>NC_047664.1:70752603-71073103 GCF_011762505.2 Arvicanthis niloticus | reverse complement strand
GATACATGAACATCTGCTTCCCTGTCTCCCCCCTCTATCTCTCTTTCATCACCTAGCTTCTCCTCTCCTTCTTCTTCTCCTCTTCTTACTCCTTTTCTTCCTCTCAGTACTCCTCCCACCTTAGCTCCTCCTACACATCACCCTTCCTGTTAAAAGGAAACTTTTCTCTCAAAATACAATTAGAGCATAATTATGCCTATTTGTACCAGTGAGGTACAAGATAGTCCTAATACCCAGTCCATCCTTTTGTTGACTAACCAGCACCTCTGTCATCTATCCCAACTAAAACACTTAGTTCTGAACCTGGCTTTTTCCTTGGCTTTAGGATGAATGTCAGCTGATGACCATACACTCAGATCTTTTCTCTCAAAGTAAATAGCTATAAGTTTTCAACCCCATCAGAAATCCAGAATGACTGAGTTGACTATAATTGTGGGAAGCACAAAGCATAGCTTCTAAAACTTAGCCAATTTATAGAGACCTCTGAACACCTGGACACTCGCTCTACTTCAAAACGTTGGAGCATCTGTTCTTCTGCCTTCTGGCCCAGGATCATCTGACAGACCTTAGTGCTGCAGGATTATTAAGGGCTGATTACTCTGTCTAGGCAGATATAATCAGTCTACTATTCTGCAAGTGTGTCCTTTTCTGGACAGTAATTTGTCTGTAGAAGGAAAGTGGCAATTCTTGCCTGTGGCTGTCTCACCACAACTGGAGTAACTCCAAGGATGCTCAATTTCTTCTTAGAATTTAACATAGGAAGCTGTCCGGAGCAGACAGGTCTCTAATGAAAATGAACATTAATACTGAAATGTTTGTCATGTCAATTCTAAGGATTTCTGATGTTTTGAAAACCAGCTATCCATGTAAGGTAATCTGGACTGTTGCCTGTTAACTCCACTCAGCTATTTCTAAATAAAACATAGAGAACACCCTTATAATAAACTCCAAGTCATGAATTTGCTATAGTCCCTTAACTCACAGGCTGACCATCTCAAATCAGTTAAAAAAGTTAAAGAAGGACTGGGTCTAAGCTTTGTATTCCTAAGTGTGTTATACTGGTACAATGCCTATGAGAGTAACAATATTCATCTCACTCTTATATCACTAAGAAGCTCATGTCAATGAAAACCTTAAAATTTGTAAACAAAGTAAATTGGTGCCATTTAAGAATTTATATCTTCATCTTGATATTAATTATACAGATTTCTACTAATAGGTTATGGCTATGCAATAAACCCTAGCTAATCCTCTCTATTCCGACAAAACCACTACTTTTCCCTAGGGAGACAGCCCAACATTTACCACCTTAGTCCCCATGCCCAGGGAATAGGGACGCTGACTCATCATTAGCTTCTTCAAGCTGATTATGGGCGTTGAGATATTAGAAGAGGAGTGGGGGGGGGGAGAGCAAGTTGACAATCCTCTGATGCTGTGTCTTCGCTGCCTCCAGATGGAATTCACGGACCTCAGAGGTTTGAGCAGGTCTGCCCAGCTTGCTTGTTGAGTAGATACACCAAGGCTGATCATTCTGCAATATACAATTCTCAAAACAAATTTTAGTATCAAGATAGTTTTTTTTTTTTAAAGAGGGCTGACATTTTATTAAAAATGTTGGTTCTAACCGCTTTTCTATTTTTCCCCTCTTTTATTGGATATAATATTTACATTTCAAATTTTATCCCCTTACCATATTTCCCCCACCACCCAGGAACCCCTTATCCCATCCCCCCTCCTCCTGCCTCTATGAAGGTGTTACCCACCTACCCCCAGCCTCCCTCCCCACCCTCAGATTCCCCCCCCTCAGTGCTCAGCCTTCAGGGTACCAATGATCTTGTCTCCCACCTATGCCCAACAGGGCCAGCCTCCCCTACATATACAGCTGGAGTCATGTGTCTCTCCCTATGTGCACCTGGGCTGGTGGTTTAGACCCTGGGGAGCTCTGGCTGGTTGGTATTCTTGCTCTCCTCACAGGGCCACCAGCCCGTATGGTTCACGGTTCCTTCAATTTACTCTCTAACTCCTCCATTGGGAACTTTGATCAGATTAATGGATAGCTGTGGGTATCTGTCTCTGGGTATGTCCGACTCTGAGAGACCTCTAAGGAGACAGCCTTATCAGGCTGCTGTCAGCTTTCCCATCCTGACATCCCTATCAGCGTCTATTTTTGGTGACTGCCTATGGAATGAATACCCAGACACAATGGTCTCCCTACAACCCCCCCCCCTTATGATTCTGACCCACACTGTGTCTCCATATTTGCTCCCTTGGTTATTTAGTTACTCCTTCTAAGAAAGACCTAGGCATCCTCACTTGTTCTTTCTTCTTCATGAGCTTCGTGTCTTCTGGTAGTTGAATCTTTGTTGTTTCAAACTTTTGGGCTAATCTCCGCTTATCAGTGAGTAAATACCATGTGTGTTCTTTTGTGATTGGGTTACCTCACTCAGGATGATATTTTCTAGATCCATCCATTTACCTAAGAATTTCTCGAATTCATTATTTTTAATAGCTGAGTAATATTCCATTGTGTAAATGTACCACATTTTTTGTATCCATTCTTCTGTTGAAGGGCATCTGGGTTCTTTCCAGCTTCTGGCTATTATAAATAGGGCTGCTATGAACATAGTGGAGCATATGTCTTTGTTATTTGTTGAGGCATTTTCTGGGTATATACCCAGAAGTGGTATAGCTGGGTCCTCAGGTAGTGCTATGTCCAATTTTCTGAGGAACCGCCAGACTGACTTCCAAAGTGGTTGTACCAGCTTGCAACCCCACCAACAATGCAGGAGTGTTCCTCTTTCTTCACATCCTCGCCAGCATCTACTATCACCTGAGTTTTTGATCTTAGCCATTCTGACTGGTGTGAGGTGGTATCTCAGTGTTGTTTTGATTTGCATTTCCCTGATGACTAAGGATGTTGAGCATTTCTTAAGGTGCTTCTCGGCCATTTGAGTTTCTTCAGTTGAGAATTCTTTGTTTAGCTCTGTACCCCATTTTTTAATGGGGTTATTTTGTTGTTTGGCGTCTAATTTCTTGAGTTCTTTGTAAATATTAGATATTAGCCCCCTATCAGATGTAGGATTGGTAATGATCTTTTCCCAATCTGTTGGTTGCCGTTTTGTCTTGTTGACAGTGTCCTTTGCCTTACAGAAGCTTTGCAATTTGATGAGGTCCCATTTATCGATTCTTGATCTTAGAGCATAAGCCATTGGTGTTCTGTTCAGGAACTTTTCCCCTGTGCCTAGGTATTCGAGGGTCTTCCCCAACTTCTCTTATAATATTTTCAGTGTACCTGGCTTTATGTGAAGGTCCTTTATCCACTTGGAGTTGAGCTTTGTGCAAGGAGATAAGAATGGATTAATTTGCATTCTTCTACATGTTGATCTCCAGTTGAGCCAGCACCACTTGTTGAAAATGCTGTCCTTTTTCCACTGGATGAATTTAGCTCCCTTGTCAAATATCAAGTGACCATAGGTATGCGGGTTCATTTCTGGGTCTTCAATTCTGTTCCATTGATCGTCCTTTCTGTCTCTGTAACAATACCAAGCAGTTTTTATCACTACTGCTCTGTAGTACAGTTTGAGGTCCGGAATGGTGATTCCCCCAGAGGTTCTTTTATTGTTGAGAATAGTTCTCGCTATCCTAGGTTTTTTGTTATTCCAAATGAATTTGTAAATTGCTCTTTCTATCTCTATGAAGAATTGATTTGGAATTTTGATGGGTATTGCATTGAATCTGTAGATTGCTTTTGGCAGGATAGCCATTTTTACTAAATTAATCTTGCCAATCCAGGAGCATGGGAGATCTTTCCATCTTCTGAGATGTTCTTCAATTTCTTTCTTGAGAGACTTGAAGTTCTTGTCATACAGATCTTTCACTTGCTTTGTTAGATTCACTCCAAGATAATTTATTTTATTCATGGCTATTGTGAAGGGTGTCATTTCCCTGATTTCTTTCTCTGCCTGTTTATCCTTTGAGTAGAGGAAGGCTACTGATTTGTTTGAGTTGATTTTATATCCAGCCACATTGCTAAAGTTGTTTATCAGGTTTAGGAGTTCTCTGGTGGAAGTTTTAGGTTCACTTAAGTATACTATCATGTCATCCGCAAATAGTGAAATTTTGACTTCTTCCTTTCCTATTTGTATCCCTTTGACTTCCTTTTGTTGTCTAATTGCTCTAGCTAAGACTTCCAGTACTATATTGAATAGGTAAGGTGAGAGTGGGCAGCCTTGCCTAGTCCCTGATCTTAGTGGGATTGCTTCAAGTTTCTCTCCATTTAGTTTGATGTTGGCTACTGGCTTGCTGTATATTGCTTTTACTATGTTTAGATATGGGCCTTGTATTCCTGATCTTTCCAAGACTTTTAACATGAAGGGATGTTGAATTTTGTCAAATGCTTTCTCAGCATCTAGTGATATGACCATGTGGTTTTTCTCTCTGAGTTTATTTATGTAGTGGATTACATTGATGGATTTCCGAATATTGAACCATCCCTGCATTCCTGGGATAAAGCCTACTTGATCTTGATGGATAATTGTTTTGATGTGTTGTTGGATTCGGTTTGCGAGAATTTTATTGAGTATTTTTGCATCAATATTCATAAGAGAGATTGGTCTGTAGTTCTCTTTCTTTGTTGGGTCTTTCTGTGGTTTAGGTATGAGTGTAATGGTAGCTTCATAGAATGAATTGGGTAGTGTTCCTTCTGTTTCTATTCGATGGAATAACTTGAAGAGGATTGGTATTAGGTCTTCCTTGAAGGTCTGAAAGAATTCTGCACTGAAACCATCTGGCCCCGGACATTTTTTGGTGGGAAGATTTTTAATGACTGTGTCTATTTCTTTAGGCGTTATGGGACTGTTTAGGTGGTTTATCTGCTCCTCGTTTAACTTTGGTACCTGGTATCTATCTAGAAAATTGTCCATTTCCTCCAGATTTTCCAATTTTGTTGAGTATAGGCCTTTGTAGTAGGATCTGATAATTTTTTTAATTTCCTCTGTTTCTGTTGTTATGTCTCCCTTTTCAGTTCTGATTTTATTAATTTGAATGCTGTCTCTGCGCCCTTTGGTTAGTCTGGCTAAGGGTTTGTCTATCTTGTTGATTTTCTCAAAGAACCAGCTCCTGGTTTTGTTGATATTTTGTATAGTTCTTTTTGTTTCGACTTGGTTGATTTCAGCCCTGAGTTTGATTATTTCCTGCCGTCTACTCCTCTTGGGTATACTAGCTTCTTTTTGTTCTAATGCTTTCAGGTTTGCTGTCAAGTTGTTGATGTATGCTCTTTCCACTTTCTTTTTGTGAGCACTTAGAGCTATGATTTTTCCTCTTAGTACTGCTTTCAATGAGTCCCACATGTTTTGATATGATGTGTCCTCATTTTCATTTAAATCTAAAAAGTCTTTAATTTCTTTAATTTCTTCCTTGACCAAGTTGTCATTGAGTAGAGCATTGTTCAGTTGCCAAGTGTATGTCGGTTTTCTGATGTTTTTGTCCATGTCAAAGACAAGTCTTAATCCATGGTGGTCTGATAAGGTGCTAGGGATTATTTCAATCTTTTTGTATCTGTTGAGGCCTGTTTTGTGACCAATTATATGGTCTATTTTCGAGAAGGTACCATGAGGTGCTGAGAAGAAGGTGTATTCTTTTGTTTTAGGGTGAAATGTTCTATAGATGTCAGTTAAGTCCAATTGGTTCATAACTTCTGTTAGTTTCATTGTGTCTCGATTTAGTTTCTGTTTCCATGACCTGTCCATAGCTGAGAGTGGGGTGTTGAAATCTCCCACTATTATTGTGTAGGGTGCAATGTATGTTTTAAGTTTTAGTAAAGTGTCTTTTATGTATGTGGGTGCCCTTACATTTGGGGCATAGATGTTGAGAATTGCAAGTTCCTCTTGGTACATTTTTCCTTTCATGAATATGAAGTGTCCTTCTTTATCTTTTTTGATTACTTCTGGTTGAAAACTGATTTTATTTGATATTAGAATCGCTACTCCAGCTTGTTTCTTGGGACCATTTGCTTGGTAGATTGTTTTCCAACCTTTTACTCTGAGGTAGTGTCTGTCCTTTCCACAGAGGTGCGTTTCCTGAATGCAGCAAAATGTTGGGTCCTGTTTACGTATCCAGTCTGATAGTCTATGTCTTTTTACTGGAGAATTGAGTCCATTGATATTAAGAGATATTAAGGAAAAATGAGTGTTGTTTCCTGTTATTTTTGTTATTGGCAGTGGAGATATGTTTGTGTAGCTACCTTCTTTTACGGTTTTTGGAAGATTACTTTCCTGCTTTTTCCAGGTTGTAGTTTCCCTCCTTGTGATGGAGTTTTCCACCAATTATCCTTTGAAGTGCTGGGTTTGTGTTGAGATACTGTGTAAATTTGGATTTGTCATGGAATATTTTGGTTTCTCCATCAATAATGATTGACAGTTTTGCTGGGTATAGTAGTCTGGGCTGACATTTATGTTCTTTTAGGGTCTGTATGATATCAGTCCAGGATCTTCTGTCTTTTATGGTCTCTGGTGAGAAGTCTGGTGTAATTCTTATAGGTCTGCCTTTATATGTTACTTTGCCTTTTTCCCTTACTGCTTTTAGTATTTTTTCTTTGTTTTGTACATTTGATGTTTTGACTATTATATGGCGGGAAGTATTTCTTTTCTGGTCTAAACTATTTGGAGTTCTGTAGGCTTCTTGTATATTTATGGACATCTCTTTCTTTAGGTTAGGGAAGTTTTCCTCTATAATTTTGTTGAGAATATTTACTGGTCCTTTAAGTTGGGAGTCTTCCCCCTCATCTATTCCTATTATCCTTAGGTTTGGCCTTCTCATTGTGTCTTGGATTTCTTGTATATTTTGGGTTAGTAGCTTTTTGTATTTTGCATTTTCTTTGACAGTTGTGTCTATGTTTTCCATGGTATCTTCTGCACATGAGATTCTCTCTTCCATCTCTTGTATTCTGTTGGTAATACTTGTATCTATGACTCCTGATCGTTTTTTTAAGTTTTCTATCTCCAGGGTGTTCTCCCTTTGTGATTTCTTTATTGTTTCTACTTCTGTTTTTAGATCCTGCATGGTTTTGTTTAATTCCTTCTCCTGTTTGGTTGCATTTTCTTGTAATTCCTTAAGGGATTTTTGTGTTTCCTCTCTAAGGGTTTCTATCTGTTCTTTGAGAGTGTTATTTATGTCTTTCTTAAAGTCCTCTATCATCATCATGAGAAGTGATTTTAATTCTGAATCCTGCTTTTCTGGTGTGATGGGGTGTTCAGGGCTTGCTATGATGGGGGAACTGGGTTCTGATGATGCCATGTAACTTTGGTTTCTGTTGCTTATGTTCTTGCGCCTGCCTTTTGCCATCTGGTTAATTCTAGTGCTACCTGTACTTCTGTCTCTGATTGAAGCCTGTCTTTCCAGTTGTCTCGCTTTTGTTTGGTCTTCTAGGAGTCCAGATGTCTTTGTGGTTTTTTTCCAGCTGCCCTGATTACAGTGGTATCTCTAGGATGCCTCAGGATATGGTGCCTCCAAGGTAGCAGTCCAGCTAGATGTCTGCTGTTCTGGGTGCAGTGTCTCCTCTTGGATATCTCAGGGTATGTTGTCTGACACTCTGAGTTCAGTTGTTCCTCTGTGGCTCTGGGTTGAGCGGACCTTCCAGTATGTCTCAGGTGGAATCCGGGGTCCACACAACTGCAGACCTGGTAGAGGTCTGGTCTGGGACTCAGACCCTGCAGGCCTCAGACCGGAGGGGGGGCGAGCAGCAGAAGGAGCGTGCTAGCGCTGGCTATGGGTTCTATGGATCCCCCAGAATGTGTCTTGGGGGCTCCTGGGTGCACTTACCCGCAGGCCTCAGACTGGAGGAGGGGCGAGCGGCGGAAGGGACGTGCTAGCGCTGGCTATGTGTTCTATGGATCCCCCAGAATGTGTCTGGGGGGCTCCTGGGTGCACTTACCCGCAGGCCTCAGACTGCAGGAGGGGCGAGCGGCGGACGGGGCGTGCTAGCGCTGGCTATGGGTTCTATGGATCCCCCAGAATGTGTTTGGGGGGCTCCTGGGTGCCCAAATAAAGACTTCTGAAACAAACTCCTGTATTACAGCCAAGAAAATAAATCAAAACCTGTAACACATACAAAATATGCACAGACACATATACATTCAAATATTTATACACTTACATCCTGGCCAGGCCCAACCATCCATCACAATCTATTCCACAAGTATTCATGTATGCTTATATACATACACATATACCTACACTTGTACATATAGACAAACAGACAAGCGCATTTGGATGGATGGATGGATGGATGGATGGATGGATGGATAGATGGATGGATGGATGGGGCAAAGCTCTCCAAGCCAAACCATTCAACTAACAAATTTATTTCTTTTCTCTGGTCTTTTAGACCTTCTTAGATAAAAACATCATTAGAAAATTACCTCAGAGATAAAATGTTACATAGAATGGGAGTTCAGAAGGATGTTGATATTAAGTTCAAAGCAGTATTTCATTATAATATGCTCACTATACTTTAAAAGGAACAGTTTTTACATGGCCTTGCCTTATCATAGTACACACCTGTGACTTTATCCTTGGACCTAAAGGTTTTTCCTTTAACTCAAATTTGTCTCAAGTCTATTTCTCTTTTTAGTGTAATTATGAAAGCTCATTGTATTTCTTAGTATGTAGCATTTACTTACTATTATGAGAAGTGAGCACATTCTTTTCTTGATTCTAACTTTATTACATCTTTCTATCCACTAAGACCATTTCTAAAAACTTTCGTCCTAAAATTATTTAAATAAAATGTGGGATTCTATAGAACCATTATCTATTTGTCTTTATAGCATTACCATAAGATAGTGCATCTTTGTAAATCTGCAAAAATCTGCTCAAAAGGGTGGGTCAGTACCTAGTGATTGTTACATATTTAATAATAGCAGGAAAAGCATATTAGTAGCAGGACTCTTTCCTCAAATGGAATTTCCTCAGCCTTGCCTAGAGAAGCAAATCTGTCATAGATTGACAGTCTGTGGCAGGACCATCTCAGAAAGATTACCTGCTAGTTTTTAGCTATTCCAGGATGGCTCTTGGCAGTATACAAAGTGGAATATTATTCAGCTGTACAGAAAAATGAAATTATAAATATTCCAAGAAAATGAGCGTACTTTGGAATTATAATATTAAGTGAGGTGATCCAAACTCAGAAAGAAATGCCCAATATACATATTTATCAAATATACACACATGTACACACATGTGCACTCACATGTGTACGTGTGTGTGTGTGTGTGTGTGTGTGTGTGTGTGTGTGTGATTTTAAAAATGTATACAACTGCACAATAGATGATGATAGTAGATAATGTTCAGGGACAAAAGGCAGGCAAGAATGTATATTACATGAAAGAGGATAGAAAGTTATATATTTTCTTTTGTATTATAAGATGCTTCTTTGTCTTTCCCAACTTGCAATACACTAGAAAATTCTAGAAAAATATTTTCACCAGATAGTATCTGTACATCTTTGCACCAAAGAGTGCAGTGCCTGAGGCCAGAAAGGCTATCAGATCTCTTGAAACCTAAGTTGCCTATTATGAGATACCATGTGAGTGATAATGTAAATCAAATCGTTGTCCCTTGGAATAGCAGCCAGTTCTGTTAAGCACTAGAGCACTCAAGAATAGCCATTTGGGGAACTTATTTATTAATCATTAATGTGGGAGGGCTCTGACCACAATGAGGGTCATGTTGACCTGGGGACATGATTCTGAGATATTTATAAGGAAGCTGAATAAGCCATGTGAGGCAATCTAGTAAGCAATACTGCCCATGGTCTCTGTTTCAGTTCTTGCCTCCAGACTTCTGCTTCAGTTCCTGACTTCCCTCAATAATGGCTTATGATAGGAAAGTGTAACTAAATAAACCATTTCCTACCCAAGTTGATTTGGATCAAGATTTTGTCTTAAGAGCAAAGGAACAAATTAGGAAAATAAGTAAATAAAATTGTTCCTGCTAATGGAGTTGTAAACCCTGAGAAAACTTCATTACTTCTTAGGAATGGTCATGCCTAAGAATGGACATTCTACCTACATAGGAAATTATAGAAGTGTAAAGAATTTTGGATGGACTAATATTTACATAACTTCTTTAAACCAGCTATGTGCTTTTTTTGTTAATAAATTAAAATATTTGTATTTAATTAGAAAATAAAAATAAAACATACCTCTCATTTCCCATGAGAACTTTCTGAATAAACTCGGGAGTTTTTATTGGACTGGAATATAAGACATTGAACCTGAAAACAACCGTAGCATTTAGATACAAGCATTCAACAATTCGCTAACTAAACCTGGAAGGGGAAAACCACAGCAGGAAAGAAAAAAAATTCCACTGTCATATTTACTATCTGAAAAGAAAGTAAACACTGGTGCCAGTATTAATTGCACTGACTATTACTGTGGAGATCTTGGATTTGGTTCTCAGAACCAATATGGATCATCAGGGTTTGTAACTCCAGTTCCTGGGAGTCTGACACTCTTTTATGATAGCCACAGGAACAAGGAAAACTGAGATTCTTGACTATACAGAGATATCAACTAGACTCTAGGGCAAGCAGTTCTCAATCTTCCTAATGCTACAACATTAATTACAGTTCCTCTAGCTGTGATAATCCCCAACTGTAAAATCATTTTGCTGTTATTTTAGAGCTGTAATTTTGAATGAATCAAAATGAAAAAAAATGTATGAAGATTTACGTTATCATAATGTAAATATCTGTTCTTTCCAATTGTCATAGTCTATCCCTATAAAAGGGTTGTTCTATCCCCAAAAGGGGTCATGACCCATAGGTTGAGAACCACTATTCTATGGTAAGCAGCTACATTTTCTTCTTTTTGTCTTTAAAGTTTCTTTATCCATCTCCAGACACCAATGCCCTCTTCCTTCACCATCATGATTGAAAGAACTGTGTGTGTAAGATGCTACTATATGAGCTGTACGGCCACATAGGATGCATGTTGCATTTGCCAGATCCAAGGTTACAATTAATTGCAGTGCAAGACTTCTGAGTCTTGTGAGAAATACTTAGATTCATTACAATTCGATTTTAAGTTATTTTTGTTATTGTATTTTCAAAAATTTTTAAATCCCATATTCAGCCATATGATTGCATATGAGGTAATACTAACAACTGAAGGTGTGAGATCTGTGTTAAGGGGCATGAGAGACAAATGAACAACCCTCAGTGAAGTCTTCCACACTAAAGAGTTTCAAAAAATATCTCCTCAAGGAGAGGGACATTTCCTTAACAAGATAGAGCAAAACATCTTAACTGCTTGATGTAGAATATTAACAATGACTTTCTTCAGAGTTCAGAAATAGCACAAACACTTGCTCACACCAACACTGCCATCACCAAACTACTAATATTAACCTTTCATTTAACATCACAGAAGTGGTATTTTATGCCTCTGTACTTCTTCCTGTAAACCCACAGTTTCAATCAAAACACCAGAAAGTCAAAATTGAAAAGATTCCAAGATAATTGTACAAAATTCCTAACATTACTGGTCAAAACCATCAGAATGATGGCATCAAAATTAGTTAGAGAAAGTATCCTTACTTAGAAAGTCTTAAGGAGATCACACTATTTGATACAATGTGGATCTCTATATAAAAACCTATGACACAAAGAGAATACCATGGAAAACATGCATATTTTAGTATATTTAATTGGTAATAATGAACTGACATTGGTTTGTTATTTTAATAAACATACAGATTTAATGTAAGGTTTTAACATAAGGGCACTAGGCTTGGGATATATGAAAACATTGAACACTATATTTTCAAGTTTTCCATCAGCTTAACAACAACTTTAAAAAATATCCTTTAAAAGGCATTAAAATAATTAGAAGTGTTTTGACTAAGACTTTAATTAGTCACTTGAGATGACAGTAGGCTATATGGAAAGTGCTTTAACCTTAAACTGACAGAGTTCAATTTCCCCTCCATTACCAAGTAGAGTCATAAATCAACATAATGTTTATCTCTTGATATTAGCATCCTCTGTGTATCCTTTTATATGTACACAGAGGATGATAATATCCTTGTAAAGTTGCAATGAAGTTTAAATGAAATCAGATATCTGAATCATCCAAAATGATACTTGTCACTGAATGCTTAAATGATAGGACCAAGGACTCACCACCATTAGAAGGGACCTAGACTTGTGTGTAGATTCTCAAGATCTACTCTGATCTTGTGATAGACTAGTTGTGTTTCAAATATCAACAACCAGCTTTTAGAGCAAACTGCTCAGGCTTACTATGTACAGTCATTTTGAGGCCTTCCCCTGAGGTCTGATGTAAATGCTGGCAGTACACTGAAAAGATTATGGAAACTAATGAAGACACAGGGAAAATGCAATGGGAGCAAAAAATGATACAGAATTCCAAAATCAAGCACAAGAAAAATATTTATATATACCTCAATGAGCATCCGAGTTGCCTTTATTCCCAGCTTTCTGAAGAATAGATTGCTAAATTCAATTGAATGTAACATACTGATTAGGCATAATTATTGTAATTATTATATATTTGAAGTTTAATATTATATATTTCCTTGTAATAATATAGTAATTTAACATCTATTAATTTAAAACATTTCACCACTGCATGCTTATTTCTTTTGGTTATTACATACAAGCAAGCAGGTTTTATCATTTATGTCTTAAAATCCAGGCAGAGAGGAATCTTTCCCTGAAAGCCTTCACAGAAAACATTGTGGTAGCAGAAACTCTCTGGGTTAGTTACATTTTGTTGCTACAATAAAACATCATGACCAAAAGCAATTTATGGAAAACAGCTTATGTTGATGTGTGGATTCAGAGTGAAAGTCCACTGAGGTAAGGATAGTCATAGCAGCAGGGGGTCAGAGCAGAATACTGAAGGATCACACCTACATCCTTTCTCAAACACAAATCAGAGATGAAAGGGAATTGAGATGAAGCCGTAGACACTCCAATTATAACCCCAGCGACTTATTCCTTTCACCCATACTCCATTGAGTAAATATTCCACAACATTCCTAAATGGTACCACCAATCAGGTACCAAGTTTCAAATGGATGAACCTATGTGAGATGTTTCTCCTTCAAACCATCACACTCTCTGAGAACTATATTTGAATTCCCTTAGATAACAAGGTGTCAGAGATTAAAACTCAGGAGAGTCAGGGGCTCTGAGGGAATGGTACAGGAGGCAGCAAGGTGGTTTTCATCTTTGTGCAAAAACACAAGATGAGAAAGGGACAAGCAAATGGGTTTACAGCCCTGAACACTGCATGTCAAATAGAAATCTAAATTTCACCAGTGAAATGTTTTAGTTTATTTCTCAGTACCTCCAGCCAGTTGGTTCAATCTACTCACAAGTCAGTATGAGACCATAGGTTCATAGCTGATAGCTATTGCTTTAACTATTGATACAGTAAGCAAAATCTATACTGGACTTTTGAAAAGAATAACTTATTTTTTTTCTGAGAATTACATTTTTTGTTGTTTAAAGTTTTATTTTGAAATGAGAAGAATATTATGTTGTTCATGAGGAAGACAAAGAAAGAACTAGTATCTAAAATGAAAAGATTATTATATGTTAAATTATTAGAAAATATTTCAATTATTAATATTAGCTGTTTGCCACATACACATATCATATATGTGATTTTAAAGACATGGACTAAAAACATTGAAAGCATAGTCATATACATAAGTATGCAAAATATAACCTTTCAGCAGCTTTTATTTCTGCAGCCATTACTACTACCATAGCAGTTTATGAGAATAGATGTATGTCAGACCTCATAAGGAATTTCAAGACGTTTCCTCCCACTGAGAAATATAGAGTTGCTTTTGCCGGCTTTTTTTTTTTCTCTCTGCCTCTGAGCTGCATTAGAGTTAAATTTTTTTCCAAGCAGAAAAGCACCAGGGAAGATGCTCAGGCAAAAAACAATCTATTTTTAGTCTTTAGCTCATTCTGACGTGAAAGCAAAGATCCGCTGCAGCTGTAACACCAACACCTGGGAGTTTCCTGTGCTCAGTAAACAGGGCTAGTGTATAGCAAGAACTGTATTTGGAGCTCTAAAATTCATGAAATGTGAATTGTATCATTGTAAGGAACAAAGAAATGCCTACATGAAGAAAGAATTCTCTGTACATCCAACAAAGCAAGTAAAGAAAGGAGAAAATGAGAGGAAGGAAAAGAAAGGCAGAGAATTCCACCAGCTAGTGTGGGTGACAGATGTACTATATATTCTCATATGCATCATCTAATTCACTTTTATATATTTCCATACTAGAAACATTTCTGGACTTAGTCTTCTCATTTTTTAAACCTTGAACAATGCGTTAAGGATTAATTGCAGGCTGAGGAGGCAGATAAAGGGAACAGTGCTTGTCTAGAGTGTTGAAGCTGCTTAATTCACTCTTGAGTACCAAAACAAACCAACAAACAAATAACAACAATATCGAATGCAGATGAAATTTAGGTTAGGATGTAAGTCACTTAACTGCGAGTGAGGCTCTGAGTTCTATCCCCAGCATGACAACATAATCTAGGCATGGGTAAGAATTCCTGCAACCGCAATCACAGCACTTGGGTAGGAGATTCAGGAAAATCTGAAGCTAAAGGGCATCTTTAGTGACATAACAGTACAAGGCTAACTTGAGATACATTACATCATCCAAAAAATCAAAACAAATGAAATATATCAATAGCACATCCCAAGTCATCTGCTGGAATTGAGTGTGTGTTTGGTAATTTGCAGCTAGTGTATTAGTTGCCAAAAAGTTACTTTCTGGATCCTTTTAGAAACATGTTCACAATCTATAAGTAAGAAGCAAAATAAAACAGTAAATTGTGTTATTCTACTCTTTAAAAGGGGGGTGGGGAGTATCAATAGCATCATGTGACCGCTGAGTGCTTATCTTCTGGCTGTAAAATCTACTGTCTTTAGAATACAGCACTTTCAAATCATCAGGACTGTCACTGCTCAAAGTACTGTAGCACTCTGCACTTGTGTCAAGCATGAAGCCAGCCCTTCAAATACTCGAATATGATTGAGAATAGGGGGAGTCACTCATGCCTCACTGTACAAAGCTACAACACATGAAGTTCAATATAGCTTTTACACTAAGGGTTCTGCCTGTACAAATTTCCTTTGAAAGATCAAAGAAAGATATGATTCATACCCAGCCAACTTGGTAAATGTAGTGTACACGAATAATGTTCTCCTGAGCCCAGAATATGACTTAGAACTGTCCTTTACTGTATTTTCCCTTAGAAAGGAGTTAGAAGTCACACTGATACAAAAACATGGCAGTAGTAGGCTATCCTCTGTGGTCCATGACCTCATCAGCTATACAACACCAGGTATGAATTCTCTACAACTGAATAGACCTTAAATCCAATTAGACTGCTATTGGTTACCCCCAAGATATTAAGTGCCACTAATGCCCCATTAGGGAAATATTGGTTGTTAATTGATTTGTTCCATTGGTTTCACAGCTAGATAGATTGGCTTTCTCCTTAGGCACTGTTTTTAATTGTACCTTTGGATACTAAGAGAGTCCTCTGGGAGAATGTTCTCCAGCTCAGGGTTTTCCAAATCCTATGTCTAAAGTTTGTAGTGCAACTTTTAAATTTCTTACACTTAACATGTACTAAATCCTTTCATTAAATAAATATTTTATGCCTAGGGCTATCTTAGTTGTGTCTTAATCTGTTCAAGGGATATGTTAGGCAGTTTATGATACACAGTAAGGTTAGTGATAAGAAAATGAGTGGTATTCTTTAGTCATGACACATGCTCATGACAATAGATACTCATCAGTATTTATTATGTTAAATACAGGAGCATTTTTCATTTCTAGGTTTTATGGCAAGATACAGAAAACATTAAATGAAATCCATGAGCTGAGTATTTTTTTCCAACTCTCAGTTTTGGTCTACTTGCTATTATCTAAAATGCCTTCACAAATGAGCAAAGTGGACATCCAAAGAGATCCAGGATTCCACAGTGTGAAGTGTATAGTGCATGTAGTCACCCAAGACGACCCTCCCTTAGTGAACAGCTGTTATTCTGTGACAATCATGCTTTCATGTGGGATTTTGTTATTGCTTTTGCACTGCATGATTTTGTCTTTCTTTATTGAATACAGAAATACTAAATATTTAATAATTTCTTATAGTTTATTATTAGATTGAGATTTATTCTGAAAAACAAATGTAAATTAATCCATATCTGCCATCATAGTTTCCTTTATTGCCAGTCTTCTCACTTGAAAAGTGTGTTCTTCTCTGGTCTTCTATGTAGAATGAGTGTATGAACAAATCCAAACCCCCATATATGTGAAAGATATCCCATAAACATAAAATAACTCAGGGAAGAATTCAAGACATGATGAATAAATGTGAGAATACATGATTATTTTCACTGTCTTTTATATGTGTATATGAATTGTATGTAAATAGTAGTAAACCTTAGTAGGTGCCCAATATCTCAATTCATTTTAGTTCAAGAATTACAAGAACATATGTCACTAAATAACTGAAGAGGGTAACTGGCTAAGCATCGATCATTCTAGAATATGTTCTCCTCTACTGAAAATAAAATCACACTGTAACCTAGCTTTATAAATCTACTGAATGTGACTTCTGAGATTTTCTTGGGCATATTAGATACAATACAGCATAAAATCCTCCTTCTTTTCTCCAAAACATAAACAGGCAGTTCAGGTTTGGGACAGAACAAAAAGAGTTTTTAATGAAGTATTTGCCCAATTTAACCAATATATGCACACACACTATGCTAAAATTCATCAGGAATTTATATGTAAATATATTTGCTAAAAGTCACACGTGTATGTTGTTTTGAATTTTAGACCAGGGCATAAATATATCAGAAAGGGGTTACATTTACAAATGTTTGTGTACATTACTCTGGTCAGACTTTTTACAGATCTGAAATGGTAAGTAGGTGGGGAGTAGGTCAAGCGTCCTTCCTTTCATTTGATCTATTTTAAGCTTTGTCTCAACTATGCTAAGATTAATATACTGTACTGTGTACTGTGTTTCAATTTCATTTTTACTAATTTTTATGATCATTAAACAATTAATATATCTATGTGATATAAGTGTGTGGTCTTCTAAGGTTTTCTGTAAAGACACATTTCAATGTAATTTTGATACATCTATTTATATATTACAGTCAAGAACCTAGAAACATATGAGAACGTCAGAATGAACTGGAAAGAAGAGTTTTTAGTATTGGTTTAAAAACAAAGACTCAAAATTATCTTTGGATAAAGTAAAAAACTGTGTAGTTTCTTGTTATAATATATTTTAATGTTTCAGATTTCTCATATCTTTTTGTATAAGTAACACTATACAGATAAAATTAAATAGAGGTTTCAGTTACATGGGCAATACATAAATAAATCAATAAATAAATTTACTCAATGCTTTTATAATTTAAATTATCTGTTTAATCAAAAAAATTTTCAATTCAGCTGGGAAGTGGTGGTGCACACCTTTAATCCCAGCACTTGAGAGGCAGAGGCAGGTGGATTTCTGAGTTTGAGGCCAGCCTGGTCTACAGAGTGAGTCCCAGGACAGTCAGAGCTACACAGAGAAACTCTGTCTTGAAAAACCAAAAAAAAAAAAAATTCAATTCAAAATTTTCTAATGATCTTGTTATTCATGTCATATATAGCATTAACCCAAAAACATTCATTTAGAGAGACAAACTACTGATACTCTAGGTTCAACAAAATAGGTATCTAATATAAGAAACAGAAGGACAGCTGTTAAAATTGCTTCCAAAATGTACAAAATAGTGTATAAGATAGGTATAAAGCAAGAAAATAGTTATTATCCATTCTAAATTAAAGACTTGTCTCTTCACATTTTCTTACATACAATTCTTTATATATCTTCTCTTTAGATTAAACCTTTTCCAGTCAATTTTACATCTTTTAAAGTTCAAACACCAAGTCTCTGTAGTGGTCAAGCCTGTCCAAATGCTTTGCCATCCTCAAATTGAATCGTGAAAGTGACCCTGTACTTCAATAGAAATAAATGTTCTCAAGCTCCACTGCTACCATTGTTCCAACAATTCAATATTACATTTTATGTTACAGGTATTCTTATAAACAGCATTACCTTGGATATTTAAAGATAGAGAGAAAAGGGAAAAAAGAGATATAGTTCATGGTATTCTGCAAAATTTTATTCTTTTAATGAATAATGCCAACAGAATTATTATAGAGAATAAGGGAGCTGCAAGTCATTCACAGGAATACATTTTTGCTCTAGTAATATAAAAATCATGGTATATAGAAAGATAGAAAAATTTTTAAGTTATGTGACTTATGATACTTAAGGAAAATAAATTCACTAGAAGAAATATTCAACCAAATCAGAATTTATTTAAAACCAAATGAGAAATTATCTTTAAAAAGCTTCAAAAATCTCATTTTTACTGAGAAAAAAAATACATTTTCCTATAATGAGCTGAATGAAATTTTTGGCAGGGTGAGAATAGAATACCAGTAAGCATAAGGTTAATGTTTCTATGTATGTATGTATGTATGTATGTATGTATGTATGTATGTCTCTGAGTTTATGCCACCTATGTGCAGACATTTGTGGAGGCCAGAAAGGGATGTTAGACCACCTGAAGCTATATTTACTGACACTTATGAGCCATCCAATAGGGGAGTGAGATATCAAATTTTAACATTCTGGGAGAAACGCATGCTCTCCTAAATTTCCATGCTGTGTCTTCATCCCCATAAAATGCTCTTTAAAGGAATTTCTGATACAGGTCAATGTTTGAAACAAACTTTTAATGCATATTGCTCCATTGTCTTAATATTACGCCCCAACACTTTAGTACATATTAAGTTTCCATTAATCTGTCATCTGTCATCACACTTTTTGCTAAAACAATTTAATATCTGACTTATTTTTAATGCTATAGCAACTAACATGTTAGTAATATGAAAATATAAGCTAAATGAATGAATGTATACCTTAAAGAAAATTAATAAAAATATTTATTGGAGGTTTTGATTGTATAACTTTCAATTTTCTTTCTGCAGTCATCTAAAATATTTTATTTTTTCATTTATATAAAATATGATGTATATACTATGTATTATATATACTATACATAATTATTAATATATAAAATAAACTATATATAATCTATATACATATAGTTTTATAAAATAATGAGCATGTTTGAGTCTTTTAATATAGCATACTAAAATGATACCTTATACTAGAGGTATATTGTTATAAGTATTTTTGAAATAACAGTAAAACTGCCATTATAACATATTATTATTACTATCATTATCATTATTATTCAAACTAACTTAGGATTGGTAAAACTACAAAATTTTAAAACCATATATGTAAAGGCAAATCAGGAGCTGCCAAGATTACTCAGCAGGTTAAGACTATTGCCTCCAAGTTTGATGAGTTTGGATCAATCTCTGAGATCTACATAGTAGAAGGACAGAATAAATTCTTCCTCCCAAGTTTCTATGGACTTTTGGAACATGTGTGAATGTACACACACACACATGCACACACACACGCACACACGCACACACGCATGCACACGCGCATGCACACACACGTGGGGATACAAAGAAATGACAGAGACAGAAACACACAAACATACACACAGAGAGAGAGAGAGAGAGAGAGAGAGAGAGAGAGAGAGACAGAGAGAGACAGAGAGAGACAGAGAGAGAGAACCAAAAGTGTAATTAAAAAGCCTACCCCTTATTTGTAATATATGATAATGCATTTTTGTCTGACTTATGATACTGCCTGGAATTTTCACTTTTTTCCTGCTGGCTCAAAGACATTTTGGTGCTAATTTAGTAATACTTAAAGACGAAGCTTGAGTCTCAGAAGAAAGTTGTAAGGGCCCATATGAACTTTTCAAATGTGGGAAGAGAAAATACAATTGATTGTTCTCACCATAGAGGCTAGTGTTCAGAAATAAAGATTACTTATAGGAGTAAAAGAAACAACAAGGCAAACAGGCCATGGCCAGAATAATTAATGATGGGCATTTTCTATGGCTATTATAAACCTATTTCAGGTTCCTACTTAAAAAAAAAAAAACAAAACAAACAAACAAACAAAAAAAAAACCTCAGGATTTCTAGGACCATGTCAAGAAAATCATTGTGAATTCAATGTGAACACACATTTATTATTTTTACTATATTGTTCTCTTACTTCTTCTCTCCCCTCCCTGTTCTGTCCTGCCCTCTCTCAACTGACAGCCTAGAGATGATTTTAATACCAATGTTCCATTTGAACATGAGCACAGACACTGCATTTCATAATCTATTGAAAATGTAACTGGTAGCAATAATGTCACCCAACACAAAATTGAGATAATGACCTCTGCTATGTGTGACATGCTTTGAGTGTAAACTATCAGTGTTAGCAATGGTCAACAACTGATAGAGGTGAAATCATCAATCACGGTCCCCAGAAAATGTGGGCTGCATCCAGCCAGAGTTCTCAGACCTACTGATTAGACAGAGCCACTCATTCATCCAAACAGCTCTCAGGTTAAAACATCTATCAGTTCTGATGACTTTTCTTCAGACTTAAAAGCTTTTGATTGAAGTAATTCAGAAGGCCAAAGGCAGGAGGCGTGCCTTGTTCTTTCATTTCCTGCTGTTGTATCCATACAGATGATATCAAAGGAAATAGAAATATATTCTCAATTCTGAGAAAAAGTAGAGTGTTTATAAGAAATTTTCAAATGAGGAAAAAAATATCACATTCTCTTCTTAAACTGAACATTTCATGGTCCTTGTGGAAGGGACAACTCTGCACAAGCTAGGAGGAAAATGAACACATCTGTCTGAATGCTGCAGGATTAGGAATCAGGGATTCTATGATACTTAAATTCAGGAATGAGAGTACTGCACTTATAGAATATCGAGGTGGGATTTTTTTGCCAAATTAAAAATTCAGATATTTATATGAAACATTCTCTACCCTTAAATGCTGAGAATTTGTTCAAAAACTTCAACATTAAAGTAGTGGCCAAGCCTGCATGAAGTCCCAACTATAATACCCAGTACTAATAGAAAGAACCCCAAAATTGAAAACAAACCTCAACATTCTATTCTCCCTATGTACAAAAATGAGTGTGTATCTAGTTGTGCTCATATACCCAGCTATATCATTTATATATAATGGTTGTATCAATCATTTGTTTTATTGTCTTGCCCTCTCAGTATGCTATTATATATAACTTATTCATTTTCAAAAAGAACAGCTAAATGGTGTTTTTTATTTATTCTTGATCATTAGAAGTAATTCCACATGCATTATCTAATTGAGATATACACAATGCGAATGCTCCTAGATATGTTTAGTCTGAGCTGTTAAATAATATAAAGTTATTAACCAAAGTCGTTAAGAAGGAAAGCACATCTGACTAAAGTGGAAAGTGGAGAAACATGAGACTATTCAGATAACACGGTCCAATTAGTTTAATTATATCACATTTTCTGTGTGGAAAATGAAACTGACTGCCATCATAACCATAGCACCCAGGGCATCCAGAGAACTATGGAAGGCCGCTAAAGGGCACAGTCATCTATGGAAACAGGAGGCCACATAAGGACCCCACCATTACATGTCACATGATTATTGGAATTTTAAATAAACAGGTACTAAGTAAAGGAACAAGCTGTATGATGGACAAAAGGGAAAAAGATACATCTTTTTAAAATGACAGAGATTCTGGATTTGAAAACTGAAAAAAAAAGGTGTCCATCTGAGTAGAAAAACATCATTCCACTTTTATGAAATAGGACAATACAGAAATACTTTCTCTCAAACACTCACAAACCATTCAGATCATTTACACAACCATTTGACCAGTCAAAATTTGCTTAGGTTTAATTCATGAACTCCTCATGTGGCAAAAGTTTGGCAGGATTGTGGTATCAGTGCCACCAAACACAGGCTGCTTCTCATCACAGCATGCAACTTCAAAACAATTTGTCCTTCACAGAGGATCTTATGTTCTAACAAAATAAGCATTTAATTGTTACAATGCTTTTCAAGACATGGGAGCTGCTTACTCGATCAAGCACTTAAACCACAAGCATGAGAACTAGAGTTTGAATCCCCAGAGCTAGGTGGGAACGGTAGCCCAAGGTGACAGAGACCACACAGGGCAAGCTTTTTAGATAAACTAGTTGAATCTAGTTTATCTAGAAATTTATCTAGTTTATCTGAATGTAGTTGCTCTGGGTTCAGTGAAAATTCAGACTTATTGAAAAACTGATAGTGAGCAACAATGCCAGTGGATGTCAATGTCCTTCAAATGCACACATATATTTAAACACACATTCCCTTCCTCACCTGCCTCTTCCCTTCCCCTCCATGTTTGATCTTCATATTCCAGTCAGCCCCCATCCATCCATCTATAGCTATCTATTCTATTTCCCTTTTCCAGGAGATAACATCCCTCATCCCTTGTCCCTTACTCTCTACCTAACCTTTGTGGCTATATAGATAGATTGTAGCTTGTTTATCAATGACTTAACATCCACATACAAACAAATACCTAACACACATGTTTTTCTAGATCTGAATTGACTCAAGGTGATTTTTTTAGGGTTCTATTTATCTGTGAATTTCATGATTTCACTTTATTTTAAATAGATGAGTAATATTCCATTTAAAATATACCATGTTTTCTTTACCTATTTACCATTGACAGACATCTAGGTTGTTTCCAATCTCTGGATATTATGAATATAGTAGTAATGAACATGGTTGATCAAGTATCTCTGTAGTAGGATAAAGAATCCAAGAGTGGTATATCTGGATATTAAAGTAGGTGAATTATCATCTTTCTGATGAACTATCAGATTGATTTCCTTAGTAGCTATACAAATTTGTACTCCTAACTGCACTACATAAGTGTTCCCCTTATGTAGTATATATGTATGTATGTATGTATGTATGTATGTATTATATGTATGTATATATTATGTATTATATGTTCACCAGCATGAGTTGGAATGTGATTAATTGATCTTGGCCATTCTGGTGGGTATACAATGAAAAGAAAATACTCAAAGTATTATGTGTTTTTGTTTCCCTGCTGCTGCCTAATGACATTGACCATATATTTTAGTGCTTTTTAGCAATTTGAATTTTTTCTATTATAAATTTTCTGCTCATATACGTAGTCCAATTTCAAATTGGGTTGTTTTCTTGATAATTAGTTTCTTGAGTTTTTTTTAAATACATTTTATATATTAGCCTCTTATCAATTGTGTAGCTTATAAAAATCTTTTCCTTTTATGTAGGCTGGTGCTTTGTCTGAATGATGGTATCCTTTGCCTTACAGAAGAATTTTAGGTTTACAAAGTCCCATTTATTAATCATCTTTTTGAAGCCTATGAAATGGCTTAGGAATTAGAATGTGAGGCTCAAATATATGACTTCTCTTTTTGATGGCAGTCACTAAGAAGAGACTATGTGGCCTCTAACCTTCCTCTTTCAAATCAACCTGTTTCAGAAAAATGCCTTCCTTCACAGGCTCTCAGATGTTGTATTACAAAGGCTATAAGAACATCAAAAGACAGTTTCCAATTTCTGTATAAGTTGCCACACTGTGACCTTGACTAACTTACAATTCATGAAGATGGCCATTTTTATTATTCCTTTCAGATCCACAAATACTTTCTATGCATCACATTTTATTGTTACAGTAGTATTGAAGGTCCATTAAAGAAAAGTATATTTTACCAGCTAACAGTCAGAAACCTACCTCTAGGTGGAGACTTAATACTCTTATTGGGTAGTTCAGTCTGAAAGACCACCTGCTGGAAAGAAGATTCACTTTAATCCATGCTAAAGAGGTAAAAGATATAATTATTATTTTAGAAAGATAGTATATTCTTTTTTCCCCTGAAAGCCTGCCCCTTCACAGCTGTTTTTGGAGCACCTACTTTGTGCTTCTATGGTCAGCCAACTTCCTTTATTACTCAGGAAAATGTAACTTTTCGTCTTCCTTCCGGTATCCTTTCTAAGTATGTTTTGCTTCTTCTATATCTCTTCATCCTCCTCTGGTCAAGTGTAGAAATTTCCAGATTTTATTCCCTGTTGTTTTTCCTATTAAATTAGAATGAAGTCTTCTGTTTCTGTTCTTAAATTCAGACAAATTACTGAAAAGGAGACCGCATCTTCCCTGGCAGAATCTATGGCACCCTAGGTGAAATGACCTCAATTTTCTGGTAACATTTGGTAATAGTGAAACTGTTAAATTACATTGGAATAGAGGATTGGAAATTATTTTTATGTTTTAAAAAGGCATCATATACAGAAAGAAATGTTATATATAAGACGTTCCTTAATAAGGAATGATATAGTAGTATTAATCACAAACATTCTAGGTAAGAGATAGAATATTATGTGGGTGGGTACATACATATTTCTGTAGGTATAAAAACCAGATTCAGAGTGTACTAAGCATTTATGTTGGTCTAGCAAAGCAAGAATAGTAGCTGTTCATGATCTCTACTGTTTATGACTTCACTATCCTTGGAAAGACAGCTAGAAATGCAGCACCTGGCATTGTAATAATCTGCAGAAGAAAGATAAAGACAACCATGGTGATTAAGCCAATAAAAAGCATATGAGTTTTTTATATGCCAGTGACCAAGAGTAGGCAGATGATTTTTTAGTCCCCTGCTGCTGCAGCTCAAGACTACTGTGTTTGTAAAGGCAAAAGTCACAAAAATTATGACTCACATCAAAGTTATATGAGGGGCAGAGTAATCTTGAAATTGTTGATTCTAAAAGAACATAGTAATAATTTTAGTTGTAACACGACAATTACTTCTGACTTATACGTTTTACATGATTTTAGTTTAAATTAATTGGTTTGATTGGTACATCTGCACCATGGTCAAGGCCAAGAAAGTCTCAACTGTACTACCAAAGCAGGTAGGCCTGTTATATGGTAGATGGCTAAGAACTGGCTAGGTCAACATGAAATGGAGTTAGAAGATGTTGTTAACTTCTTCACTTCAGCATGATTTACCTCCTTCTGAGTGAGCTTTAATTCCAATTAGACAGTTGTTGATTACCACTGATATGTAAGCTCTACTCTTGCACCTTTCCCAATATCTTGCCGTGCCAGTTATTTTTATAGTTCATAGGTGTTGCAGTTGTTCAATTGCTTCTTTCCCTTGGCAGCTTACATACTTTTCTATATCATAGATGCTAGACCTTAGAAAGGGAGTTTTCAGGTCAGAAATAGTTCAAATCATCTGAGTCTTGTGTTCTAAGTATTTTAGTTTCCTCAGTTACAGGGGTCCAAGCTGTTTAGAGCAAATGAAGATCATAACAGCAATCCACATCTGGAAACATTGCAGAGATCAACAGATTGTATGGATTCAGAATTCTTAATAAATATATGTATATCACAGCTCCTTCATTTGTGATCCTGGAAACACTGAGAATGAGGGTATAAAAAGATTGTAAGAATGAGAACACCAGAACATCTACAGTAAACGTTCTTTCTTAGAATATTCATTTACAAGTGTATATTAGATGTTAAGTAAATGATAATCAATCTATAATCTATAGACTGAGAGAGGTTAGGTAAAGAGGTATTCTCTAGAGGACACACACGGATTTCCTAAGGAAAGGAAAATGGATTTTTCTGGTGGAATGGGTGCAGTTGAGGACAGGAGAGGAGGGGTCAGGCATGGAGAGGAGAAGTTGGAAGAGAATACAGGGGAAGAGAGTTGACATTGGGTGGCATTTAGGAGACAGTGTGGAAACCTAATGCAGTAGAAACTTTCCAGGATCTAAACCACCAACCAAAGAGTACACACAGAGGGACCCATGGCTCCAGCTGCATACGTAGCAGAAGATGGCCTTATCTGGCATCAATCAGAGGGAAGCTTCGTGGTCCTGTGGAAGCTCAATGTGCTACCATAGGGGAATGTTAGGACACTGAGGTAGGAGTCAGTGGGTGAGTGGGGAATGGGCCTCATAAAAGCAGTGGAGAAGGGGGAAGGCATAAAGGTTTGTGATGGGGAAACTGGGAAGGGGATAACATTTGAAATGTAAATAAATAAAATAACAAATAAAAATGAAAAAAAGAAGAGACTATTATCTTGAAAGTGGGAGGGCATAGGATATGTTGGAATGATAATGATATTTGGGATAAACTGGAAGGAGGAATAATGGGGAAAGTGGTGTAATTTTATTTCATTTAAAGTCATACTTAAAAATATTGCATAAAGAAATAAGAGTATTAAAATATTTAAATATATTTCCTAGTAATATTTTTTAATTTGTCTTCTTGCAAACCCTATCTGTATTGAGTATTCAATATATTACATATATTTAATTTAACTTTTAAGTATGCAGCTTTTATGTTTTAATTTTATCTTTTTCTTAGCCATTTATCAGTTTTATCATTTACTGTATAATTTTATATCTCCTAATTTCTCTTAGATCCATGTTATACTTACAAATTTATTCACATTCCACAGAATATATTGTTAACCTACATTTGTCTTGTAGAGCTATGGATAATTTTAGCAATGATTTTTATTAGTATGCAAAACTATGCTTATTCATTGCTCCATAGAAGTGCATTGAAGTTGTTTAAAGTGTTTGATTAATGAGAATTATGTTGTAATTAACATGCTTACCTGTGTCTTTTGATGCATATGTGTACAAATACTGTTCTATTCTCAACATTACCTTTAGAATTGATTAATACCGGAGTTAGCATGTTTCAAACCTTTAAGGGCAGTAACAATTTTCTTTCCCATATACAGAATTACAAATATTTTCTTTTGTTACTTTGAAGATGAAATGCATTGTCATTTATAATTTTTTAGAGAACAATACCCTAGTTGCTTTCCTTGAAACAACTACCTTAGTGTAAATATTTATAAGTTAATTAGTTTTGCCTTGTTATTTAAAACGTTGAGAATTCACAGAGTATTTAAATATATGATATGAAATTTTTTGAACTGTTGGAAAACCCAAAAGAGTTATTTATGTAGACATTTCTTTCATCATATGTTATTTTTCTTCCATTTAGTTCTTAGTTTTTTTTCTTAGATCCCAGTGAAGGACATGTTTGACCTTCAGCATGGCCTAGGATTCTCATCCTCCTATATGTACATTTTTTTGGGGGGGGTCTGTTGTTTCACAAATGAATTCTCTGTCTTGCCCTCCTATTTATCAAACATTCCCTCATGTTTCCTTCTCTTTTGTTTAAACCAGAGCTTCATGTCCTATGAGTTCCCATTCTTTCAAAGAGTACTTGAATCTTATTATAAGTATCTATTAATGTTTCTGATTATTCTTATTCAGGATCAAAAATTTAATATAAGAGCAATACTGCCCCAAAACAGGGAGTAACTGGAACCTATTGGGACCCAGAAATTCACTCCTGGCCAGAGGCACTGGTTTCTTCAGGTCTACACCCAAGCACTGAGCAGATCTAGGGCTTCACCTCTAACCCCCAGCAGCAACATCCACCCCAAACAGTTCTGGCACAACCAAGATAATAGGAAAGACAGACTCCAGTCAGAGACAGTGCAGGTAACTATAGAGATCCAGTAGGTGAAAGGCAAGCACAAGAACATAAGCATCAGCAACCCAGGGTACTTGGCATCATCAGAACCTAGTTCTCCCACAATAGAAAGTCCTGAACTCCCCTATCACCAGGGAAGCAAGATTCAGATTTAAAATCACTTCTAATGATGATAATAGATGACTTAAGAAAGACATAAATAACACTCAGAAAGAAATTGAGAACACAGTGAAACAGGTAGAAGCCCTTAAAGAGGAAACACAAAAATCCTTTAAAGAATTACAAGAAAACACAACCAAACAGGTGAAGAAATTGAACAAAACAATCCAGGACATAAAAATAGAAGTAGAAACAATAAAGTAATCACAAAGAGAGACTACCCAGGAGATAGAAAACCTGAAAAAGAGATCAGGAGTCATGGATGCAAGCATCACCAACAGAATACAAAAGATAGAAGAGAAAATCTCAGGTGCAGAAGGTACCTTAGAAAATATTGACACAACTGTCAAAGAAAATGCAAAGTGCAAAAAGTTCTTAACCCAAAACATCCAGGAAATCCAGGACACAAAGAGAAGACCAAACCTAAGTATAATAGGTAGAGATGAGAGTGAAGATTCCCAACTTAAAGGGCCAATAAATATCTTCACCAAATTAGACAAAAACTTCTCTAACCTAAAGAACCCATAAACATACAAGAAGCCTACAGAACACCAAATAGAATATACCAGAAAAGAAATACCTCCCATCACATAATAATCAAAACACCAAATGCACAAAACAAAGAAAGAATATTAAAAGCAGTAAGGAAAAAAGGCCAAGTAGCATATTAGGCAGACCTATCAGAATTATACCAAACTTCTCACTGGATATTATAAAAGTCAGAACATCCTGGACAGATATCATACAGACCCTAAGAGAACACAGATGCCAGCCCAGGCTACTATACCCAGCAAAACTCTAAATTACCATAGATGGAGAAAGCAAGATATTCCATGACAAAACCAAATTTACACCATATCTTTCCAAAAAATCCAACACTACAAAGGATAGAGGGAAAGTTACAATACAAAGAGGAAAATTATAACATAGAAAAAAGCAAGAAAGTAATCTTCCAATAAATCCAAAAAAAAATAGCCACATAAACAATGCCACCACTTATAACAAAAACAACAGGAAGAAACAATCTCCTTTCCTTAAGAAAATATGTTAATACCTCTTAAGATATGTTAATATATCTTAACATCAATGAATTTAATTCCCCAATAAAAAGACATGTACTAACAGACTGGATATGTAAACAGGACCCAGAATTTTGCTGTATACAGGAAACCCACCTCAGGGACTAAAACAGACACTACCTCTGAGTAAAAGGCTGGAAAACAATTTTTCAAGCAAATGGTCCTAAGAAACAAACTGGAGTAGCCATTCTAATATCAAATAAAATCAACTTTAAACTTAAAGCTATCAAAAAAATAAGAAAGGAGAGATTTCATACTCATCAAAGGAAAAGTCAATCAACATGAACTCTCAATTTCACCTCACACAATAATAGTGGGAGACTTCTACACCTCACTCTCAGCAATGAACAGATCATGGAAACAGAAACTAAACAGAAATACAGTGAAACTAAGAGAAGTTATGAACCAATTGGATTTAACTGATATCTATAGAACATTTCATCCAAAAGAAAAAAAAAAGAATAAACCTTTTTCTCAGCACCTCATGGTATCTTCTCCAAAAATAGACCATTTTATTAGTCACAAAACAGGCCTCTACAGATACAAGGAAATTGAAGTAATCCCATGCATCCTATCACATAACCATGGACTAAGGCTGGTCTTCAATAATGACAAAAACAACGGAAAGCCCACATTCATATGAAAACTGAACAACACTCTACTCAATGACAATGTGATCAAGGAAGAAATAAAGAAAGAAATTAAAGACTTTTTAGAAGTTAATGAAAATGAAGACATATCATACCAAAACTTATGAGACACAATGAAAACAGTGCTAAGAGGAAAACTCATAGCTCTAAGTGTTTACAAAAAGAAACTGGAGAGCACATACACTAGCAGCTTGACAGCACACCTGAAAGCTCTAGAACAAGAAGAAGCAAATACACGTAAGAGGAGTAGTCAGCAGGAAATAATGAAAATCAGGGCTGAAATCAACCAAGTAGGAACAAAAAGAACTATACAAAGAATCAATAAAACCAGGAGCTGGTTCTATGAGAAAATCAACAACATAGATAAGCCCTTAGCCAGACTAATCAGAGGGCAGAGAAACAGTCTCCAAATTAATCAAATCAGACCTGAAAGGGGTGACATAACAACAGAAGCTGAGGAAATTCAAAAAAATGATCAGATCCTACTACAAAAACCTATATTCAACAAAAATGGAAAGTGTGGATGAAATGGACAATTTTCTAGACAAATACCAGGTACCAAAGTTAAACCAGGAGCAGATAAACCATCTACACTGTCCCATAACCCCAAAAGAAATAGAAGCAGTCATTAAAAGTGCCCCACCAAAAAAGTCTGGGACAAGACTGTTTTAGTGCAGAGTTCTATTAGACCTTCAAAGAAGACTTAATACCAATTCTCTATAAACTGTTCCACAAAATAGAAACAGAAGAAAAGCTACCCAATTCATTCTATGAAGCCACAATTATGCTCATACCTAAACCACACAAAGACCCAACAAAGAAAGAGACCTTCAGACCAATCTGCCTTATGAATATTGGTGCAAAAATACTCAATAAAATTCTCACAAACCGAATCAAAGAACACATCAAAACAATTATGCATCATGATCAACTAGGTTTTACTCCAGGAATGCAGGGATGCTTCAAGATACAGAAATCTGTCAAGGTAATCCAAAAAAAAAAAAACCAAAAAAACAAAAACCTCAAAGAAAGAAACCACATGATCATATCAGGAGATGCTGAGAAAGCATTTGACAAAATTACAAACCCCTTTATTATAAAACTCTTGGAAAGATCAGGAATTCAAGGCCCATACCTAAACATAGTAAAAGCAATATACAGCAAGCCAGTAGCCAACATCAAACTAAATGGAGAGAAACTTGAAATAATCCCACTAAAATCAGGGACTAGACAATGCTGCCCACTCTCTCCTTATCTACTCAATATAGTACTGGAAGTCCTAACCAGAAAATTAGACAACAAAAGGAGGTCAAAGAGATACAAAATGGAAAGGAAGAAGTCAAAATTTCACTATTTGCAGCTGATATGATAGTATACTTAAGTGACCCCAAAACTTCTACCCGAGAGTTCCTAAACCTGATAAACAACTTTAGCAAAGTGGCTGCATATAAAACTAACTCAAACAAATCTGTAGCCTTCTTCTACTCAAAGGATAAACAGGCTCAGAGAGAAATTATGGAAATGACACACTTTACAATAGTCACAAATAATATAAAATACCTTGGTATGAATCTAACGAGGCAAGTAAAAGTTCTGTTTTACAAGAACTTCAAGTCCCTGAAGAAAGAAATCAAAGAAGACCTCAAAAGACAGAAAGATCTCCCATGCTCATGGATTGGAAGGATTAATATAGTAAAAATGGCTATCTTGCTGAGAGCAATCTACAGATTAAATGCAATACCCATCAAAATTCCAACTCAGTTCTTCGCAGCAATAGAAAGAGCAATTCTCAAATTAATTCAGAATAACAAAAAACCCAGGATAGCAAAATCTATTCTCAACAATAAAAGAACTTCTGGGGGAATCACCATCCCTGACTTCAAGCTGTACTATAAAGCAATAGTAATAAAAACTGTATGGTATTGATACAGAGACTATCAATGGAATAGAATAGAAGACCCAGAAATGAGCCCCCAAACCAATGGTAACTTGATCTTTGGCAAAGAATCTAAAACCATCCAGCAGAAAAAAAGACAGAATTTTCAATAAATGGTGCTAGTTCTACTGGAGGTCAGCATGTAGAAGAATGCAAATTGATTCATTCTTATCTCCTTGTACAAAGCTCAAGTCCAAGTGGATCAAGGACCTCCATATAAAACCAGATACTATGAAAATAATAGAAGAGAAAATGGGAAAAAGCCTTGAACACATGAGCACAGGTGAAAAGTTCCTGAACAGAACACCAATAGCTTATACTGTAAGATCAAGAATTGACAAATGGGATCTTATAAAACTGCAAAACTTCTGTAAAGCAAAGGAGACCATCAATAAAACAAAGTAGCAACCAACAGATTGGGAAAAGATCTTTACTAATCCTACATCTGATAGAGGGCTAATATCCAAGGTATACAAAGAACTCAAATAATTTGACTCCAGACAATCAAATAACCATATTAAAAAATGGGGTCCAGAGCTAAGCAATGAATTCTCAACTGAGGGATCTTAAATGGCCGAGAAACATCTAAATAAGTATTCAACATTCTTAGTCATCAGGGTAATGCAAATCAAAACAACCCTGAGATTCCACCTCACAACTGTCAGAATGGCTAAGATCAAAAACTCAGGTGACAGCAGATTCTGGCAAGGATGTAGAGAAAGAGGAACACTTCTCCATTGTTGGTGGGAATGTAAACTGTTACAAACCACTCTGGAAATCAGTCTGTCAGTTCCTCAGAAAATTGGACATAGCATTACCTGAGGACCCAGCTATACCACTCCTGGGCATATACCCAGAAGATGCTCCAATATATAACAAGGACATATGCTCCATTATGTGCATGGCAGCCTTATTTATAATAGCCAGAAGCTGGAAAGAACCCAGATGTCCTTCAACAGAGGAATGAATACAGAAAATGTGGTATATTTGCACAATGAAGTACTAATCAGCTATTAAAAACAATGAGTTCATGTAATTCTTAGGCAAATGAGTGGAACTAGAAAATATCATCCTGAGTAAGGTAACCTAATCACAAAAGAACACACATGGTATGCAGTAACTGATAAGTTGAGATTAACCAAAACGCTCACAATACCTAAGATATATGAAACTCAAGGAGAAGAAGGAAGACCAAAGTGTGGGTGCTTTGTTCCTTCTTAGAAGGAGTACCAAAATACTCAACCAGAGCTCCCAGGGTCTAAACCTCCAGCCTGGGAACACAAAGAGAGGGACTCCTGGCTCCACCTGTATAGGTAGTTGAGGATGGCCTTGACAGGCATCAGTGGAAGAGAAGGGCATTGGTCCCTGAAAGTTTGGATTCCCTAGTGTTGGGGAATTTGAGAGCAGGGAGGTGGGAATGGGTGGATGGTGGGGGCACACCCTCATAGAAGTAGGAGGAGGGGGATGGGATAAGGGGTTTTTTTTTTTTTGGGGGGGGGAATGGAATAGGGCATAACATTGAAAGGTAAATAAATAAAATACCCAATAAAAAACAGATAATGTATCTGGCATGTGTAGTCAAGCAGTTGAGACTTTTTGTCAAAAATTTATTACAGGAATTTTGTATAATCCTCAAGGACAAGGTATTGTGGAAGTGGCTCATGGAACTATAAAAAGATTGGTGAGACATACTGTTGCTGAGACAAAGAATGATGCCAACCTGTGTGCTTGCTGAGTGCCCTGACAAGGTTGACTGGGGAGTTGTATTCACCATATGTTCCTGACCCACCTTTGCTTGACTAGATAGGACAAGCTGCCTTGCCTCAAGTTTTTAGACATTGTGGGATAGAGAATCAAAAAGAGAAATTATAATGTCTCTTGTATTTTTCTTAAAGGTGACTAGCTATTAGGACTCAATCATGTACTGGTCTAGAAATCACTCTGATATTGAAGATAACAGTCTACATTTGGAAGAGTTGATCTGGACATTGTCAGAGACATATTTGGAAGTTAGCTGTAGTTCACTATGATGTTATCATAGCAAGAGATAAAATTGGGACAGGATCTGGATTTCAAACAATGGTTAGTTCATGTTTTAAGGATCTTTTAATTGTCAAGCTAAAATTGGTTTTTTCTCTTCTACAATACTTATTGTAAGTATCATTGACCTTATAATTTTCAATTGTGTTAGGATGATGAAACCTGGCATGTCTGTTACTGGGTCTATCATCCAGCTTTTGTGTTACTGCCTGAGTGTTAGAAAACCTTGATTCTCTGAAAAAAGCTTGAAAATGCTAGAATTGAATTGGGCTTTAAGCAGAAGCAAGGGGGTAGTGGGCTTGATTATTGCTGGTATAACTGCTTTAATTTCATTAATTGCTAGCACCACTGCTTCTGTAATAGCATTGACACAAGGACTTAAGACAACTATTTGTGTTAACCATCTAACAAAAAAAAAAGAACAAAAAACCAAAAAACATTACTAATGTATTGATTATACAAAAAGATTTATATAGGTATCTGGAACAACACATGATGCTTTACAACCTATTCAAAGTATCTGAAGGAGGTTCAGGGTTCAAGAGTTAGGAGCTATCCCAAGTGTTGTGACAAATATCACTGGAATAGTGTTACTTCTAAAATTCACGATGATTGTCATTATAATTACAAAAATGTTAAAAGACAAATGTAGGATATTTGGCATAATCCTAACACCTCTCTGGGTGTGTTAACGTTGCATAGTGAGATTATGAACTTAAAGAACACTACTCTGTTGATCTTTGATGCTGCAGATAGTGGCTATAAAATTATCCTTGGCCTGAGGTCAGTATATCCATTTTGGTTAAACCTCAAGAATGGCATATATAGCTTGATCAGGCTAGCCCTTCTTGTCTTGGTAATACTTTTATTCCTGTCCATCATGTTAAAGATTGTCTCTAACTACATCAACAGGCTGGCAGCCAAAGTACGTGACTTGAAATTGATAATGGACCCCCAGACAGAGTTATTAATTTAATATAATATTAATTTATTTAGTTTAATTTAATAGGCTGGCAAGCCAAGAATGAGTAAGATTCTGTATAGAGCCTTACCAACCTAAGACATAAATGCATTGCTTATGATAATGTATATTCCATGATGAGTAAGGAAGGCTTTCTTGTCAGAACGACCGAAGACAGACTCAGTCTGGTTTATGCAATAAAAAGGGTGTGATGTGGAGAGTTTTTGGGGCTGCCTGGCAGGAATCTGACATTGGCCAAGGACAAGGAAATAGGCTACTTGAAATGAATCTGACATAGGCCAAGGACAAGGAAATGGGCTGCAGGCAGGAATCTGACATTGGGCTGGAACAAAGAAGTAATTTCAGGCAGAATCTAAATCTTATGCTAGAACAAAGAAGTAATTGTAGGCAGAAATCTAAATCTTAAGCTAGAACAAAGAAATAGGTTTCAGGCATGAAAATGACTTTGGGCTAGGACAGGAATTAGGCTCAGATACTTTGATCACCCTGATAACCCCTTAAAAATAATAATCACAGGAGTGATCATGGGACTCTGTTTATTGTCCTGCATGTTCTTTATCTGGGTTTATTGTCTTCCTTGTTCCTGGACTTTTTGCATCTATTATATTGCTAGTTCATCAATGTAGAACTGACCTTAATACTTGCATGTAATTTAAACAGTATAAAGGCAAAAAAGTAGGAGGAGGGATAGGATGGGGGATTAATGGGTAGGGGATGGAGAAGGAGGATGGCATAGATAGATAAAATATAGAATAAAAAAAGAAATTCTAAAAAAAAAAATTATCTGAGTCCATTTCAGATCATAGAGGCACTGGGGGTGGGGAGTCTGTTTCCTTATTTCCTTTCTTCTCATTACTTCTCACTCAAGTGAAATAGATCTTCTAAATTAATTATCTTTGATTTTTGAACCAAACTGCAGCTTAGAAAAGTGCCTTTCGGTGGAATTTCAGAACAGACATGATGCTCTATTTCTCTATCCAGGATACCCACTTGTTGTAGAATTGATAGTAATGATTGTTAGTAATTTTTAATCACTACAAATCTCCTTCAGGTATTTAGCATTTTATAGACTTTCAAGCAAAATAAAATTCCATGTGAAAAGTAATTCTTCTTCTTCTTCTTCTTCTTCTTCTTCTTCTTCTTCTTCTTCTTCTTCTTCTTCTTCTTCTTCTTCTTCTTCTTCTTCTTCTTCTTTTTCCATGGTATATTTTTCTTTCCTTAATTAAAACATTTCCCACTTTGGTGGATCATTGCCTACTTCTTATGTCCACATAGCTTTGTGGAATGTCACTGTGGGCTAAATCTTTTACCTGCTGCCTCCCAAGTTTTAAAATACCTTTGGAGTGTCATTAGGGTATATGACTGTCTTCTTTCAATTTAGTTCTTCTCCTAGACAGCATTTGAATGGTGGCTGGAATGGGAGGATCAAACAGGGAGAGGATGGGAATAGACAGGTGAGAAAAGGAATGTAGGAACAGCTAAAATTAAGGACCAGAAAGGATGTGAATCCACATAGAGGGAATGTGTGGAGGAACTCGGAGAACAGAAAGGAGAAACCATAATAGGAATACACATATGAAACTTCAGTCTTGTTCTCCCCACCCAATATCTGATCATATTTCCCACTTCCACTCTGTGTCCCCTTTCCCTTCCAGGTTCCTCCCTTCCCCTTGTCACCCTATGATTTCTTTCTTCTCCCTCCCAAGTGAGATAGAGACATCCTCACTTGGGCTCTTCAGCTTGGTAACCTTTTTGAGTTCTGTGGATTGTATCCTGGGTACTCTATACATTTTTGGTGAATAGCCACTTATTAATGAGTACATACCATACATATTCTTTCTAGTAGAAGTTACCTCATTCAGGATATTTTCTAGTTCCATCCATTTTTCTGCAAAACTCAAGATGTCTTCATTCTTAATAACTGAGTAGTATTCCATTGTGTAAATGAACCACATTTTCTGTATCTATTCTTCTGTTGTGGAATATTTGGGTTGTTTCCAGCTTCTGACAATCACAAACAAGGCCACTACAAACATAGTAGAACATGTGCCCCTGTGGCATGGTGGGGTAACTTTTGGATATATGCCCAAAAGTGGTATAGCTGGATCTTCAGGTAGATCTATTTCCAATTTTCAGAGAAATCTCCAGATTGATTTCCAGAGTGGTAGGGCCAGCAGAAAGAATGGAAACAGGAAACCTTGGAAGGTAGAAGGTGGGGGGACCTTCCAGAATGTACCAGAGACCCGGAACGTGGAAGACTCTCAGGACTCAAAAGAAAGGACCTTAGATAAAATGTCCTACAATGGGGAGGGGGAACTTGTAGAGTCCACCTCCAGAGGAGGTATAAGACATCAAGTGAGCAATAAGGTTGCCATTCCACAGTCAAAAGATCTCACCCAGAATTGTTCCTGTCTGAAAGAGCTGCAGAGGCAAAAATGGTGAAGAGCATGAAAGAAAGGAGTCCAGTAACAGGCCCAAATTGGGATCCAGCTCAAGGGGAGGCCCCAAGGCCTGAAACTATTACTAAGGCTATAGTGTGCTCACAAAAAGGGGTGTCGTGACTGCCCTCCAATAGACCCAAGCAGCTGAAAGAGTCAGATGCAGATATTTACACCCAGCCAATGCACAGAAGCTTCTGACCCCTGCAGTTAAATTAAGGAAAGGTTGGAAGAAGCTGAGGAGGAGGGCCACCTCATAGGAAGACCAGCAGTCTCAGCTAATCTTAACCCCCCCCCCAGTCCCTCAGATCAACCAGGCAGCATGCACCAGATGATATGAGTCCCCCAACACATATACGGCAGAGGACTGATAAGTCTAGACTCAGTCAGAGAAGGTGCACGTAACCCTCAAGAGACTGGAGGCCCTAGGAAGTGGTGAGGTGTGGTGGGGTGGGGAGTAAGGACTTTCTTGTGGAGACAGTGGGAGGACATATGGGATGTGGAACAGTCAGAGAGTGGACCAGAATGGAGATAAAATCTGGACTGTAAAAAAAAAGATTAAATAAAACTGAAAAAAAAAAAGAAGTTCTAAGACAGGAAAAAAGAATACAGAATATACACATGAGAAAAAGTCTATTTCAATAAAAGAAAATCACGATAAAAAGAGCGGTATTCAAAAGCCAGCTACAGAGGACATTAGTCTGCCTGTGGATTACGAGCTCGGGCATTTTTTAGGTGATGTTATGAGAGTATCCTATCAACTGGAAGTATTAGGGCATGGTAAGTTTTGTTAATAAGTCACTTTTGGAGAGTGATTATGAGTAAAACATACTTGTGCCAAGCTCACATCCTCTACTTGGATACAATCCTCAACTCGTCGCCCAAGAAGTGGTGCCACAACATTGATCAGCATTGATTCATCTCTCTCAACCTCAAGTACAAAATCAAGATAATCCTCCACATTCATGTCTATAAACCAGATTTTTCTACACAATAAATATTAGAACATTAATAAAATAATGTATTAAAATGTAATATGGCAATATTGCATAAAACAACTGTAAATCATGCTTTAGAGAATTTAGCAGTACTGGGCATGCATTCAATGTAATATTAAATCAAGGCAATTATAAATATTTACGCTTTAATTATTTTAATAGCCAAAATTCCATAGGTTGCTAACCTATTAATAAATTGAATGTTCATATTTGTGTTTTTCAGTAGATACGTTTTGTGACAGAATCTGTTTACATAATCAAGACTTGGTTAGAATTCACTGTTTAATACTTGACTTTAAGGTATTCCTCTCTCTTAAGCATTACAACTGCTGGGATTACAGGCATGAACCAGCACACCCAGACTTTTGGAACAGTTTGCTATGAAATGCTCCTTTTGAAATGAGCAACTTTATACAGAAGCATTCTGTGCACTGGTTTCTACAAAAGTACTTCTCTTCTCCCTTTTATTTAGCTTATAAAAGATATTCACAGGTAATGTCTATTTATGCTTGTATATTAGATGTGTGCTCAAAGAAATATCTGGAATTGTGATCAACTATGTCTTCTTCCTTGGGCATTATATCCAGATGCTTCATTTATAAATCTCTAATTGACTTTGATTCTTCTATTCTCTCTGCCATTAATTTTATTTTATATGTGAGTAGTTAAAACTCAGTCTAGTGAATTATTTAAATTGTGATTCTTCCAGAATATCTCCACATTTACATTTTCTAATGCAGCAATCCCTGGGTCCCACTATATACTTAACATTTTGAACTTGTGAATACTATCTGCAGGTTTTCAACCATTATCTAATGGCAATTCTCAGAGATATCCCTTTTTTTCTCACAAAGCTTTATTTAAACATTTCAAAGCAGATAAATGTATTAATCTTGTTAAGTTTATTCCAGGGTAAATTAGCATATACTTTTTTCACACAGTAAAAATGTCTGACTTCTATAAAAATCTCATTAAATAATTGCTTCATAATTTTAATTTTAGACTCAAACAGAGAAAGCATCAAAGTTTCTCTACTTGGTGCATAAAGACAACACACTTTTAAAAAGTAACTCAGTTTATTACAAATAAATATTTGAGGAAGACATTCTTTGGCCTTCATCCCATCCCTTTCTTTGAACATCACATTAAGAAAAAGCTTTCAAAGATCATTTTCATCAACTCAAATATGTAAAGCAGCCCTACTTTTATTACCTAAAACAGGCACAAAACAGAGAGCTTCTGGAACCCTAATCCTAACATTTAGGCCAGCATAGATAGATGATAGATAGATAGATAGATAGATAGATAGATAGATAGATAGATAGACAGACTGACAAAAAGACATATAATATTTTCCCATTAAACTTGGAAAGAATGTCATGGGCAAAAAGATGAAAATGAAAAGATTTCTTAATAAAGGTCAAATCTCCTGTTCCCACTCCATTTATCATTCATTCATTCATTCATTTGAGTCCTGCATAGATGATATATACACAGTTATATACTCTTAACATTATCACATTCCAATTCAATGTTACTATACTCTTATCACTCAAGTGTAAAATATACAACTTCACATCCATGGACTTATATTTTGACTTGCTTTTTTTTCCAATGGAATGGAATGTAATTTGAGTTGTGTCAATTTGGGTCCTGCTCACACTTGCTGTTCTCGTCCATCAAGTACTGGCATATTTACAAGCCCAGAACTGTCTAATGAACGATAAGAAAAATTGGACCTGGTCACCCTATCATCTCAACCTAGATACACTGAGTCTCTGGAAGTTGACTACCCTAATTATCCTTTAATCTAAACCATATACCTAGCTCCAAAAGTGGAAGACATCTAAATGAAAATTCTAAACCACTAACAAAAGAAATTAAAGAAGATCCTAGAATGTGAAAAGGGTTCTTATGTCCACAGAATGGCAGAGGTTGTAGTATTGGATTAGCTATATTACCAAAATTGGTTTATATAGTCAGTGTGATATCCATCAAAATTACAATGACATTCTTCAGAACTCGAAATATAAAGCAAATTTTAATATAGATATAAAAGATCTTAATATAGATATAAAAGACAACAGTCTAAACCAAAAAATTCTAAGCTAGAAATATCTTAATACTTGATTTCAAACCATACTACAGAAGAATAATACCTAAAAGAGAGTTACTGAAACAAAAATCTAAAATCACCTAATAATATAGTCTCATTGAGAGATTGTTTAAAATAGACTGGCTATTGGCATGTCTATGGGGGATTGTGTAGAATAGACTGCTTTGGCTTTATTTATGGAGAATTGACCTGATTTTGTTAACAGAGTAGAGAAGGTTCGATCATTAAAATGGCACCATTCCCTAGGCAATGGACCTGAATTGTATATGAGTACAGAAACTGATACCAGCACCAGTGGTCATGTGTTAATCTATTGCCCGTGGGTCCTGACTTGATATAATATAACCAAAAATAGACTATGATAGAGGCTCTAGTAATAAATAAGCACAGATATAGTCACATCACACATTGGAGAAAACACATTCTCTTTAAAAATAGCACTTAAAATTTAAATGTCTACATGTACAAGATTAGAAAACCATCCTCAGGACTCACTACACTCTGCAAAGATCATGTGCAAATAGTTTAAATACTTTTATGTACAATCTCCTTAGAACTTTGAAACTCCTAAGAGAAAACACAAAGAAATAGGTGTATGCAAAAGATTTTCTGAGTAATATTGTAATGTCCCTGGGAACAAAACTAGAGAACAATAAATCCTATTGCATCAAATTTCTTGCATTTTAAGCCTATTTTGTATTAGGGGAAAACAAAACACAATGGGGAAACTATTTCAATAAGTAGTCTTAACTTTTGATCAAGTTAGTGACTTTAAATACCAACAAAAGACGATATAAATATGTTATTTTTGCTTTGGTCAAATTATCATGTATGCTCTTATTTTTTAATTTTCTGTACTTGAAGTCAAGGGAATTAGAAATATCAATGTAGATATATATATACTTAAAGAAAGATAAAAAATGTATGATTCAACAATAAACCTTTGTTTTCTGGAAAAATATAGTCTTATTGCACCCAATTTATGTGTTACTGTGGAATGGCATAAGTTCTAAATAAATAAATAACATTTAGGCGTTCTCCTCCCCTCATTACTAGGACATGAAAAATGTTAACTTTATATTAACATATAGAACCTCTTTTGTAATTTTTTAAAATATTAATCCATTTTTATTATATAGTTTTTGAAATACAGCTATGTTTTGTGGAAAGTAATAGCATTTTATTGTAAATATATATTTACTTAAGAGCTATATTTCCTGAATCTAGATATCAATCTGATCAATTTATTAAATTTACAACTCCAAAATTTAATTTTTTTACAAAAAATTTAAGAACATAAATATACAACCTACCAAATGGGAAAATTTTTTTCCAGGTATTCATCCAACAAATACCTTATATCCAGCTGATATAAAACCTCAATGAATACATATCTAAGACCAAATAATCTAGAAAGTAAATAGAAACATTGGCTAGACAATTGTCCAAAAAATGCCACAAATGATGCCCATTATTCTGTAGAATTAATATATTTTAATAATAAAGATAAATAAAGGAAGGAAGAAAGGAAGGAAGGAAGGAAGGAAAGGAGAAAAGGAAGAAGGAAGGAAGGAAAGAAGGAAAGAAGGAAGCCTATTGTAATGGCTAAGTTTTCTTATCATCTTGACACAATCTGAGAGCACCTGCTAAGGAAGTCTCAATGAGTAACTGCCTATATTAGGATGGCCAGCATGTTTGCTGTAGATTACCTTGATTATATTGATTGGAGTTGAAAGACATTCCCAGAGCAAGTGATGCTGGATTTTTCCAAGAATGGAGAAAGCAGACAGAATACTAACTTGCGTGTAGAATTTATAGTTGTCTGCTCCAGATTTCACATGCAGGGTGACCAGTAAACTCTAGCTCTTGCTGCTGCCATGATGCCAGGTTGTAACTTATAATTATGAACCAATAAACCCTTTCTCCCTTAAGTTGCTTTTAGCAGACAATTTTGTCACAGCAACAGAAAATATCCCTAAAACACCAATTAGAAGAAATTTTCCAAAATGAGCTCAACCTAAATTAGCTAAAATTGAGAATCATGAATTAATTAAATGGCATTATAAGGCACTATTGGTGTAATTTGTGATTCCAAAGAAGCTAATTTATGTCACCTACTATGCTTCAGTTTCCTCATTTGTAAAATGAGGTCATAAAATTTACCTATTTTATGTAGATCATTGAAGATAGATGTGCAAATAACTTTAGAATTGCAAAACAGTTTCTGAGGCCAGGCGAGAGTGAACAATATTAACCACAGCCTGTTATTGAGTATAATAAGCCTCTGGAAGTTATTCTGACTCTGTTCTGACATGTCACATATGAAATGTTATTTACAGGTATACTATCTAGAAAATAAAATGCAATGAATGTGATTTCCTGGAAATGTCAATGTTCTCATCTTCAGAGGCTGCATGACCAAAATAGACCTGTTTCCACAGGACTTGATGACTTCAATTTACATCCTTACTGGTACTGCACAGCTGAATTATCTGTCTCTGTTTAAAAGTACATAATGTTAAAGTTTGATTGCCTATGAAAAAGATGTCTATAGATTGTTCAGGTCTTTTGATAATAGTAGATTATCAACATTGCATCCTACACATTATTACTGTGTACTGAATGCTGTAGAAAAAACTCTATCTCTTAATCCCTCTAGAGTATTGCAATATTCTCATAGTGAAAAGAAAGGATTTTAAATGAAAAATAAAGGGTATGTAGCAAAGAAAAACAGTACACTGAATTTCAGAGAGCAGATTAAGATTATCAACTAAGACATAATTAATGATTTTGAAAGAATGATATAATAGGTGTGGATGACAATATTCGATGTGAACAATAAAGGTTTTGCACACTATTCTAATTTTTTAAATTTTTATTGGCTATTCTATTTATTTACAATACACATGCCATCCTTATTCCCCATTTTCCCTCCCTAGAACCCCCATCACATCCCCATCCTCCTTTATGCTTTTCTACCATTTTAATTGCATGCATGTATTAAGGTCAGTTCTAAGTTGAAGGTCTAGCAATACAAAAGATGCAAATAGTCAAGGAACAAGCAAGGCAATAAACACAAACAGTCAAAGAAAAAGCAAGGCATTAAACCCAATTACCCGAACAACACCATGATCACTGTTTCTAAGGGATTATCATGATGACCAAAGTATCTGAACCTACTTCCCTGTCCTAGCCCAAAGTCATTTTCATGTCTGAAGCCTACTTCCTTGTTCTAGCCTAAGATTTAGATTCTTGTCTGAAATTACTTCTTTGTTCTAGCCTAAGATTTAGGTTCCTACCTGAAATTACTTCTTTGTTCTAGCCTAATGTCAGATTCCTGCCTGAAGCTTACTTTCTTGTCCTTGGCTCATGTCAGATTCTTGCCAAACAGACCCAAAGGCTCTCTACCTCTCACCCTTTTTGTATTTCATTAACAAGACTGAGCCTGTCTTAGGTCGTTCTGACAAGACTAGCTTCCTTACCCTTCATGGAATATGCATTATCAAAAGCAGTGCACTTCTGTCTTAGGTTGGCAAGGCTCTGTGCAGAATCTTACCCTTCCTTGGCTTGCCAGCCTGTTAACTTAATAACTCTGTCTAGGAGGCCAGTATCAGGTTCAAGCCACGTACTTTAGCTGCCAACAAATTGATGTTGTTAAAGAAAAGCTTTAACACAATGGGCAGGAATAAAAATATTACCAGCACAAAAATAGCTAGTATGATCAAGCTATATATGCCATTTTTGAAGCTTGACCAAAATAGAAAAACTGGCCTCAGGCCATAGGTAATTTTATCTGTAGTATCTACTGCATCAATGCTTAGCAGAGCAGCATTCTTGAAATTCACAAGCTCACTATGTATCATTAAAGCATCCTGAGAGGTGTTAGAATTATGCCAAATACACTGTAAGTGTCATTAAACTTCTTCCTAATTATAATGACTACCACTGTAAATTTAGAACTAACATGAATCCAATGGCATTTGGCATGAAACTCAAGATGTCTCCTTACCCTTAAATTCTGAACCCCCTTCTAGTATTTGAATAGGATAAAGAGCATCAATCTATTCTTCCAAATGTCTATCTAAATCCTTTTGTATATTCAACATATTATTAACAGTGTTCTGCTAAATAATTAGCAAAAGTAGCTATCTTAACTTCTTGTGTCACAGCAATTGCAGAAGCAGTGGTGCTAGCAATTAATGTAATTAAAGTTCTTATACCAATAATCAAGCCTACTGCCCTCTTGCTTCTGCTTAAAGCCTGACTCATTTCTTCCAGTACTCACAAGCTATTTTTAGAATACCAATGTTCTGTGATACTCAGGACACAAAAACAAAAGCTGGTTGATAGAACTCCATAACTGGCATGCTGGATGTCAAAACACAGATCCAATTGGAAGCTGTACAATCAATGTAACTTACATTAAATACTGTAGGAAAAAAGTATTTAACTTGACTATTAAAGTATTTTTAATTAGAAGAACATTAACACATGTGCTAACACTCGTTGGAAATCCAGATCCTGCCCCAACTTTATTTCTTCCTAGCATAACATCATAGATAACTGCAGCTAATTTCCATATATGTCTCTGAAAATGTCCAGAAGCAGACTCCCAAATGAAGACTGTTATTTTCATTATTGGATTGATTTTTAGACCAGTCTATGATTGAGTCTGAATAACTGGTCACATTTAATAACAATACAAGAGACATTATAACTTCTCTTTTTGATTCTCTGTTCCACAAGGTCTAAAAACTTGTTGCAAGGCAGCTTGTCCTATCAGGGGTATAGGTAAGCAATGGTGGGTTGGGAACTTATATCCAATACAGCTTCTCAATTCCCTTGTCACGGCACTCAACAAGCTCACAGGTCATCATCATTCTTTGTCCTGGCATCAGCATGTCTCACCCATGTCTCTGGCAACCACCATCTCCTTCAACATCCTGTAGAAAAAAACACAAACATGCCCTCTTCCCCATATTTAACACCTGATTGGAATCATGCCTTATGCCAGTAAGTGGATCCTTCCTTCACCTATGCATAAGTATGCCTAGTTGTAGAGTGCTGTAGAAACTCAGCAGAAAGTTCCTTGGCATCCAAATTTTTTTAAAAATAAATTAAAATAAAAAATAAAAAGAGCCGGGAGGTGGTGGTGCACACCTTTAATCCCAGCACTTGGGAGGCAGAGGCAGGCAGATTTCTGAGTTCGAGGCCAGCCTGGTCTACAGAGTTAGTTCAAGGACAGCCAGGGCTACACAGAGAAACCCTGTCTCGAAAAACCAATAAATAAATAAATAAATAAATAAATAAATAATAAAAGAACATGATTTAAATAAATTTGTAGTATATAGGGGCATATCTTCCCATTTTTAATTTTATGAACATATTGTTTTCAAGTTCCATGGGCCCATTCCACAGTCTCTTGTACTTGACAATTATGAGGAATCCCATAACATGGGTAATGTTAAATTGCTGCTAAAAAATCTCAAATGTTTGACTGCAATAGCCAGTTCCATTATCTGTTTTTGTTTGTTTCTTTGTTTGTTTGTTTGTTTGTTTTTCTTTTCTTTCTTTTATTATTGGGTACTTTATTTATCTACATTTCAGATGTTATCCCCTTTCCCCATTCTCCACCTTCAGAAATCCCTTCCTCCCTCCTCCTAATTCTATGGGGGTGTGTCCCCACCCATCCACCCACTCCCACCTCCCCTCTCTTGAATTCCTCACTGGGGCACCCAGCCTTCAAGGAGCCAAGACCCCCCTCTCTTACGGATGTCCAACAAGCCCATCCTCTTCTACAAATACAGCTAGATGTTGCGGTAATTATTTTTTAAAAAATGGCCACTGGTCAATCAAACTAAGCTGCAGCTCTCTGTCTACCTCAGCTGCCATGTTGTGTGGCCAGAAGCCACATGTGCACTGCAGCTAGAAATGGCCAGCCAGAAACACCAGCCCTGCTACCCACAAGACACCAGCATGGGAAATGATTCTGCCTATCTTCCACACTGTCTCCACAAGGCTAGGCAGTGCCCAGACTATCCCACCAACCACACAGGCTCAGTACAGATGAGACTCTAATGCTTAGATTATCCAAAGGCTTTATTTATTTAGTAATGCTCAATAACAATATGCCCATACAAAGAGAGCTGTTTCCCAATTAGCTAACCTAAATAAAAATTGTTACCCACAACTGCCCTCCATACCTGCATAGCTCTCCATCTATCCTACATCTCTGCTCTCCCTAGCTCCTCCTCTTCCTTTTTCTCTCTTTACTCCTTCTCCTCCTCTCCTTACTCTTCCCACCTTAGCTCCTCCTACATATCACTCTTCCTGTTAAAATAAAAAAAAATACTTTCTCTCAAAATACAATTAGACCATAACTATACCAATTTGTATCAGCAGGGTATAAGATAGACCTAATACTCAGTCCATCATTTTGTTGACTAAACAGAACCTCTGTCATCTCTCCTAACTAAAAGACTTAGTTCTGAACTGGCTTATGTCCTGGCTTTAGAATGAATGTCAGCTGACAACCATCCTCTCAAATCTTTTCTCTCAAAGTAAAAAGCCACGATTGGCTAAGAGACTATAAGTCTTCAACCCCATCAGAAATCCAGAATGACTGAATTAACTGAAATTATGGGAAGCACAAAGCATAGCTTCTAAAACTTAGCCAATTTATAGAGACCACTGAACATCTGGACAGTACCTATACTTCATAATGTTGGAGCATCCGATCTTCAGCCTTCTGGCCCAGGATCATCTGACAGACCTAGTAATGCAGAATTATTAAGGGCTGATTACTCTGTCTTGGCACACATAATAAATCAGTCAACTATTCCACAAGTGTCTCCTTTTCTGGACAGTAATTTGTCTGTAGATGAAAAGAGACAATTTTTGCCTAGTAGCTGTCTCACTACAACTGGGGTAACTCCAAAGATGCTCAATTTCTTCTTAGAATCCAAGACAGGAAGCTGTCAGGAGCACACATGTCTCTAGTCAAAATGAACATTAATACAGAAATCTTTGTAACGTCAATTCTGTGGACTTCTGATGTTTTGAAAACCAACTATCTATATAAGGCAATCTAGATGGTTGTTCATTAACTTCTCTCCACTATTTCTAATTCAAATCTAGAAAACACCCTAACAATAAACTCAGAGCCACAAATTTGCTATAGGCCTTTAACTCACAGGCTAACCATCTCAAATCAGTTAAAAAAAAAAGTTAAAGAAGGACTGGGTCTAAGCCTTGTATTCCTAAGTGTGTTATATAGGCATAATGCCTATGAGAGTAACAATATTAATCTCACTTTTATATCAATAAGAAACTCATACCAATGAAAAAGTTAAATTTGAAATCAAAATAAATTTTTGTACCATTTAAGAAATGTAACTTTAGCTTAATAACAATTATACAGATTTCTAAGACTAAGTAATCAACTCTAACTATTCCACCCTGTTCCAATAAAAACATTACTTTTCCCTAGAAGGACAGCCTAATATTAACCACCTCAGTCCCCAAGCCCAGTTAATACAGGCACTGACTTTTCATTAACTTCTTCAAGCTGAATTTGGGCATTGAGATATTAGAAGAGGGGTGGGGGAAGGGTAAATTGATAAGCTTTTGATGTCTGTGCCTTCACTGCATCCAGCTGAAATTCCAGGACATCAAAGGTTCAAGTAGGTCTGCTCAGCTTGCTTGATGAGTAGATACACCAAGGCTATATATTCTGCAATGTACAATTCTCAAAACAAAGTTTAGTATCAAGATAATTTTTGTTTGAATTCTGGAATCTAGTATTCTGGTGGCATGCCTCTGTCATGTCTAATCCATATAATTCTGGATGGCAGAAATATCTTAATCATCTCTTCTGAAAACACACAGACAAAAATCTTTTTCCCTAAACAAAATTTCCTTGAGCCAGTAACCCAAAAAACCTTTATCTTGACCTCTTTTCCAGAGGAAAAATATAACCGCAAAACTGAAAATCACACCCATCTTCCTTCCCTATTTTGCCAAGCAGGAAGTGAACTCAGAATTCCTGTGCGGCCCATGTTAGACAGAACCTGAGTCTCCTTTGAGGCAATATAACTTTATATCATCTGAATACACCTGATTTACACTATCTTTCTGTTTGGCCCTCTACCTAGAACAGTTTTTTATGTATACCGTCTATCTGTTTGGCTCTGTACTCCAGAGCAGCTACCACTTATATACTGTACTCTCTACTCTAGAGCCAGTGACAATTTTCTCTATCTAAGTTCCAAACCGTAGGCAATAATCCCCATGTGGTTTGGACAAATCTGTTTATAAGTCTTTCCTAAAAGCAAATACTCCTTATATTTTTACTTTACATTAAATCAGTAACTGCTCCAGAACGAAGGCTTATTTATTTAGCTCTGACTGCAACAGCCTGCAATTTCTCTCAGCAGAGGCCTTGTCTGCCAGCAGTTTCTTTGTTCAGGGTTCCCGCGCTGGCGTTCTGTGACCAATCACTCACGCACTTTCTTTTTCTTTCTTTTTTTTTTTTTAAATACAACTTTTACTCTCAGGTGAGTAGACTTAAATTCCTAGTAAATTAGTACTCAAAATTGGTGCGCCACTTTGTAACAGTAATTATTTTAAAAACGGCCACTGGTCAATCAAACTATCTAAGTTGCAGCAGCTCTGCCTAGCTCAGCCGCCATGTTCTGTGGCCAGAGGCCACATGGATGCTGCAGCTAGAAACAGCCAGCCAGAAACACAAGCCCTGCCATCCACAAGATGCCAACATGGGAGATGGTTGCCAATCTTCCACACTGTCTCCACAAGACTGGGCAGTATCCAGACTATCCCGACAACCACTCAGGCTTGGTACAGATGAGACTCTAATGCTTAGATTATCCAAAGGCTTTATATATTTAGTAATGCTCAATAACAATATGCCATACATAGAGAGTTGTTTCCCAATTAGGTATCCTAAATAAAAGTTGTTACCCACAGCTGCTCTTCCACCTGCATGGCTCTTCATCACTCCTACATCTATGCTCTCCCTAGCTCTTCCTCCTTTTTCTCTCTTTACTCCTCCTCTTCTTCTCCTTACTCCTCCCACCTTAGCTCCTTTTACAGCTAGAGACATGGGTCCCTCCATGTATGTTTCCAAGCTAGCTGTTTAGACCCAAGGAGCTCTGGATGATTGGTATTGTCATTCTCCCCATGGGGCCATAAGCCCCTTCAACTCTTTCAGTCTTCTAACTTCTCTGCTGGGAACCCTGTGATCAGTCGATGGTTAGCTGTGAGCATCTACCTCTGCATATGTCATACTCTAGCAGTGCCTCTCAAGATACTGGTATATCAGGCTACTGTCAGCATGCTCTTGCAAACACCAATAATAGTGTTTGCATATGGTGATTGCATCTGGGAGGAATCTCCAAGTGAAACAGTCTCTGGATGGTCTCTCCTCCAGTTTCTGCCACATATATTGTATCATATTTGCTCCTGTGAGTATTTTGTTGCTCCTTCTAAGAAGGATCAAAGCACCCATACTTTGGTCTTTCTTTTTTTAGATGACTAAAGATGTTGAACATTTCTTTAGGTGCTTCATGGCCATTCAATATTCTTCTGTTGAAAATTTTTTGTTGAGCTCTGTACCCCATTTTTTAATAGGGTTATTTGATTGTATGAAGCCCAATTTCTTAAGCTCCTTGTAAATATTGGACATTAGCCATCTATCAGAGGTAGGAGTGGTAAAGATCTTTTCCCAATCTTTGGGTAGCTTGTCCTATTGACAGTGTCCCTTGCCTTACAGAATCTGTGCAATTTTATAAGGTCCCATTTGAAATTCTTGATCTTAGAGCATAAGCCATTGTTGTCCTATTCAGAAACTTTTCTCCTGTGCCCATGTGTTCAAGGCTATTCCACAGTTTCTCTTCTATTAGTTTCAGTGTGTCCAGTTTTATATGGAGGTGCTTGATCCATTTGGACTTGAGTTATGTACAAGGAGATAAGAATGGATTGATTTGCATTTTCCTACATGCTGTTCAACAGTTTCAACCAGCACCACCTGTTGAAAATGCTCTCTTTTTTTCCACTGGATGGTTTTAGATCATTTGTCAAAGATCAAGTGATTATAGGTACATGGGTTCATTTCTGGGTCTTTGATTCTAATCCATTGATCTTCTGGTCTATCTCTGTACCAATACCATGCAGATTTTATCACTAATGCTCTGTAGTTCAGCTTGAGGTGAGTGATGGTGATTCTCCCAGATTTTCTTTTATTGTTTAAAATAGTTTTCGTTATCCTGGGTTTTTTGTTATTCCAAATGAATTTGAGAACTGCTCTTTCTATTTCTTTGAAGAATTGAGTTAGAATTTTGATGGGGATTGCATTAAATCTGTAGATTGCTTTTGGCAAGATGGCCATTTTTACTATATTAATTCTGCCAATCAATAAGCATGGGAGATCTTTTCATCTTCTGAGATCTTCTTTGATTTCTTTCTTCAGGGACTCAAAGTTCTTGTCATACAGATCTGTCGCTTGCTTGGTTAGATTCACACCAAGGTATTTTATGTTATTAATGACTATTGTGAAGCGTGTTATTTCCCTAATTTCTTTCTCAACCTGTTTGTTCTCTAAATACAGGAAGGCTACAGATTTGTTTGAGTTAATTTTATATCCATGCACCTTGCAGAAGTTGTTGATCAGGGTTAGGAGTTCTCTGATGGAAGTTTTGGGGTCACTTAAATATGCTATCATATCATCTGCAAATAGTCAAATTTTGACCTCTTCCTTTGCAATTTATATCACTTTGAGCTCCTTTTGTTGTCTAATTGCTCTGGCTAGGACTTCCAGTACTATATTGATTACATAGGGAGAGAGTGGGCAGCATTGTTTAGTCCCTGATTTTAGTGGGATTACTTCAAGTTTCTCTCCATTTAGTTTGATGTTGGCTACTGGTTTGCTGTATATTGCTTTTATTATGTTTAGGTATGGGCCTTGGATTCCTGTTCTTTCCAAGACTTTTGTTGAATTTTATCAAATGCTTTCTCAGAATATAGTGAGATGATCATGTGGTTTTTTTTTTTCTTTGAGTTTGTTTATATAATGGATTACATTTGTGGATTTCTGTATATAGAACCATCCCTGCATTCCTGAATAAAGCCTACTTAATCATGGAGGATGATTGTTTTGATGTGTTCATATATTTGGTTTGTGAGAATTTTAATGAGTATTTTTGCATCAATATTCATAAGGGAGGTTAGTATGACATTCTCTTTCATTGTTGGGTCTTTGTGTGGTTTATGTATGAGCATAATTGTAGCTTCATAAAACAAATTGGATAGTGTTCCTTCTGTTTCTATTTTGTGGAACAGTTTATACAGAATTGGTATTATGTCTTCTTGGAAGGTCTGACAGAACTCTGCACTAAAACCATCTGGTCCTGGGCTTTTATTAGTATGGAGACTTAATGACTGCTGCTATTACTTTAGTGGTTATAGGACTATTTAGATGGTTTACCGGATCCTGATTTAACTTTGGTGTCTGGTATCTGTCTAGGAAATTGTCCATTTCATCCAGACTTTCCATTTTTGTTGAGTATAGGTTGTTGTAGTAGGATCTGATGATTTTTTTAAAATTTCCTCAGTTTCTGTTGTTATGTCTCCCTTTTCAGTTCTCATTTTATTAATTTGGATACTGTCTCTGTGCCCTCTGGTTAGTCTGGCTAAGGGTTTATCTATCTTGTTGATTTTCTCAAAGAACCTGCTCTTGGTTTTGTTGATTCTTTTTATAGTTCTTTCTGTTTCATGGTTGATTTCATCCCTTATTTTAATTATTTCCTGCTGCCTACTCCTCTTGGGTGTATTTGCTTCTTTTTGTTCTAGAGCTTTCAGGTGTGCTGTCAAGCTGCTGGTGTGTGCTCCTTCCAGTTTCTTTTTGTAGGCACTTAGAGCTATGAGTTTTCCTCTTAGAATTACTTTCATTGTGTTCCATAAGTTTTGGTATGATGTGTCCTCATTTTTAGTAAATTCTAAAAAGTTTTTAATTTTTTTTCTTTATTTCTTTCCTGGCTAAGTTATCATTTAGTAGAGCCTTATTCAGTTTCCATGTATATGTGGGATTTCCATTGATTTTGTCTTTATTGAAGACCAGTCTTAGTCCATGGTTATCTGAAAGGATGCATGGTATTATTTCAATCTTCTTGTATCTCTTGAGGCCTGTTTTGTGACCAATTATATGGTCAGTTTTGGAGAAGGTACTATGAGGTGCTGAGAAGAAAGTATATTCTTTTGTTTTTTGGGTGAAATGTTCTATAAATATCTGTTAAATCCATTTGGTTTATAACTTCTCTTAATTTTACTCTGTCTCAGTTTAGTATCTGTTTCCATAATCTGTCCATTGCTGAGAGTGGGGTGTTGACGTCTCCCACTATTACTGTGTGAAGTGCAATGTGTGCTTTGAGCTTTAGTAAAGTTTCTTTTATGAATGTGTATGCCCTTGCATTTGGTGCATAGATGTTCAGAATTGAGATTTCATTTTGATTGATTCTTCCTCTGATGTGTATGAAGTGTCCACTATTATCTTTCTTGATACCTTCTGTAGGAAGCCGAGGTTAGTGGTGATACATCCACCATTCCAAGATGGCGCGGACATCCTGTCCTCCCACTAGTAAACATCTAACTGCGCAGGTGCAAGAGGCAAAAAGCGCGCCAAAAATCACTGCCCATCCCGGGGCGTATTATGGGTAATGAGTGAACAGCCAATCAGAAGTGAACACGTCACTCTAGGGTGTATTTAAGCTGTGCCTCTTCCAGTCTTTCCGTCTTTCCGCTTCTGCTTATACAAGAAGTAAAGCCTCATTGTAGAATCACCCGAACACTGCCTCCGTGTCCTTTTTCGCGAGCGAAGGGGACTCAGGAGGCGCGTGGAACAACCTTCTGGTTGAAAGTTGGTTTTATTTGATATTAGAATGTCTACTCCAGCTTGTTTCTTGGGACCATTTGTTTCAAAAATTGTTTTTTAGACTTTTATTCTGAGGTAGTATCTGTTTTTGTCACTTAGGTGCATTTTCTGTATGCAGCAAAATATTTGGTCCTGTTTACTTATACAGTCTATTAGTCTATGTCTTTTTATTGGAGAATTGAGCCAATTATGTTAAGAGATATAAAGGAGAAGTGACTGTGGCTTCCTGTTATTTTTGTTATTAGAGATGGAGTTATGTTTGTGTGGCTATCTTCTTTTGCTTTTGTTGGAAGATTACTTTCTTGGTTTTTCTAGGATATAATTTCCCTTTTTGTGTTGGTAGTTTCCCTCTATTATTCTTTGTAATGCTGGATTTGTGGAAAGATATTGTGTAAATTTGGTTTTGTCATGGAATATCTTGGTTTCTCCATCTATGTTAATTGAGACTTTTGCTGGGTACAGTGTTCTCTTAGGGTCTGTATGACATCTGTCCAGGATGTTCTGCTTTTATAGTCTCTGGTGAGAAGTCTGATGTGATTCTGATATATTTGCCTTTATATGTTACTTAACCATTTTTTCAATCTTTTAATATTCTTTTTTTGTGTGAATTTGGTGTTTTAATTATTATGTGATGGGAGGTATTTCTTTTCTGGTCTAGTCTATTTTGCGTTCTGTAGGCTTCTTGTATGTTTATGGGCATCATATTCTTTAGGTTAGGGAAGTTTTCATCTATAATATTGTTGAAGATATTTATTGGCCCTTTAAGTTAGGAGTCTTCACTTCCTACTATATCTATTATCCTTAGGTTTGGTCTTCTCATTGGATTTCCTGGATGTTTTGGGTTAGGAGTTTTTTGCATTTTGTATTTTCTTTGACAGTTGTGTCAATATTTTCTATGGTATCTTCTGTACCTGAGATTCTCTCTTCTATCTCTTGTATCCTGATCTCTTTCCTAGGTCTACTATCTACTGTGTAGTCTCCCTTTGTGATTTCTTTATTGTTTCTACTTGCGTTTTTATGTCGTAAATCATTTTCTTCAATTTCTTCACATCTTTGGTTGTGTTTTCTTGTAATTCTTTAAGGGATTTTTGTGTTTTTTCCTTAAGGGTTTCTTCCTGTTTACATGTGTTCTCTTGTATTCTTTGAGTGAGTTATTTATGTCCTTCTTAAAGTCTTCTATCATCATGGGAAGTGATTTTAAATCTGAATCTTGCTTTTCTGGTGTCATTGCATATTCAGGACTTGCTATGGTGGGAGAACTAGGTTCTGATGATGCCAAGTAACCTTGGTTTCTATTGCTTCTGTTCTTGCACTTACTTTTCAACATCTGGTTATTTCTAGTGCTACCTTCACTTACTATCTCTGACTGGAGCCTGTCTGTCCTGTTATCTTGGCTATGTTAGAACTCCTCAAATTCCCGCTGTCTCTGTGATCCTGTGATCCTGAGACCCTGGTTGTGATAGCTCCTGAGAGTCAGGCTGCTCCTGGGCTCCTGAAATTCTGCTGTGCCCAAGCTCCTGAGATCCTGTGATTCTATTATCCGATGTTTCTATGTGTTAGAGCTCCTAGGAGTCCAGACTCCTTTGGGTTTTGGGGGGTTGGGTACAGAGCTGAAGCCTTAGGGCTGGTCCAGGTGCAGGCATAGACAGGAAGGGTCTTGTGCCAATGGCCTTGAGCTTGTCAACTATTTTAAATAAAGGTGCTAACTTTTTTCTAGCTGATGTTAGGAATAGTGTCATTCCCAACATCTGTATGCTACTTCTTTCTCACATTCCTTTCTCAAAGGAATTGCAGTATGGCATTGGAATATAACTTCATTCCCTTTAAAATATATTTTTGGAATGAAGAAAGGAATATACAACTAGTAATGTTAGTTTAAAAAATAATGAAATTTAAGTAATTTGTCCCTTTTTCCATATTTTACCACACTGATAATACCTGATCATAATATTCAGATTTTATTTGGACACACTAAAATAGATTTTCAGTGTGCTGTTTGACACGGGGTATCAGAAATTCCTAAAGAATCCACAAATTAGTACAGATTCATAATTAACAGTATATATGAATAGTAATAGTGATACTACCTGGTAATAAATCTGGTCAGGATGTTTGATCTTGGTTATAAAATGGAATATGGTTGCTACTACATATGAGGTAACAGAGGAGAATTTCAGAAATACAAAATATTTATTTTTTAACCATATTCACAGTTAAAAGTAATGAATATAGATGGAAAAAAATGTATGCATGGTTACCCACACATATTTATTTTGTGATCCACAAAAGTTCTATGCAAATGAAAAGGTTAAAATGTGGTATTGCTTTAGTAGCTATACAGAAGAGTTCTATTGGTTCATTTTCCAAAAGTCCTAGAAGAACTTTTGGCTTAGAAGGAAAGATCTGTAGGTAGACCCAGAAGTGCCATAAAATGATAGTCACCTTCTGTCTGAAATGTCTTTGGCATATTTAAGTAACCCAGAGCCAGAGGTGAGCTGAGTCATATCCACCTTAACAGAGTGACCCTTGCAAGTATGTTTTGTCTTGGGCAATGTGCTTGTGTATTTTAAAATTCCTGGTCAGTGCTCATGGGCTGACAGCTGGGATTTAAAATGCTTGTAGGTAGATCATAAAAGCAGCTGAGAAGTGCTGGATATCTGCTGCAGGTGTGTTCTGAAATATCCCCAAATTCATCAAACATACATTGACACTCATTAACAAAATGTTTATCAGTATAGGATCTCTTCCAGAGTTTTATCTGGGGTTGGCTCTAAAATGCATTAGTGGGCATGATTTATTTTTCTCCAGAAATGGTCACTATCCTTAACCAAGCACATCCTGACAGAGTGTTGTTCTCATGGCAACATCCATCAGCCCCTGTGAAAGCTAGTGACCTGGCACGTCTTGGCTTTGCACTGCATCTGTCTGGACTGGACATTTATTGAATAGATGCTGGCATTGCAGACAGAACTTTATCTGTCTCATTATAATACCCTGAATTGACTTAATCAGCCACAAAAAATAGCTAGAGTACACAATAAGCCCTGGGCTCAGATTTTTAAAAAGCTAAAATTTACATTTGCTTTTTAATTTTTTTATCCTTACATGTACACACCACAGTGTATTGGCTCATGCTATCTTACCACATAACTCATGTGTTCATGATGTACAGCCAAGTCTCTACTGGACTTGGTTTGGTCTAGTATTCAATGAATACAGCATGAATCTAGAAATATATCTAGATAAACCTTTAAGTATTTTTGTTGAAAAATAATCATATCAAACAAGTTTGTAGGAAATTGCTGAATATATTTCTATAAATAATTATATTAAAATAAAAATAAGTACTCTAGAGCAAAGAATGTATGTAATACATAAATTCCATATGTATTTGGCAATCAGAAAGGACTTGGAACATTAGCTAATTTACTGATTTGATCAAATACATGACCAGTAGAAACTTATAGGAGGAAGGGTTTATTTCTGGTTACAGTTTAGGAAGAGATTCCATCCATTACATTACATTGCATGATAGCAGAATTGAAAGCTGGCTGGTGATTTTCCATCTATACTTAAAGAAGGAGAAGAAGAAGAAGGAGAAGGAGAAGGAGAAGGAGAAGGAGAAGGAGAAGGAGAAGGAGAAGGAGAAGGAGAGGGAGAGGGAGGGGGAGGGGGAGGGGGAGGGGGAGGGGGGAGGAGGGGGAGGGGGAGGGGGAGGGGGTGAGGAGGGGGAGGGGGAGGGGGTGAGGAGGGGGAGGGGGAGGGGGAGGGGGAGGAGGTGAGGAGGGGGAGGGGGAGGGGGAGGGGGGGAGGAGGGGGAGGGGGAGAAAAAAGAGGAACAGACTTTAAGATATTAAGGCCCAAACTCAATAATCTAGTTCCTTCAGTGAGATTCTATCTTCTAAAGGTTCCATAACTTTTAAAACTAGAACCAACAGTATTTGAGGACCAAGTTTCCAAACGCAAGAGTCCATGGAAACATTTTATATTCAAACCACAATATAATTAATATAGCTCAAATTCTAACATTCATAGTCAATTTTATAAATAACAATCCATGCAAAAAAGATTGAAATTTATAAAAACAGAAAACAGAAGAAAATCATTGTTCCACTTTATTCAGCCAACCAGGGAGAGAGTAAATTTTATGCAGTCTTTCATTGGTGACTCCATTCAACACTTTATATATCCTCTAGTATATTCTCTGGGCATCCTATGGCCCAGTCTAGGTAAGTCATAAAAGTTCATCATTCCATATTGGTTTATGATTCACAAACTTATAAGCCAGCCATGGCCACATATACATTGTTTTTAGTGAATTGTTTTCAAATGTTCACAAAGACTACATATTGTGATAATATCTTGACAATATATAAATGACAAGACTGCACTGGTCTTATTTAGATCCCATGTGTTTGCAGTGAAATTTCATCTGGCAAAATTCACCAAGATAATATCTTACATCTAAAACAAATTATTGCAACTAAGTTTTTTTCACCATAGTTCAACTTAACCACCCTTAAACATGCTAAAATACATTAGCATATTGCTAGGCAAAGTAATGTAACACAAAACTTATTTTTATAAGTGTTAAGTAATTCATTAGAGTATTGACTTTATTAATAATAAAAAACAGAATGGCTTCATGATGTCTCAAAAACCTTTAGAAAAGTTGTTAAACCACTATAAGGTGGTGGGCCAGTTAATTTTTACCAACTTTACACAAACCCACAGATTTGTCTTTGATCATGTCTTTGGGAGAAGTTTCTTGATTGATGATTAATGTATGGGGCCCAGCCCACTATGGGTGTTGCCTTGCTCATCATGAGCAAGTGGTTAAGAAAGGAAGCTTAGCAAATGATGCAAAGCAAGCCAGTGGTTGTCCTTAAGTAATCGACTGCAAACTTTAAGGTTTAATAAACATCTGTCTTCCCCAAGTTTGTTTTGATCAATGTTTTATCTGGCAAATGAAAAGTAATCAAGACAGAAATTGTTACCAGAAGTGGGGCGTTGCTGTGATGGACTTGGCTATGTTGCTTCCTAGAAGGAATGTAGAAGAATTTTTGAGCCTATAGAAGTTTTCAGATGCTCAGAGCTCAATGACTCTTGTTGGAATTTGGGAAGACAATGCTGAAAATAATGCAAGCAAGAGAGGCCTGGCTTATAGAGTTTTGAGAGAAGACTGTATTGGGACCGTTTATGTGACAGCTTGAATTAAGATGTTTTTGGGCAACTTGCATTTAAGACTCAGCTGCAATTAGTAAGAAACCCACACCATTAAACTGAAAATGATGTTTACTGGTACAATAAATGTTTCTTAGCTGAGGCTAGAAATCAGCTGTGGTTATGAAAAGACCACCATTACTGAGATAAAACTTAGTGTTGTGGCCCGAGCTGCCCTACGTTGGGTGCCAAAAATGTTGGGAGCTGCTCTGCCCCACTCTTGGGGGCCAAAAGGACTGCTCTATCAATGTTGGGACCCGCACTGAAAAAAAGCCTTGGGGACTAAATTGTTAGAGCTCGGACTGCCCCAAGCTGCTCCAGTTCATGGGTCGGGGTTCAGCAAGAGGGAGAATGAGGACAAATGGGAAGAATGGAGACCAGACAGAGTGTGATTCAATCCCGTATATTCTTCAATCTCTCTTCTTCTCTCTTTCCAGGTCCCTAGTTCCTAGTACCAAGACTCGGGCCCTAATTCCTAGTTCTAGTTGCTAGTTTCTTTCCTAGTTCCAAGTTCTTTCTCCAAGTGCTAAGTGCCTAATCCCTAGTTGCCTGTCTTGAGTCTCAAGTGCCTACTCCAAATGCCTAATACTTAATAATTTCTTCTGTCTGCCTCTCGCCTTTTATATGTCTCACTTCTAAACCACACATCTAAGTCACGCCCTTAAGTCATGCCCTTCGGTCTTATCTCTAAATCACACCTCTAAGTCTCACACACCCAAGGGAAGATCCTGGATATCTAAAACAAGATGTTATCACAGTGTGCTCAGCTGTTGTAGGCTGTTGTAATCAAGTCTCTTATCAGGGTATATGGCTCAAGATGGTTGCAAGGATGATAGCCGCCTTCTGTAGGCTCCCCACAACTTAGGAGATATTTTTTTGTGATCATCACACAGCAGTTGTGAAATACATGGTTCCAAGGCTTCATCTCAAGCTGACAGCTGAACTTGGCAAAGTGTCCTACACAAGGAACTAATTTTGGTATCATGAAACTAGTATCAAAGGGGTCAGGCAAAGATGCTTAACTTAGCATTGTGATTGGTTACAAGAGGCCATTGGTGAATATGCAATTACAAAGAGGAACTCCCAGCATATTGGAGATCCTTAGACCCTGAGACACCACCAGGTATAAAAAGCAACAGGCCTGAATTTATCAGACAATTGGGTCTATTGTAGATAGCAGAATCAGACAGGTGGGGTTACCTAAGTCACCTGGAGCTGAGATGATTATAACTGGGTTCCAAATGTCCAACAATGAGTTATTTTAGTTTTGAATGCTGGTTTTGTTTTCATGTATAGCTATTCCATGTTTCTTGTCTCTGGGAATATGATTTACTTTGGATTTTAAAGGCTCCCAAAATTATAGGACAGAATTTTCAAGGAGAATGTGAACTTCTAAAATATTAGACTATTTAAAGACTATTGAGCTTTTAAAGTTGGAGTTTGTTTTATACTTTAATATTCAGGATCTTTAGGACGTACAAGAAAGGAAAAGTTATAATTTAGTCTTTGGGTGTCCAGTTCACAAGGGGTCACTTCCACTGGTTAGTTTTGTGAACTTGACAAAATCTGGAATAACCAAGAAGTAGCAAAGCTCAGTTTATAATAAATTTATAATAAATTGCATTAATGACATTCATCTGTGAGTTTGCCAGTGGGAACATTTTTTACAATTAATTGTTGATGTGAGAAGTCTTAACCCATTGTGGCCAGTGCCAAACCTTGGTCAAGTAGTTCTAGGATGCATTAGGAAGCAGTTTGAAAAAAAATAAAAAATAAAAAGTAAGCTAATAATCAGCATTCCTTTATGGCTTCTGTTTCAATTTCTTCTTCCAATGTCCTAAGCTGTGTTCTACCTCTGACTTCCCTAAGTTTTGGAAGATAAATTGTAAGCTGAAATACACTCATTCTCTCCTAAGTTAATTTTGGTCTGTGTTTTATTACCATAGGAGAATAATATCATAACACAGCTGGGGACACTCTGCTTATGGCTTGGCTAGCCCTGAAATATCCCTCAAAACAGATATTCACTAGTAAGAAGTATATGGAAAATAGAAGTTATAGCAAAGCATCTAACTCTATAGCCTTCTGGAGTCATTTGTCTTGTCAGAAAGTAGCTAGTAAGTACTTGTTTTGTGGTCATTGTAACCCAAGATCTAAACTTTCAATTTAATGAATTGAGGTGAATTTTAAATTTTAAATAGTATACAATACATTTCCACAGAGCACAGCTCAAAACATAACTTTGTACATTGGGGAAAAATTAAATTCAGTTTTCTTTTGTGACTCAAATTCAAGACCTCATACATGCTAGGTGAAATTATGCTAAGATCTACAGCAGAAACATTCAAATTTTAGTTTCTAATTTGAGATGCATTGTACATAAAATATAATCTTAGACAAAATGTGCAAAGAAAAGCATCTAAAAATTTCTCATCAGTAAATTTACTATCATTTCTATGTAGAAATAGTGTTGAGGTCACATTGGCTTAAATAAAATGTATTTATAAAACAGATACCATCTATTTAATTTTGGTTATCATTGACCTAGCCATTTTCAACCACAAGTGCATTTTATTGGACAGTGTAGCCAAAGTGAGAAAAGTGGACAAACTTGCTGAGGTTGTGAGCACTGTCTTTGCTCCCAGAGATATTTACTTTAATCTTATCTCCATGAACCTACCTGAGAACTTTGATAATAGTACTTCTCTGTTTTCCTAATCTGTTCAGACATATGTTCCACAAACAAGAAAATAATACAATTTTTTAGAGTAAGTAATTCTCCTAAAATCTCCTACAAAAGCAATTTTTTAAAAATGAAAGCATAAATAGGCACCAAGAACTGTAAATCACTATAAAAATATATGTATGTGGTGGAGGCTCTGATTGAAGTGGAAGAGAGTGATTCTTAGACATCATAAATCTTATTAGGTCTGTTCACCAACACAATGTATTTACAAATAAGCTTAGGTTAGCTTAGTTGCCTTTTCTTATATTGCTAAAGGGCTTCAAATACATCTTAAATAGTTGTTTAATGAGATCATATATTACCACTTCTAGCAGACCAATTGTGGATAGTTTTTTACTATAAATATTAATTATAGCAGTATGTATCTCAGTAAGTAATTATCTTTGGATTAATTTTAAGAGAATTTCTAAGTGATGGGACCTTGAGATATTATCATCTAGTAAGATCATGTCATTCTTCAAGACTTCTGCCAGATATTCAAGATAGTTGTCTACTCTGAACAGTTTTTAAGACAGTAACAAAGCTTCTTACTATGAGTTTTTCTTAAAATTTGAATCTCTGCTACAGATTTATCTATTTGTTTGTGTTTTAATTAGTCTATTTTTTATTTTGATTTGAAACTAGATTTCTCAACAGGATAATTATAAGCATCTGTCAGCCATGTAATACATGGGTATTGGTAGCATAAGAAATTTCAAATGAAATAGTCCTTTAAGGTTTAGATCTGACACCAGCTAAAAACTCTCATATTAGTAATTTATAGCTACTAAACCAGGTTGGTGTACCATAGACCTATTTAAATCTCTTATATTTGTGTTTAGCTGTAGAAAAAAAGCTTACCATTTGTTATTGTAATCTCCTGTTTAAACTTTCCCCTACTTAGTTGGAACCAACTAAAAAGAATAAAAAATATTATCACAAAATTTAGACAAAGTGATAAAGAAGCCAAAAACACACAGTGGGGGAAAACGCATCTTCAATAAATGGTGCTGGTCTAGCTGGCAGTCTGTATATAAGAGACTGAAAATCTGTATTTATAACCTAGCACAAAGCTCAAGTCCAAGTGAATTAAATACCTCAACATGAAACCAGGTACACTGAATCTAACAGAAGAGAAATTGGGACAGAGCCTTGAACTCATTGGCAAAAGGAGAAATTTCCTGAACATAACACCAGTGGCTTCGGCTTTCAGATCAACAATTCAGAAATGGAACCTAATGAGACTGAAAAGCTTTTGTATGGCAAAAGACACCATTTATAGGACAAATGAGCAACTACAGATTGGGAAAAAATCTTCACTAACCCTGTATCTAACAGAGGGCTAATATCCAAAATATATAAAGAACTCAAGAAGTTAACCTGCAAAAACCTAAATAACCCAATTAAAAATCGGTACAGAGCTTAACAGAGAATTCATAACATAAGAAACTTGAATGGCCAAGAAGCACTTAAAAAATGTCCTTAGTCATCAGAGAAATGCAAATCAAAATGACTGAGATTCTACCTCACACCAATAAGAATGGCTAAGATCAAAAACTCAAGTAACAGCAGATGCTGGTGAGGATGAGAAACACTCCTCCATTGCTGGTAGGATTGCCAACTGGTACAACCACTCTGGAAATAAATCTGGTGGTTCCTCAGAAATTGGAATGAGTTCTACCTGAAGACCCAGCTTCACTACTTTTGGGCAAATATACAAAATACTCCACCATGCCACAGGAGCACATGCTCCACCATGTTCCTAGCAGCCAGAGCTGGAAACAACCCAGATGTCCCTCAACTGAAAAACAGATACAGAAATTGTGGTTCAGCTACACAATGCAATACTATTCAACTATTAAAAAATGTGTACATCATGAATTTTACAGGCAAATGAATGGGTCTAGAAAAGATCATCCTGAGTGAGGTAACCCAGACCAAAGGACATGAATGGTCTGTACTCAAAACATTCTTTTCTTTGACTTAATTTGCACACTTTAAACAGTGAATGAAGCCAATACACATGACAACAGAACCTGTGTCTAACAGCTCAGTATTCTGCCTATTGGTAAAACAATTGTATCATGTGCTTAGACAGAGTTTCTGGCAACACTTTTTTTTTTAATAAAAATAAGAACAAACACACACACACACACAAACAAACAAACCAAACAAAAAACCCAACCTGATGACTAACTTGAAATGCCAACATTCATGGAATGGAGACAAAAGAATTTTAAGTTGGAAGATAGTCTGAGGTATGAAGCAAAACTCCCCAATAAAATTTTAAACAGAAAGCAAGCAAATAGCAACAACAACAACAAAACCCCTTCACTCCTAAGATTTTTAATCACTAGAGTCAGAAAGTAAATTTCTGCTTGTCACCTGGGACCCATCTGCTCTGCTTTTGACTGTTTCATAGTTTTGGAAACTGCAAGTGCTGAACAGCAGTGGGGACAATGTGGAAAAATGCAATTTCTCATAGTGCAGCTCAGGTCAAAGCTTAGAACTCTGTTTCTTTGTATGTTATGCATATAGTACTCCTGTTCCAATAAGTTGATTTTAATAGAATTAAGTGGATCCCTTCCTGTTTAAGTTGTGGTCAGTATGATAGGGTATTTGGTTATGAAGAAACTTATAAAGAGTAAAGGCTATTTCATATGGTAGGTAAAAGGAGGAAAATAGTATTTCACTTATGTTCAGTAGAAGAGAGAAAACATTTCCTATATAACCCTACTCCATGGAGAAGTGCCACCAAACACAAAGAGTACAAGACTAGACACAGGATTCCCTTAGATGCAATATGTAAATGAAGCTGGGGTAAGAAAATCATTTCTTTCCTTTTGACTTCATTTCTTTGTAGATACATACATTATATCTTTTCATGAGTCCCTTGTTTATAACATAAGTTACTTAAATAAATAAATTACTGTTCATTTTTTACTACATTAAGTCCTTAATATGTATTACTAGCTATTTCAAATAATTTACCTCCTATGTCAATTTACATATTTGAACTTCGGATAATAATTTAGACTTAAAATGTTTCAGTGCCAGTGGACTATCACTCAAATGTCTCCTGTTATTAGAGTACAGAAGCAGTGAGACACAAAAAAAACAACACACGCTGTATGAAAAATAAAATGAAGGTCATGATGATCATTTTCTAACAACTGCTGTGTCTCTTTATCATAAAAACAGAGTGAAAAGTTGGCTTATTTAGTTTATATTTTACATTACTTCAACATAGGGGGGTAAAAATGCACAAGTTTATGAGTTGTAACACAAAATAATTCCTTGTGTTTACAGGGAATATTTCTTTTTCTTGCCACCTATATCTCACTCAGCATATAAGATTATTCTTGTATATACATAAATGTACTGATTTCATGATAAGCACTATATGTTCTAAAAAAAAAAAAAGTAATTCCTTCCTTACATTGGAGTTTAATGGCATACAGCTTATATAATGCAAGGTATAGAATAACCTGTAAATAAACTGTGAATGTTGTGAGACAGTGTCAGGAATTTCTGTCTGTGCAAGCCTTGTAGTGAGCATAAGCCATCTTTATTTAAGTCCTGGGACATGTTAAACAAGAAGCAAGAACATGAAAAATTGTGACAGTGGTAACATCAAATAAAAATACCTTTCAGTAAATATATTGATGATTATTTATAGCTATGTCTTTTTTAAAAACAAATAATAACTTTGAAAATGAGTATTTACTCTCCCTTCACATCAGATATATAATAAAACACATCCCCCTACATTAGATTGACATTGCCAATGATTATTAAATTGCATTGCAGAATCAGTGTTCTAATTTATATGCTGCAAAAAACAGATTTATTCTGTAAAATGACAATGATAGTTTTTCAAGATCAAAAAGCCAGTGTTTAGTAGCAATGGAACCCAAAACATATTTGGTTGTACAATCATCTCCTTTCCACAATTATATAATGCAATTCCAGTTATAGCTAATTATTAGACTAGAAAGAGCTCAAAATAATTTAGAAACAGAATAGGTTTTTTGTTTTTTGGGGTTTTTTTGTTTTGTTTTGTTTTTGATCTAGAAATAAGAGACTATTTCAGAATTAAATGCTAAGTAATGTATATTGTTTATCCTCTCTGATTTTCTGTGTCTGATTCTGTTCCTCTAGAATCTATTTTACTTGGTGGATTCTGTATACAGAAAGAACAAGAAATAGTTATTCTTTAAAAATTAAGTAATTGACTCTTCTTGTTAAAATAATATGACTTTTATGTCTTTCCCATTTCTCTACATAATTTCCTTTCATAATATACAAGGCTTCCTCTAAGATGCAAACTATATTTATATTTTTGAGATTTATCTGGGGCACAATTTTATGGTTGCTGTCCTTTATTTCCTTTAAACACATTTCCTTTAAACTATTTCCTTATAATTGTTAATGACTTTTAAGCCTGGATGTCTTTCACTAGTTAGATTTTAGGTTGTAAAGACAGCAAATGTGCCCAGACTGTGCTACAGGAAGCAAAGCTGACTCTGCTTAAATCATGACTTGTATTTCTTTCCTATAAGTAACAAATGATTTATATATATTTAAAATTGGTTACTATGTACTGGTAATTCAGGAACATTCCTTGCCACAATAACAAGTTATTTTATTCATTTTTTTGTGGATGAATCAAAACAAGCACTTTACTTGAAGAGGAGGAAAAGATAGAGAAGTACAGTTTAGTTCAGAAAGACAAATGATAGATGCATAGATGTTATATAGGAAGATAAATAGATATATGGTAGATATAGATAGAGAGCTAGATGATAGATAGAAAGGTAGATAGATAGATGATAGATAGATAGATAGATAGATAGATGATAGATAGATAGATAGATAGATAGATAGATAGATAGACAAATGCAATTTAAATACCATGCTCAGTGGCTTGGATGGTTTATCACTGTTAATAGTACAGGGTTTGTGGGCTTGCTTCCCAGAAAATGCTATTGGGAAGTGATGCAATATTTGAAAGGCAGGACTCAATGGGAGGTCTTTAAGTGACTAGAAATATGCTCCCCAAAGGAACTACAAGATGACTGTCAGATACTCATATAATTTCTTTATTTACAGGTTCAGGAGGTATGTGCTTTGATCTGCCAGGCATTGCCCAAGTATGTACAACATATACCAGAGTTCCAAAGCACAGACCTATCTTAAGTAGAAACCTCAAGGATCATAGTCCAAAATCAAGTTTTTTCTCCATAAATTAATTATCTCAGATCTTTATTATAATGATGGAAAGCTAACTATTGTGTCATGCTTCTCTATTATTTACAACTCCCCCACTATCTTTTTTATCTCTGTCTAATTTTATATTATGAATATTTTTTAAAAATTAATTACAGTCATCATAACTTAACCTTTATAAACACATTAACCATAATTTGAAAACAGAAATAGGTTTACTAAGGTTTATTACATGTGAAAGTAATTTTTCTTCACCTTTATTTATCAAGCTGGTCTACAATTGTCTTTCTCAAGAAGGTTCAGCCAGCACATGTTCTTCCTATTAGAGTATCATGCCAAATACCATTGGATTTGTGTTAGTTCTAAAATTTACAGTGGCAGTCATTGTAATTAGGAAAATGTTTAATGACATTTGCAGGGTATTTGGCATAATTCTAACACCTCTCTGGATGGTTTAACTTTGCATAGTGAGATTATGAATTTAAAGAATGCTGTTCTGCTGAGCATTGATGCTGCAGATACTGCTGATGAAATTACCCATGGCCTGAGGTCAGTATTTCTATTTTGGACAGGCTTCAAGAATGAAATATATACCTTGATCATGCTAGCCCCTGTTGTCCTGGGAATACTTTTATTCCTACCCATTGTGTTAAAGCTTTCTTTAACTACAACATGTTGGCAGCCAAAGTACATGGCTTGAAACTGAAAATGGACCCCAGACAGAGTTATTAAATTAACAGACTGGCAAGCAAAGGATGGGTAAGATTCTGCACAGAGTCTTACCAACCTAAGACAGAAATGCATTGCTTTTGATAATATATATTCCACAACAGGTAAGGAAGGCATTCTTGGCAGAATGACCTAAGACAGGCTTAGTCTTGTTTATGAAATAAAAAAGGGGGAGAGGATGAAAACCTTTGGGGCTGCTTGGCATGAATCTGACATGGGTCAAGGACAAGGAAATGGGCTGCTTGGCAGGAATATCACATTGTCCAAAGAAGAGGAAGTGGCTTCAGGCAGGGGTATGACATTAGGCCAGAACAAAGAAGTAATTTGGGGCAGGAATCTAAATCTTAGCCTAGAACAACTAAGTAATTTCAGACAGGAATCTAAATATTAGGCTAGAACAAGGAAGTAGGCTTCAGAAATGAAAATGACTTTTGGCTAGGACAGGGAAGTAGGCTCAGATATTTTGGTCATCCTGATAAGCCCTTAGAAACAGTGACCACAGGAATGTTCACAGAACTTTGTTTATTGACTTGATTGTTCTTTAACTATTTGTGTTTATTGTCTTTCTTGTTCCTTGACTATTTGGATCTATTGTATTGCTAGTTCCTCAACCTGGAACTGACCTTAATTCTTGCATGTAATTAAAATGGTATAAAAGCAAATAGGAGAAGTGTGGGGAGCTGACAGAAGGCGGCTATCACCCTTGCAGCCATCTTGAGCCATATACCCTGATAAGAGACTTGATTACAATAGCCTAAAACAGCTGAGCACACTCTGATAACATCTTGTTTTAGATACCCAGGATTTTCCTTTAGGTGTGTGAGACTTAAAGGTGTGTGACTTAAGGATGTGACTTAGAGATCAGATTTAGAGACAAGACCTAAGGGCATAACTTAAAGGCGTGATTAAAGGCGTGGCTTAGAAGTGAGACATATAAAAGGCAAGAGGCAAACAGAAGAAAGCAACAGATTATTAGGTATTAGGCACTTGGCACTTGGAGGAAGAACTTGGAATTAGACACTAGGCATTAGACATTAGACACTTGGAACTGGGGAAACGGCTAGCAACTGGAACAACTGGAACTAGGATTAGGTGCTAGGAACTAGAAACTTGGAGATAAGAAGAGAGACTGAAGAATAAACGGGATTGAATCACACTCTGTCTGGTCTCCATTCCTTACATCCTTCCTCACTCTCTCTCTCTTGCTGAACCCCGACCCGCAGACTGGAGCAGTTTGGGGCAGTGTGGGCTATAACAATTTAGCCCCCAAGGCTTTTGGCAGTGTGGGTTCCAACATTGATACAGCGGTCCAAGACATTTTGGCCCCCCAGAACGGCTTGGGCCGCAACAGAGGAGGAGGGAGGGGATGAGGGGTTCTAGGGAGGGGAAATGGGGAAAGGGGATGACATCTGAAATGTAAATAAATAAAATATCCAATAAAAATAATTTTGTTATTGACTCATCAGATATATCTTTGACCCTTGTTCTACTCTTGTGTTGCACAGAACATTTGTTTATATTACATTTCTACCATGTCTAACAATAAAGCAATGGCTTCACAGCAAGTTGAGAAATCATAGGAGACTCTTCCACTGGCATGAATGTCTGTTTTCAGCTGTCTTTGTTCCATCAGCCTGTTGTGTAGACCCATAAAAATTAAAAAGTTATAACTTTAGACTGTATTCTGGCATCTGACAGCAATAAAGGAGCTCATGTAGGATTTGTCAGTAGTATTTTAATGCTTCAATTTTTGCCTTTTCTAAATCTACAAACTATTGTTGGGCTAAGGGAAAAAATTCTGCACCTATATCATAAAAGTCAAAACTCTTTCTGCTCCATTGCACTCCCTACCCCAGCACTAGTATGAAAACATTAATTTCTTTAGAAAGTTTATAAAAGAATTTTGTCTAATCTATGAGAATGAGGCCTTGAATCTAGGACATTCATGAGATTATATTTCACTTACACAGATATACTTCAACATATATTGGGATTTTGAATGACACAACATTTTCAACTGCTCTATAACACAGATCAAGGTAAACAACATTAACTCTTATAAACAGATCACAGTAGAAATGTGAAACAAGTCTGTGTTCTCTCTTCTTGATTTGCACACTTTTGCTATTTTACTGACATTGGTAGAGTCATACAAAAACATACTGCATAATACTAGTCAACAGAAAAGGAAAAAAAAAGCAACGATAACAAAAGAATGATACATATGAGCAGTCATAGCACCTGAACTGATATTTCTCACATGCAGTGACAAAATATGCCCTGTGTGTGTCTGGAGCATAAGGGCATTTCTCTTTCTCATAAATAATTCTATGAGTTGGCTACACAGTAGAATATATTAGTTTTTTGTTTTTGATCCACAATTACTTGCATCATGTCATTTCCTGTTTACATGGACACTGCTTTTATATCTGTCAGTTTATATCTTTGTTACCTATATTATTATCATTCATTTAATAAATATTTATTAAATGATTTTGTGTGCTAAACACTGTTTTCTTAGTTCACAACAGTTTACAATTTTTATGTTTATAATGATGCTAATTATGAGGAAAGATGGAGAATAAATAATAAACCTAGTAAACATGTTAACAAAGAAGAGTTAAGTTGTATTAAACAAGTAGACTAGAGTAAGGGAGATCAGGAATGCTTTGGGAAAAATGGTTTAGGGCCTCAAAAATAGGGTAGTTTAGGAAGTTTATAAGCAAAGAAAGCAATTATAATGATAGAATTGTAGAGGAAAGAGTCTGAAAGAATGGTCAGACAAAAAAATGGCCTACTTAAAACTCCATAGACTTCTTTACATAAAAATGTGAGATGTCTGATTTTATTCTCAGAGAACTGGACTCTCAGAGTTGTCAAGTGTAGTAAAAAAAAATGAAGGGCAACAGTTCCATACTAATTTAGATTAACAATGCATACTAATGTGTCTCTCCTAGGAAATATATTGATATTTTTATGCTATTACCTAGATAACTATAGCATAATTATGTGCTGTGTAATATTTATCACATACTTAACTTTCAAAATATTATGCTTATCTAAAATTCAAATTTAATTGAGTGTTCTGAAATGTCATGTCTGAGTGTGGACATCTGGTAAGGAACACTTTCTACAGAAATAATATTAAATACTAAGAGAATGAGACCTAGAGAAGTAAAAATGCCTTCAGAGGTAGAATCATAAACTGACATATAAAGAATGGAAATGTTTACAAAATGTTTTTAAATAAATTAAATAAAATAAATGAAAGAATGTTATAAGAACAGGCAAATCTCTCCATTTAATTTGATATTGGCTGTTGGTTTGTATTATATTGCTTTTATTATACTTAGGTATGGGTCATGAATTCCTCATCTCTGGAATACTTTTAATATGAAGGAATGTTGTATTTTGTTAAACGCTTTTTCTGCATCTAAGGAGATGATCATGTGATTTTTTTTCCTTTGAGTTTGTTTATACAGTGGATTATGTTAATGGATTTTTGTTTATTGAACAAATCTTGTATTCCTGAGATGAAGCCTACCTGATCGTGGTGAATCATTTTGAAGTGTTATTGGATTCGGTTTGCAAGAATTTTATTTAGTATTTTTGCATCGATATTCATAAATGAGTTTGGTCTGAAGTTCTGATTTTTGTTTGGGTCCTTGTGTGGTTTATGTATCAGAGTAATTGTGGCTTCATAGAATGAATTAGTGTTCCTTCTGTTTCCTGTCTGATAGAACTGCAGGGATAGAAACGGAGAAGAGCTTAAGGAAAAGAAGGTCCAGAGAGAGGCCCAAAGTGGGACTCAGTTCAAGGTGAGGCCCTAAGACCTGATACTATCATAGAGGCTATAAAGCACTCACAAAAGGGACCTATCATGACTGCCCCTTGAAAGACTCAACAAGCAGCTGAAGGAGTCAGATGAAGATATTTGCATCCAACCAATGGACAGAAGCTGCTGAACCCTGTGGTTGAATTAGGGGAAAGCTGAAAGAAGCTGAGGAGGAAGGCGACCCTGAAGAAGAAACAGCAGTCTCACTTAACCTGAACCCCCAAGACCCCTCAGACACTGGCCCACAAACCAGGAAGCATACACCAGCTGAAATGAGACTCCTGACACATATACAGCAGAGGACTGCCGGGTCTGGGTTTAGTCAGAGAAGATGCACCTAATCCTCAAGAGACTGAAAGCCCCAGGGAGTTTAGAGGTCCCTGGTGGGCTGGGAGGTTGGCTTACACTTCATGATAGCCTTCTTCCTCATTATCCAGAGTGCTAATTACTGTGGCAGGTATGAGTACTTGTACTCAAAATGTGTGTGTGTGTGTGTGTGTGTGTGTGTGTGTGTGTGTGTGTGTGTGTTTATAATAATATATATATAATCTTTTGTGTGTGTGTGTGTGTGTTGTAGGGTTGACCTAAACAATTGACTCTGAACCACTGTGTTAATTTAAATTACCTGGGTATCTGTAGTACCTCAAGCATGTATTAGCTTTTCCTTCCCTCCCAGAAGGCTGAATTGTGCTTTCTCTGTTTTTGACAGAGCTATTTTCTACTGATCTGGATCATACCAGTTAAAGTCCCAAATTCATGGTGTCTCCATGGTTACAGAAGGACACCCTGCCACTTTGTGCTGAGAATTGTTTTCACCTGAGATAGAATAGCACTCAGCAGCATTTGCAAGTTGACAAATTCAATAGTGAGTGACACATTTCTTATTCAACTATAAACAGGATGAGTCCAAATCACATTAAGGCAGAGATAAAAAGCATTAACACTAGCACTTAGTATTCCACACCATGATGACACTTTGTTCAAGAACATGAACCCAAGAGGTCACCTGTGCAATTCTGAATTCTGAGAACACTTTACACAGGATTAATTCTCTTCCTAGAATTTTTTTAAGAAGCTAAAATCTTTCAGTAACTGATGTGACAAATAATGAATTTTCTGAGCCTAGTATCTACTTAACCACAAAATGCATACATTTTTCCTATTTGGGGGGGTCTCTATTTTTAATGTGTTTATAAATACTCTGTTAAGTAACAGGCCCTCTCTATATTCACTTTAAATGGCTATTATTTTCTTCTTGAGATTTTTCTCATAAAACTTACTTTAATTCAACATTTTCATTTTTATTATTTGAAAACGTTACACTAAAATAATTTTAATGATTTCAACATGTTTGCAAGTTTAAAACCATTCACATTTGTGGAGTGGTTGTGTCTTGATGCTTACCTTATAGATCCAAACCACTGTATGCACATTGAACTACTGGAGCAAGGCAATACATAATGTGAAGTTGACAACACAAAGTGCCCATGCACATGTAAAGAAATAAAAACCAAAACAATGGATTCAATATGGGTAAATCATGGAAGCACAAGAGGAAATTTAAAGGACAATAATATTAAAACAACAATAAGGGGATTTGCATGTAGTACCCTGACCCCCATTATCTAAGCTCTGAGCTTGCTGCTCAGTCAGGAGGAGCCTTACAAGACCCTAGGAGCATTCTGCTTCCCTGCGGAAACCTTCAGGGCCTCCAAAACTAACCAGTTTGGAACCCTGTCCTGACCAATCTAATTCTACTTGGATAGTCCCATGATCCTAGTTGGTTCAGGTAGGACATAGCTTGCAGAGGTAAGTTGTGCACAGTCTCCTGAGCCCCATTGTCTAGTTCTGGGCTTGCTTTTTAGTCCAGTGGACACTGGATAAACCCCAAGAATATTCTCCATCTCTGTAGAAACCTTTAGGCCTTAATACACTCCACCAATCCCATTCAAGTCAGATCCACCCACCATCCCATTTGGTTACAACTGGGACATAGCCTGCAGAATGGGATCTGCCTGAGGCATAGTCAGCAGAGTCAGGTACTTGGACCTCCATTTTCTGGCCTACAGCACCCTATACCTTCCAGAGAAGTCCTGCTGCCATTAGAATCATGTAGCCAACACCAGGGAAAAACAGATGCCTGGAGGACATCATAAGAGCACAATCAACAGGGCAATATGGCATCACCACAGCCCAGCTATCCTGCTGTAATGCTGGATATACTAATGAAACTGAACCACAAGAAAAGGATCTTAAATCCAATTCTGTACAAATGAGAGGGGCCTTTAAAGAGGACATGAATAAATCCCTTAAGGAAATATAATCAAACAGGTGAAAGATATGCATAATAATACATATACAGCAAAGGACTGCAGGGTCTATATTCAGTCAGAGAAGATGGACCTAACCCTCAAGAGACTGGAGGCCCCCAGGGAGTTTAGAGGTCTGGTTGAGTAGGGAGATGAAAGTGGGAACATCCTTGTGGAGACTGGAGGGTGGGGAGGAGTTATGGGATGTAGAACAGCTGGAGAGTGGATGGGGGGGAGAATAAAATCTGGAGTATAAATAAATAAATAAATGCCTTTCCAAGACCTGAAAGGGGCAATAGGAATAATAAGGAAAACACAAACTGAGGCAATCCTGGATCTGGAAAACCTAGGAAAGAGAACAGGAAATACAGATGTAAGTATCACCAATAGAATACAAGAGATGGAAGAGAGAATCTCAGGTGTAGAAAGTACTATAAAAGAAATTAATATATCAGTTAAAGAAAATGCAAAATCTAAAAAGTTCATTTCCCCAAACATCAAGGAATTTTGTGACTCTATGAAAAGACCAAACCTAAGAATAATAGGAATAGAAGAAAGAAGATTCTCAGCTCAAATGCCCAGAAAACATCTTAAACAAAATCATAGAAGAAAATTTCCCTTACCTAAAGAAATAGAAGCTTATAAAAGTGTGAGAAGCTTACAGAACTCCAAACAGATTGGACCAGAATAGAAAATCCTCCTGTCACATATTAAGCAAAACACTAAATATAGAGAACAAAGAAATAATCTCAAAAGCAGCAAGGGTTAAAGGTCAAGTAACATAAAAAGACAGATCTACGAAAATTATACCTGACTTCTCAACTGAAACTCTAAAAGCCAGAAGGTCCTGGGCTTCTCTTCCAGACCCTAAGAGAGCACACTGATGTCAGCCCAGATTACTATACCCAGCAAAATTTTTAATAACCATAGATGGAGAAACCAAGATATCACATCACAAAACCAAATTTAAACAATATGTTTCCATTAACCTACAGAGAATACTAGAAGGTAAATTCCAACCCAATGAGGCTAACTACACAAGAAATAAATAATTGTACACCATTAAAACCAATAGAAGACACACACATATGCACACACACACACAAAACCAATAACAACATGAAAATAACAGGAGATAACAATCGTTGGTAATTAATATCTCTCAACAACAATAGACTCAATTCCCCAGTAAAAAGACAAAGCCTAACAGAATAGAATAAATAGAATAAATATAGAGAACAAAGAAATAATCTCAAAAGCAGCAAGGGGTAAAGGTCAAGTAACATAAAAAGACAGACCTACGAAAATTATACCTGACTTCTCAACTGAAACTCTAAAAACCAGAAGGTTCTGGGCTTCTCTTCCAGACCCTAAGAGAGCACACTGATGTCAGCCCAGATTACTATACCCGGCAAGATTTTTAATAACAGAATAGAATAGAATAAATAGAATAAATAGAATCCATCATTCTTCTGTATACAAGAAACACACCAAGCAACAAAGATAGTAATTGTCTCAGTATAAATGGCTGGAAAAAGGTTTTCCAAGCAAATGGACCCAGGAAAGAAGCTGGAGTAGCCATTTTAATATCTAATAAAACAGGCTTTTGATGAAAAGTAATCAAAAGAGACAGAAAAATACACTTCATACTCATCAAAGTAAAAATCCACCAAGAGGACATCTCAGTTCTGAACATCTATGCCTCAAATTTAAGGGCACCCACATTCATAAAAGAAACATTAGTAAAGCTTAAATCACACACTGAACCTGCCACATCAATAGTGGGAGACCTCGATACAACATTCTCACCAATGATCATCAAGACAAAAAAAGAACTAAAGAGAAAAATAGTGAAACTAACAGAGGTTGTGATTCAAATGGACCTGACAGATATCTACAGAACATTCTAAGCAACCACAAAAGAATATAACTTCCCAGCACCTCACAGACCTTTCTCCAAAATTGTCCATATAATTGGCTACAAAGCAAGCCTCAACAGATAAAAGAAAATTGAAATAACTTATCAGATCACAATGAATCAAAGCTGTAATTCAACAACAACAGAAACATCGGAAAGCCTACATATTCTCAGAAACTAAACAACTATCTACTCAATGCTCAGTGATCACTGGGTCAGGAAAAAAATGAAAAAAGAAATTAAAAACTTTTAGAATTCACTAAAAATGAGGACAAAGCATACCCAAACTTATGGAAAACTATGAAAGCAGTGCTAAGAGGAAAGTTCATAGCCCTGACAGTCCCACATAAAAAATTAGAGAGTTCTCTCATACTAACAAATTAAAAGCACATCTGAAAGCTCTAGGGGAGGAAAAAAAAAAAAGCAAGCATACCTAGGAAGAGTTGAAGACAAAAAATAATCAACTCAGGGCTGAAATCAATCAATTAACAACAAAGAGAACAATACAAAGAATCAACACAACGAAGAGCTGGTTCTTTGAGAAAATCAGCAAAATAGAAAAACACTTAGCCAGACTAACTAAAAGGCAGAGAAACAGTACCCACATTAACAAAATCAGAAATGAAGAGGAAGATATAGCAATAAACACTGAGCAAATTAGATCTTCCTTCAAAAGCCTATACTCCACAAAATTGGAAAATCTAAAAGAAATAGATGATTATCTAGACAGATCCCAATCACCAAAGTTAAATCAAGATCAGATAAACTATCCTATAATCCCCAAGGAAATAATCCTGGGCCAGATGTATTTACTGAAGAATTCTACAAGATTTTCAGAAAAGAACTAATGCCAATACTCCTCAAACTAGTCCACAAAATAGACAGAATAAACATTGTCAAACTCATTCTATGAGGCCACAGTCACCCTGATACCTGAACTACATAAAGACTCAACAAAGAAAGAGAATTTAAGACCAATTTACCTTATGAACATTGATGCAAAATATTCAGTAAATTACTTGCAAATTGAATCTAAGAACACATATGTCTTAGTTAGAGTTTTACTGCTGTGAACAGACACAATGACCAAGGAAACTCTTATAAAGTACAACATATATTTGGGGCTGGCTTACAGGTTCATAGGTTCAGTCCATTATAATCAAGGTGGAGCATGGCAGCATCTAGGCAGGCATGCTGCAGGCAGAGATGAGAGTTCTACATCTTCATCAGAAGGCTGCTAGTGAAAGACTAGCTTTCAGGTAGAGAAGAAGAGGATCTTAAAGGCCATGCTAACAGAGGCACAGCTTCCTCCAACAGGGCCACACAGCCTAAATACTGTCACTCCCTGGACCAAGCATATACAACCTATCACATTCCACTCCCTGGACCCTATATGCTTGTTCAAACATATGAGTCTATGGGGACCATATCTAGCCATATAATAATTAAATAGTATATACCATCCCACTTCCAAAGTCCCCATAGTCTGTAGCAGTCTCAACAATGTTAAAAGTCAAAAGTTCAAAGTCTCTTCTGAGATCTATCCAATCACTTAACTGTAATCCCCAAATCAAGACAGGAAGCCAGCTGGGCAAACTCCAAACTCTGCATCTCCGTGTCTGATGTCAAAGTTGTCTTCAGATCTCCAACTCCTTTTTCATCTATATTGACTGTAATAAACTACTTTTCCTGGGCTGGTTCCACGTCCTGTTAGCAGTTTTCCCCAGCAGATATCCTATGGTTCTGGTATCTCAAAATGTTTGGGGTCTCCAAGACAACATCAATGTTACATCTTTCATTTCAGTGTCTCGGATCCACACATGATCTTCTGGACTCCTCCAAAGCGCTTGTGTCACTTCTTTAGTTCTGTACTTTGTAGCACTCTAAGCTCAGGTTGATTCACTCCACTGCTGCTACTGTTCTTGCTGATGATCCCATGGTATTGACATCTCCAATAGACTGGGGTCTTCTGCAACTAAACATCACTAATAGCCCATCATAGGCTCTCTTCATGGTGCCAAGACTCAAATCCTTTACATGACCCCTTCAGTCCTGGGCCATCAACTGCAACTGAGGCTTAATATTTACCAATGGCCTTCCATGGCCTCTCACAGTGCCAAGCCTCAGCTGCTCTTCATGACCCCTTCTTGCCTTCAAAACCATTACCACCTGGGTGACTCTTTCACATTATCTAGTACAGCTGCAGCACAAGATCTAACCTTGGCTATCTAGAACACAGCTTCTTTGTGCACTCAGAATAGACTTCCCGGAAGATTTCGCCTCAGTGATATTGATCTCTTCTTAACCACTTGCCTGTTTCTTAGCTCCAGCTAACCAGCATCAAATGTTCCAGTAGTCCCTTCTATTTTTCGCTGTAAAACCAGAGGTTGAGCTGCTTGGTGAGGCTGGAACATAGACCCCCTAATTATATTACATTATCACTAGCTTTGTGTTTTCCAATTCCTACATTGCCTAAGCTTGGATGTCTTCAATTTTGCTTTGTAGATTGATCTTGAACTCAGAGATTTGCATGGCTGTCTCCTGGGATTGAAGGTGTGTACCACCTTGCCTGGATCTAAATTTAGCTGGGTAGGATCTTGTTCCAAAGTCCCATTCCATTAATCTGCTGTCACCTAAGACACAGGTTTCAGCTCCATTTCATTTCCTGGTGATACTCAAACTATATATTTTATATTTTTTCTTTCTAAGTTTGCTATGCTTGTTCAAAACGCTCTTTGTGAGATTTAACCAGAGAACAGAGTCTATAATGGACATTTCTGAGACTTCCTTTCTCAATGCAATCTGAGTCTCTTCTTACCCTCAGACAGACTCATGAAACAAGGGCAACAATTAATCACATTCTTCACCAAAATACCACAAAACAGTCTCTAGGCCACATATTGAAATTCTCCACTGTAACTTCTTGGGACAGGTTCTCACACTTCAAATTACTCTCAGCAATAAAAGGCCTTTATATTCCTACTAGGGTGGCCCATTAAGCCCCATTTAAAGCATCCTGCTACTTCCCAAATTCAAAGTCCCAAAATCCACATTCTTCCAAACAAAAGCACGGTCAGGGGTCAGGCCTACCACAGCAATACCCCAGTTCCTGGTACCAATTTCTCTCTTAGTTAATTCTGCACAAAACATCATGACCAAGAAGCAAATTGAGGAGGAAAGGATTTATTCAAATTACACTTCCACATTGCTGTTCATCACCGAAGGAAGTCAGGATTGGAACTCACACAGGGCAGGAACCTGGAGACAGGAACTGATGCAGAGACCATGGAATGGTGTTACTTACTGGCTTGCTTCTCAGCCTGCTTCCTTATAGAACAAAGGACTACCAGCCCAGGGATAGCACTACCCACAGTGAGCTGGGCCCTTCCCCCCTTGATCACTAATTGAGAAAATGCCTTATAGCTGGATCTTTGGAGGCATTTCCTCAAGGGAAGTTCCTTTCTTTGTGATAGCTCCAGCTTTTGTCAAGTTGACACACAAAACCAACCAATACAGCATCAAAGACATCAATCACCATGCTGAAGTAGATTTCATTCCAAGGATGCAGGGATGGTTCAACATATAAAAATCCATCAACATAATCCACCATACAAACAAACTAAAAGAAAAAAAACACATAATTATCTCTCTAGATGCTGAAAAGGTTTTTGACAAAATCCTACAGCACTTCATGATAAAAATCTTGGAGAGAACAGGGATACAAGTAACATACCTTAACACAATAAAGGCAATATACAGCAAGCCAATAGCTAACATCAAATTAAATGGAGAGAAACTTAAAGCATTTCCACTAAAATAGGAAACAGGAAAATGCTCTCCACTCTCCCCACCTCTTTAACAGAGTACTTGAAAAGCTGGCTACAGCAATAAGACAACTAAAGGAGATCAAGGAGATACAAATTGGAAAGAAAGGAGTCAAAGTATCGCTATTCGCAGATGATATGCTGGTACACATAAACGACCTCAAAATTTCTGCCAAAGATCTCCTGCAGCTTATTAACACCTTCAGCAAAGTGTCTGGATAAAAACTTAACTCAAAAAAATTAGTAGCCCTCCACTATGCAAGCAATAAATGGGCTGAGAAAAAAATTAAAGAGAAAGGACTCTTCACAATCGCCACAAATAATATAAAATACCTTGGTGTAACTCTAACCAAGCAAGTGAAAGACCTGCATAATAAGAACTGCAAGTCACTGAAGAAAGAAATTGAGGAAGTTATCAGAAGATGGAAAGATTTAGCATCTCTTGGATAGGTAGGATTAACATAGTAAAAATGCCCACCTTACCAAAAATAATCTGAAGATTCAATGCAATCTCCATCACAATTTTAACATAATTCTTCACAGTTATTGAAAGAACAATTCTCATCTTCATAATAAAAACCAAAAAGTCCCTAGATAGCTAAAAATGGTCCAAAAAAAAAAAAAAAAAAGAAGTTTCAGACTTCAAGCTGTACTGCAGAGCAATAGTAATAAAAGCTTCATGGTATTGGTATAGAAACAGAGAGGTGGATCACTGGAATCAAATCAAAGACCTGAAAATAAACCCATCCTCCTAAAGACACTTGATTTTTGACAAAAAGTCAAAACCATACAACAGAGTATCTTTAACAAATGTTGCTGCTCTAACTAAATGCCTGCATGTGAATACAAATAGATCCATATTTATTGCCCTGTAAAAATCTCAAATATAAGTGGTTCAAAGACCTCAACATAAAACCACATAAATTATATCTAATAAAACAGAAAGTGGAGAATAGTATTGAACTCATAGGTACAGGAGACAATATCTTGAACAGACCGCCAATGGCTCAGGCAGTAAATGAAACCTCATGAAACTTCAGAGCTTCTGTAAGTCAAAGGACATCTTCATTAAGAAAAAACTACGGTCGAAAGATTGGGAAAAGCGCCTCACTAACCCTACATCTGACAGAGGACTAATATCAAAAATATATAAAGAACTCAAGAAGTTAGTCATTTACCACTCAAACAATCCAGTTACAAAACTAGGTACAGAGCTAAACAAAATAATTCTCAACAAATAAATCTCTAGTGGCCTAGAAGCATCTAAAGATATGTTCAGTGCTCTTAGTCATCAGGGAAATGCAAATCAAAATGACTCTGAAATTCCACCTTACACCCACGAGAATGGCTAAGATCAATACTCAAAGGACAGCACATGCTGACAATGCTGGGGAGCAAGGGGAACATTTTTCCACTGCTGAGTAAAGTGCAAACTTGCATAACCACTCTGGAAATCAATTTAGTGGTTTCTCTTCTCGGAAGATTTCAAATAGTCCTACCTGAAGATCCAGCTATATTACTCCTGGGCATATACCCAAAAGATGCACTACCATGCAACAAGGATACTTGTGCCAGAAACCACAAACAAATTAGATGTTCTTCAACTGAAGAAACTGAAGAATGGATTTAAAAAACAATGTTTCATTTACACAGTGGAATACAACTCAGGCATTAAAAACATAGACATCATGAGTTTCACAGACAACTGGATGGAACTAGAATATATTACTTATAATACTCGGAGTGAGGTAATCCAGACCCAAAAAGACATACATGGTATGTACTCTCTTATAAGTAGATATTAGCCATAAAGTGCAAATAGCCATACTATAATCAACAGACCCGAAGAACCCAAATAGAAATGAGGGCCCAAAGGAGGACGGTTTATTTCTTCACAGAAGGGGAAACAAAGTAGATATCTGTAGTCAATAGATAAAGGGGACTGGGCCAAAGAGGGGTTGGGAAGGGAAGAAGGGCAGAGGGGGAGATCATATGCAGGGAAGGCAGGGGAGAGAGAAGGGAGATCTTCGGTGAGGGGGAGTCAATGTCAAGGATGTGCCAGAGACCTAAGAAGAGGGGACGCCACAGAGGGTCTATAGGGGTGACTCTAGCGGAGACTCCCAGCAGTGGGAGATACAGATCTTGAAGTGGCTTCTCCATATAACCAAGCAGGACTACCAGTGGAGGGATAAGGACAGCAAATGACCTACAAATCCTTCCACCCAAAATGTAACCTGTTGACAAGATGTGCAGGGACAAAGACAAGACAGAGACAGAATGAACTGCCAACCAATGACTGCTACAAATTTAGAACCATCTGATGAACATCCCTGACACTATTATTACTACTTTGTTATGCTTGCAGACAGGAATTTATCATAGTTATCCTCTTGGAGGTTCACCCAGCAGCCAATGTCGATGTGAATACTCATAACCAAACGTTAGTTGGAGCTCAGGAAGTCTTATAGAAAAGCTGAGAGGAAGATTTAGAGATCCAAAGAGGACAGGGATTCTACTGGAAGACCAACAGGGTGTTTCCAGATACTAAATTACCAACCAAAGAGCCGGCACAGGCTGGACCAAGGCCCCATGCACACATGTAGCTGATGAGCAGCTTTGTCTTCATAAAGGGCCCCCAACAACTGGAATAGGGGCTGTCCCTGTGCCTGTTGCCTGCCTGTCTGTGGATTCCATGCCCCTAAACTTCAACTTTCATATAACATATTATTATACTTCGTTCGATATTATAGGTCTTACTAAAACAAAAATCATAGAGTTCTTCTATGGATCTAGAGTCATTTCTGGTACTTAGATGTAAACAGACACAGTTTAGTAGCTTTTGAAGGCATCCAGAGTCAAGCCACAAAACTTACCCACCCATGGGTCATTCCTTGACCTGTAAGGCAAAGTTCAATACTAGTCCAGATAGACTGAATACCTAGAGAAAAATATGGATGCATGGGCTAACAGTGTAGACCACAATTTGAATTGGTTATCCCATTATTGGTAATGGGAACCAAGCAGGCTGAAGTCCTAGGGATACTCCTAAGTATGCTGCCCCGTCAGACACTTGATTCCTGTACTGAGTGGTCATTTGACAGGGGAATGTGAGGCTATTGCCATCAGTGTTAGATGTCCTTTTATGGTATATAGGCATGAGTACTGTATACAGTGGTGATAGTATATTCTCTAACCTGATTTTCTGATATCATTTCAATATATCCATATGTCCAGATGAAGCCAACCTACTGTGATAAAGTTATTATTAATGGTAAATCTTTTACTTGTAAAATAAGCAAGCTATGTGTTATTCTGTGCTGCATAATTGTTGCTGGACAAGTGGTGCTACATATAACCATAAACAAGATGCAAAGTCATCTTGCATTTGTATTTGAACTTAAAGAAGAGTCAGCTGCTGCTCTGTAAAGTGAACTTACCTAGGACAAGTTACAAAGCAGTAGCCACTAACTATTCCTCATAACATTAAGTAACTTCAAGCAAGACATAGCTTCATCTACAGAAATCAGATAATTTCCTCTCCATTTCAAATGTAGAATAGTAAGAATTACAAACCACACTGAGGTAGGATTAATTTAAATCTGATTGAACATTTAAAAATGAATAAATGTTATATATCACATGTACATGCTATAAAATCCATATGGTACCATCAACAGTAAAAGAAAACATGTTAAAGAAATCAAATATCAACCAATGCTTAAGATAGTGTCATGTCCTAGCCAGCAGGACATTAAACAGGGGTCCGGGAGGTCACCTGGAAGAAAAGATGGGGAACGGGCGAAAGCAAAGAACAAGCAGCTTGTCTATAGGCTGATCAAACAGTAATTTTTAATTTTTTTACACACGGGTTATATACACAAAAAGGCAGGATGTGGGGAAGAGGATGACGCAGGAGCATAGGTGTTCTGGGGGAGTACAGATATCTTTCAGAACAGTGTGTCAGCTGGGTGAAGGTTCAGGAGACAGGACACTATGACTATGATTCACTTGTCCTAATCTAAGTTGGTACTATCTACCAAGGCTACCCAAGGTCTATGACTAGAGCCTGGCAACTAACTATCACAGCTGTTTGTTTACAATAGCTTCTAGCCACCGGGCAGTGGTGGCACACGCCTTTAATCCCAACACTTGGGAGGCAGAGACAGGTGGATCTCTGAGTTCGAGGCCAGCCTGGTCTACAGAGTGAGTTCCAGGACATACAGGGCTACACAGAGAAACCCTGTCTTGAAAAACCAAAACCAAACCAAAACAAACAAACAAACAAAAAACCCAATAGCTTCTAGCCATCTGTTCTAGTGTTTTTCCACAGAGACCAAGACTTAGTGCTAGCAGGCATGCATGTTAGGCCTATTGCTGTCTTCAGGCCTGTGGCTGATTCCAGGCCTTCAGTGTATAGACAGAGATGCCCCTGACAGTGTCATAAACAGGAAATTTCTTCAACATGAAAAAAGAATTCTATCAAAAAGAAAAACTGCACCTAAATTAAATTCATGATGAACAACCCAAATCTTTTGTACTAATATTAAGAAAAAGGGCATTGTGTCTACTCTGGCCCCTCCTTTTCAACCTTATTCTAGAAATTCTCCCAGATATGAGAAAAGGAAAGGAAGATCTTGGGGGTGAAATTGGAGAAGAATTCTGTTTCCCTTACAGGGAATTTGACCATGTTCGAGTGAATGTATGTCCAACACAGATTAGACTTTTTTTTCAGGGGGCTGGGCAGAGATCTCAAGGTTTTGGAGTAGACATGAGAAGACTGGAAATTAAATGTGATTGGCATACATGATGTGAAATCCCAAAATAATCAATAAAAATTTTATGTTGTAAAAAAATGAAGAAAGAATCTGAGTTTCTTTGTATAGAATATAAGAAGTTTCTCATCTTTTGAGAAACTCTTGAGTCGACAACAACAAAGTCCTTCTTAAACATACAGGAAATTCTAATAAGGTGTTAAAATAAAGGATTAATGTAATAAAGTTAATTGCTTTTCTCTATATGAGCAACGAGCAAGTGGAATTTGAAATTAAAAGCAGTGGCAAACTCTAGAAAGAATGGATGGAGGCACTTTTATATTCTAAATTATACTAGTTCATGGTGAAGAAAGGATTATGCACTTTCAGGCTGTATGTAACTCAGCAGGTAAACAAATTGCTCTGGGTTTCCTTTATCCTTAACCTTTATCCCAGATGATGTCTTGAGAAGAAAGTGAGGCTCAGTAGCCTTGGAGAACTTAATATCCAGAGAAAGAGGGAGGGATGGAAGGACAAGGAAGGTATAGAAAGTAAGAAAAAAACAGCAATACTAACACCTACACCATGAATCTCAGACAAAGCTAGTCACTCAAGAATGACAGGACTAAGCTTCAGAAAAAAAAAATTTCTAACATTTTTCAATAAACCTAAATTATTTTTCATTAATTTTTAATTAATTTTTCACACAATATATTTTGGTCTTTTTTTTAATCCTAAAATATCTTTATAAAGAAGCCATTTTATCCAACTACCACTTGGTGAGCCAGTGAGTTTATTGAACTTTAATGAAGTACATGAGGAAGTAATTACAGAAGTGTAGGTGAGTCCCAGATATCTGCATTACCAAAACATTTCACTCAAAATTATGCAAACTACATCAGCTAGTTCCAGCTTCATTTAGCTTTCTTCTTGGTCCATACTTTAGAGTCTTACATGATTAACTATTTACAATGAAGAACATGTATAGATGTTCTCAGAGGGATTCCTCTAATTTCTTCTTTACTAAGGGGTATCAATATCTTTCTTTGTAGAAACCTAGCTATAACTTTACTAGTTTTTCTCTCATTTGACTACTGCCCAAGGTTACATCTCCATGATGAAGAGTGCATGACCATTATTACCAAGAGAAAAAGAATCTTGCCCCAACATCACAGCTTAGATCTCATACAACTTTTGTAGGAGGTTTTAAAAAAGTCTGTAACCTGAAATTTGAGCCAAATAAACCTTTTTTTTTTCAAATAGGAAAATCCAAATATTATATGCATATTAGGAGTTGTTACATTGCTAAGTGTATATTAGCAGCCTTCTTAATTAATAATCTGTAATGCCAGAAACTAAAACTAAAAGACCCTGATTACTAGAAAATAAGGAGATCTGGGTTGTATATGTGGCTCTGTGTGGATGCATAACATTTTGAACCATCTAATAGATGGTAATATCTAATAGATTATAATATCATTAGTATTCTGATAAAGACAATAAAACAAATGGGCCTGTAAATCATATGGAAATGGAAGTATGATGTTGGGCCTTGGATGAGGTAACTCCATTTAACCTGTTACCTTCAGTCACATAGGACAGGTAGAGGGTGTGACTAACAAGTCTCCACCTCCAGAAATTTAAATATTAATGAATTATCAAAAGGCCAGGGGCGTAGTTAATTAAGTTATTCCCTCCCCTTTCTCCCTTCCCTATAAGATTGGCCTCCCCTGGCTTTTGGAGGGGGAAGCGTGTACCACTTGTGTCCATTCACCATGCCATGAACAATAAAAGCTTTGGAAAACCGGACTCCACGTGTCCATGGTCTCTCCGCCTGATTCCCAGCTTTTGGAACCCTGGAACCTTGCCGATGCAGCTGCCGGCCAGCCCACTGACAGCTGCGTGAATGTGGGATCCTCCTCTGGTGGCGCGGGAAGCCGGACCCTGATGTCGGACCGCCCTGGAACTCTGCCACCTGACTCCCTCCCCCCACCCGGGAGATTTCTTCCCCACAGTATGACTTCTCTGAATTCTTTCCATGGGCATCATAAGGACCAGGAGGTTGATGGAGTCCAGAGGGAGATCTTGGTGGTAGAGTGTTTGTTAATGCAGATAATTCCATTGGAAAGGCATACCAGGGCATATGCTGTTATCACAAAAATTAATGATCAGAAAAAGAAATGGAGTCTTTAAGCTAACTTTCATTCAGAGAGCTGACAGTCTGAAAAGATAAAGTATTAACACCCCCAAATCTGCCTCTCATTGCTCATTCCCAACTTTATAAAGTGAGAATAATTGTAGTCAATAATGAAATTTATAATTTGAAGGTAAATTGATGGGTAAAAATAAACTGAGGTAACCCAGATTGCAAATGATAATTACTGTATATATTCTTTCTTATATATGGTTGTTAGATTTCATGTTTTGCATATGTGTGCTACCACCCAAATAAAAGGATATCTCAAGAAAGAAAAAATAGAATGAAATGTTATAAACTAATAAAGGGCAACATCAAATATACCGGGTTTATAGAGACTGGGCTGTAGAGCATTTGAGAATTTCCAGGTTGCTTAATATGAAGTCTGCTATGGGACCTCTCAACTCCCTTAACACTGTGAACTTCTTCCCCTGAAATATTCCCCTTTAATATAGTTATGTTTATTTTTCTCTTTATTCATCTAAGTGCCTCACTATTTCTGTGTCTACAAGGAATGTAATACAAATGGATAAACTGTCAAAGTCAAGAAAACAAAATATGAACAATAGATAAAATGACATATCGAGTTTTTAAAATACATGAAAGAAAGAAATCTGAAATGAATGTAACCAAGTGGCAGAAACCATTCTGAAAGGCTGATTCTAGTTGTATAACATTCAGAATAAAAGGCAAAAGTATATACACAGTACAAAACTTAATTGTTCCTGGAGGAAGCATAGAGAGGAGTGAAAGACAGAACACAGTCTATTTCAGAGTGTATTATTAGCCTGTGTAATTCATGATAAATTTGCTCAAACCCATAAAATAGGCACTATAGACAATGGATTCTAGTGTAAATTATTATCATTAAGTGAGCATGATCTTGACCTTCATTATACGCTGTGGTAATTGGGTGACTATGACCTATCATTTTTGGTTGACCATTTGGAGCAAATGTTACACCTATGGTGAGGAATATTAAGTACAAGTCCATGCATATGTGAATGTAGAAGGTAAATTGCAAATGCCAATTCCCTCCTTATGCTCCATTCTTGTATGACTTTAAAACTATGCTAAACAATGAAATTTATTATTGACGTATGCAAATACTCCTTGAAATCAGAAAACTATGTGTCACAAAAGCTGGCAGCATTGGGTATTTATATTGACAATGTCTAGAATAATGTTTGGGTTTTTTATTTGTTTGTTTGTTTGGTTGGTTGGTTGGTTGGCTTTTAGGAATCACAGTATAATTTCCTTCTTCCTAAAATCCCTGCCATAAACCTCTCCTTGATCTCTTGGTCTTTTTGAAATTCATGGTCTCTTTTTTATTCATTGTTATTACTCACACACATATATACATTATATACATATGTATATATACTTATGTATATTTTATATATATATATACATGCATATATATTTGTAAATACATCCAGCTCAGTCTGTATGTTACTTCATGTTATATTTTGTATGGATGTTTTGGCATGCTTTTCTCTGGGGAAGACTATTTTCCCACTTTCAGCATTCCTTAGTTTCCTCTTGTACTTTCTGTATGCTTGAGAAATGTCAGAAACTATACCCTTGATGTCTTACTAGCATGATTGATCAAACAAGCACTAAACAAGGATAAGAATATAGAAAACATTCTACACAAGTGTGGCAATTGGTACTACAGGATCATTTTCTGAATTCTAACCTATATAGGAAACTGTGCTCAGAAGTTATTTATGATTTCAGTGGTTCCACTGTGGATGATCTGGAATACAAAGAAAAAAAACATGAGTAGTTTTCAAATATGGCTACCTGTTTTATTGGACAGTTTCAAACAATGACTTACCTAAGTACTAGTTTACATTTCAGTCATTGAGGTTTCTTTAAAGAAATTCGTAATTCCAATTGTTATAGCATGGTGAAGATACATAGATAGTTACGAAAATTGATAAACACATTAATATTCACAAGTATTTACACATGCACACATACACACACATTTACATAATGCTGTATACTATCTTTCGAGATCATTTGTGGTTACTTAGAAGAATGTTTCTATGTTGATTTAAATACAATTAGAGAAAATACATAATTCCCTGTGTTTTGTCACAATTAATGGAAGGCATAGGTGGATTTAAGAGTGAAATCTTGGGTTTATAGCCCAATATGATGATAGGATAGATTAGTAGTTACTGGAAACAAAAAAAAATTCACTAATTATGACATGACACAAGTAATAAATTAATCAACCAAATCTAAACAACTGCAAATGGAGCTCTCCTACCAACAACTTAGGGATCGTAAAATTTACAGTAGAATTTGGATTGAGAAACTTGTGTGAGATGATGTCTGTAGAAGGGTATGTGTATACAAGTTCCAAGAAGATTCAATAGATATCTTAAATCTTAGTATGAGGCTTCCAAATTTTTTCTTTGGATATATCATATTTTAATTTAATTGCAGTTGTAGCTTCTAGCTGTGCTTATGCTTTGAATTTATACATCTCCATAACCTAAATCATGGAATCTTTTTTTTTTTTTTTTTTTTTTTTGGTTTTTTGAGACAGGGTTTCTCTGTGTAGCCCGGGCTGTCCTGGAACTCACTCTGTAGACCAGGCTGACCTCGAACTCAGAAATCCGCCTGCCTCTGCCTCCCAAGTGCTGGGATTAAAGGCGTGCGCCACCACTGCCCGGCTAAATCATGGAATCTTTAAAGAAGTGAAATATATTTTCCTTATTTCATATCTTCTATTATACATGTTTAAAATTTTGAAAATTCATGCACATAAGAGTCAAATTATTTCCTGCATATCTATCAGGACATGAGGCTTTCATCATTCTGTCCCAAAAAAGAAAGGATGAGAACACATCTTTAGATACCTTCTGCCTAGATCTAGTATAGGTACCATAGTGTCACCAAACAAGTATTACCTAACTCTACAGATATGGTTCAAGTCATGGAGAGATTGGAGGATTCAAGAAACTTACCTCAATATAATAAATGCAGTTTACAACAAGCCCAAAGTACATCAACATAAATGGAGAGAAACTCAAAGCAATTCCACTAAAATCAGGAACATGACAAGGTTGTCTACTCTCACCATACATATTCAATATGGTACTTGAAGTCTTAGATAGGACAGTAAAAAAAAAAAAAAAAACTGGAGATCAAGTATATACAAATTAGAAAGAAAGAGTTAAAAGTATATTTATTTTCAGATATGATAATATACATGTGACCTTAAAAACTCCACTTGAAAACTCCTACAGCTGATAAAGACTTTTAGCAAAATAGCTAGATAGAAATTAACTCACAAAAATCAGTACCCATCATATATACAAGTGACAAATGGACCAAGGGGTGGGGAACAAACAACAACAAACAACAAAGCAGGGAAACAGCACTTTTTACAGTAGCTTCAAATAATATTTAAAAGAAAATTTAACCAAGTAAGTGAAAGACATGTATGGCAATAAATTCAAGTCTTTAAAGAAAGAAATTGAAAAAGGTATCAGAAAATGGAAACATCTCTATGCTAATGGATTAATAAATTATCATAATAAATATGTCCATCCTACCAAACAGGCACACACACACACACACACACACACACACACAAACTAACAAAATCTTGGATAGCTACAATAATGTTGAGTAATGAAAGAACTGCTGAAGATGTCATTATTCCTGATTTCAAGTTGTACTATAAATTTACAGTAATAAAAACCATGTTGTATTGGCGTTAAAACTGACATACTGATTTATGGAATAAAACTGAGAACACTGACCTAATTTCACACACTGATTTATGGAATAAAACTGAGAACACTGACCTATGGTCACCTATTATTTTCATAAAGTAGCCAGAAAAACACACTAGAAAAAAAGATAACATCTTCAACAAGCAGTGCTAGTGAAACAGGATGTCTTAGTATAGAAGAAGGCAGATAGATCCATACTTATCACCCGGCACAAAACTCAATTCCAAATGGATTGAAAACCTCAGTACAAAACCAGATACTGATTTAGATACTGACCAAATCCAATAGAAGAGAAAGTTTGGAATAGCTTTGAACTCCTTGGCACATGAGACAACTTTCTGAACAGAACACCAATAGTGTAGGCACTAAGATAAACAATACATAAGACATCATTAAACTGAAAAGCTTTCGCATGACAAAAGAAGACACCATTATTTATACAAAGCAGCAGCCTACAGAAATAGAGGTACAACTATAGAGAATTCTCAAAAGAGAAAATACAAATGGCTGACAAATAATTAAATAAACATTTAACATCTGTAGCCATTTGGGCAATGCAAATCAAACACTTTGAGACCTCATCTTATACATGTGAGGATGACCAAGATCAACAATACACATGACAACCTGTGTTGGTGAGGATGTAGAACAAGGGGAACACTCTTCCATTGATGGTGGGACTGTGAACTTGTACAGCCACTAAGGAAATCAATCATTTTTGTGGTCCTCAAAAAGATGCCCATTCATCTACCTCAGTACTAGCTATACTACTCTTGGACGTATACCCAAAGGATGCTTCATCCAACCACAAAGACATTTGTTCAACAAAATTTGTTGCTGCTCCATTCATAATAGTCATAAATTGGAAACCACCTAGATGTACCTTGACAGAGTAATGAATAAAAAATGAACATTTACACAGTACTGCTTAGCCATTTAAAAAATGACACCATGAAATTTGCAAGGAAATTGGTGGAGGTAGAAAAAAATTATCCAATGTAGTAACCCAAAATCAAAAAGATAAATGTGGCATATATTTACTTATATGTGGGTATTAGATGTTAACCAAATGAGAGCCAAGCTACAGTCCATAGAATTACAGACACTAGGTATAGCATAAGGGACTAGGGAGTATAGACAGAGCTCATTAGGAAAGGGGAATAGAGTAGATACCTATAAGTTAAAGTTAGCAGAGGAGAGTGGAATGTGGGAAAAGGGATTAACTTGGAAAGGGGAGAGGAGAGGAAAGGAGAGTGAAGGGAGGGGAGGGAAGGGGAGGGGAGGGGAGGGGAGGGGAGGGGAGGGGAGGGGAGGGGAGGGAGAGGAGAGGAGAGGAGAGGAGAGGAGAGGAGAGGAGAGGAGAGGAGAGGAGAGGAGAGGAGAGGAGAGGAGAGGAGAGGAGAGGAGGATGTGGGAGGGAAAGATAGCTAAAATTGAAGAGCATTTAAGGGGTGGTATGAAAACATAACACAGGAGAAACTTCCTAAAACACATACATATATGAAAGCAATGTAAATAAAAATCACCAAGTAATGCAAAAGACAGGCTCAACCAGCCATATTTGTCATCAAATAAAGCTTTCAATACTGAGATGAGTGTATATCTAATTAAATTGTAGGCCTAAAGGATTCCATGGTAATTCCAGAATGCCCCAGTCAGTTGCAAATCTTCTCCACAAACTGGCAGCATGGCCATAATGCTGAGGACACCTACCTTATTCATCGAACATGGAGAAGTCAAGTTGGTGCATACATGAAGCCTTCTCACCTATGTTCTAGTTTCTGTGCTACAAGAAGTTACTCTGCATGCTACAAAAAGAAAAACATAAACACCAAGCCACCTTAAAAACCCTTTGATCTACAATTGTGTCCTTCCTGAAAGATTACACTTGGGCAAATGGGAGTAACCAACCAAAATCTTACCTGACTGAACCCCACTCCTTGAGATGGAACTCCCATCTGACACTTTTTGGGTGACCTAGATCCTGAGACTCTGTAGCCAGAGACCTACAATAAAACCAAATATTATCATGTTTTATGTTTTAAGGAGTGGTAAAATGACTCCTAATGACATTCTGCTAAACTCATAAACCAGTATCTTTCTCAGCCATCATCAGCGCAGCTTCCTGGAACACACAACATTAAATGGGATGTCTCCATAAAAAGTCTCCCTCAAGGACTCAGGGAACTCCAAGTAGAAGGAGACAGAAAGAATGTAAGGATCAGAGGAGCAGGAGAACACCAAGAAAACGGGTTCCTCTAAATCAACACAATCAAAGCTCATGTGACCTTACAGAGACTGAAGAATCATGCAACAGGCCTATGCAGGGCAGCACCATGTTCTTTGAATATATTTTATGATTTCTGTTTACATTTTAAGATGCCTGACTGTCAAAATGAGTAGGAATGTGTTTCTTGTATCTTTTTTTTTTTTTTTGGGGGGGGGGAATCTTTTCCATCTGTTTGTTTTATCCAGTTTCAATATTTTATTGTTTATTTTTTATTTTATTTATCATCTCTTAGAAGCCTGTTTATTTTCTAATAAAGAAAAGGGAGTGGGTCCAGATGGGAGGTAAAGAACTGGGAGGAGTAGAGAAAGAAGAAACTGGAATCAGGATAAATTATATGAGGAAAAATCTATTTTCACACACACACACAAAAAATTCAAAGCTGTGGGGAAATGACAGGAAGGAATTAAATGCTATATGGCCAAGGTGAGGATATAATTTGATTCTGCCTTCACAGAGCAGTAATAAGATGTAATTATTACAGAAAATTTTGAATAACTCTTCAGATGCTATCTTGAATCTCCTGTCTGTAATGAGATAAAATAAAGCTATTGGGCCTGGGAGATTTGGGGGAGTTGCCAACTCTTGTATTCCAAAATCAAACTCTATCCCTTTATCCTAAATTCCCTCCAGAGGAATTTTTCAGAGTACAAATGGTAACATTATTTGCAAGCATTATCTTCCAAGGACATCTGCATTCAAATCTGAAAGTATAGTCTATTCACATTTAACTAATACAGAAAGTAAGTATTCTTCATTCTAATTTGCATAAGCTGTTTCAATACTTATCAGAAAAAGTATTTCTTAATACACCTACAAGGTTAAATAATTTAAAGTTGTAGTTAGCTATATCGGCAATTTCAAAAGCTGTTATATATAGTGCACTGTTATTGACTGTATATCTACTTAGATATCCATTAGATAGTTCTAATGAAGTACGTTTGTGGAAACACTAAACTTAAGAAGATACTGTTGCTGGGCAGTGGTGGTGCGCACGCTTTTAATTCCAGCACTTGGGAGGCAGAGGCAGGCAGATTTCTGAGATCAAGGCCAGCCTGGTCTACAGAGTGAGTTCCAGGACAGTCAGGGCTACACAGAGAAACCCTGCCCTGAAAAACAAAACAAAACAAAACAACAACAACAACAACAAGATACTGTTGTTATTTCTAAAGTTAAAACTGGAGCACAGAATTTTTATTATGCCTTCTAAGCAAAAAACCATGATTAAAAAATGTAGGAAAATTATGTAATCTTCATATCATGCTGCCTCTAATATGAAATAATAGTTTGGCTATTTCGGAAATCACTCCTAGATTACCATGGTCCTCCATAATGCTACTATTTTAACTGGAGGAACATGTGCACACTGACATCACCACATGAATGCTCACAGCAATATTATTTATACTTGTGAAAGGGTGGAAACAGCCCAGGTGACCACCAACTGGTAAACAGATGGACAAAACTGTGTATCTTCTGTAGAGTATTATATAGACTCCATAAAGGATAAGGCATGAATGAATTTTAAAAATGATAAGTTGAGTGAAGGAAACTAGATACACAAAGCTACATGTTCTATGATTCCATTCATTTAAAATGTCTGAAATAAGTGAATTCATGGGGACAAAAATACATTAGTGGTTATTAAAAGCTGTGGGGAGCAGAGAGCAGTGAGTGGCTCTTAGTTCTATCGTATTAAGAAATGTTATAGAATTAGACAGTGGCAACAGCCTGGCAGCATTGGTAAGTACACTGAAAATGTTGAATTACACTTCTCAGAAATATGAACAGTTTATCTGAATTGCATCACACTTTGAAAAAATATTCACTGGGAGGAAAAGGTGTCTGATTACTATTGTCATAACTGGTCTACCTAGAATATCAAATCATGGAGTCTGTCTAGCCAGGCTGTGCTGGCTAGGACAAAATTGTCTTTGATTCATGACTTACTTTAAGCGAAAAGAGACATTGCCTTTTCCAAATCTTGTTAGTATAGATTTTGCTTTTTGTTCTTACAGGAAAAAATAGAAATAATCTGTGTTGGAAAATCCCTTACTCTGAATTAAACATTATCTTGTCTTCTATATACCAATTGTTATTATTATTATTATCATTATTATTATTTAACATCTCACTGACTGCCCTGCACATGGTCAGTCACCCCCTCTCTCAATCCTCCCCTCCATCTCTCCTTCCCTTCTCCTCTAAGCAAGTGGGGGCCCCCTAGGTATCCCTCAACACTAGCACATCAAGTCTTCCTGAAGGTAGGTGCATCCTCTCCCACTGAGACCAGACAAAGCAACCCAGCTGGAGGAATGGATCCCACTTATAGGCAACAGGTTTGGGGATAGCTCCAATTGTTCCAGACTCACATGAGGATCAAGCCAAACATGTGCTGCATATGTGCCAGGAGCCTTAGGTTCAGCCTTCTATATACCAATTTTTCTTTCAAATTTTCAGACTCTTTTGTTTTTGTTTTTGCCTTTCTTTTTTTAATTATGTTCTATTTTATTGAAATTCTTTTCTTTATATACATTTCAAATGTTTTCCCCTTTCCTGGTTTCCCCCTCGGTAACCTTCTATTCCATCCCACCTAACAGGTGCTTCTATGAGGGTGTTCCCCCACCCACCCATTCACTTCCACCTCAGCACCCTGGCATGTTCCTATATTGGGGCATCAAGCTTTCACAGAACTAAGGGCCTTTCCTCCCATTGATGCCTGACAAGGCCATCCTCTGCTACATATGCAGCTGGGGCCATGGGTCCCTACATGAGTACTCCTTGGGTGGTGGTTTAGTCCCTGGGATCTCTGGGGCGTCTAGTTGGTTGATATTGTTGTTCTTTCCATGGCGTTGCAAAACTCTTCGGCTTCTTTAGTCCATTCTTTAACTCCTCAATTAGGGACCTAGTGCTCAGTCCAATGGTTATGTGTTAGGATCCACCTCTGTATTTGTCAGGCTCTAGCAGAGCCTCTCAGGAGACAGCTATATCAGGCTCCTGTGAGCATGTAATTGTTGGGATCCACAAGAATGTCTGGGTTTGGTGACTGTATAATGGATGGATCCCCGGGTGGGCAGTCTCTGGATGGCCTTTCCTTTAGTCTCTGCGCCATACTTTGTCTCTGTATTTCCTCCCATGGGTATGTTGTTCCCCCTTCTAAGAAGGACCGAAGCACCCACATTTTGGTCCTTCTTGAGCTTCATGTGGACTGTGAATTGCATCTTGGATATTCCGAGCTTTTGGGCTAATATCCACTAATCAGTGAGTTCACGCCCTGTGTGTTCTTTTGTGACTGGGTAACCTCACACTAGGTGATATTTTCAAGTTCCATCAATTTGCCTAAGAATTTCCTGAATTCATTGTTCTTAATAGCTGAGTAGTACTTCATTGTGTAAATGTACCACATTTTCTGTATTCATTCCTCTGTCGAAAAACATCTGGGTTTTTTCTAGCTTCTGGCTATTATAAATAAGGCTACTATGAACATAGTGGAGGATGTGCCCTTGTTATATGATGAGGTCTTTTGGGTATATGCCCAGGAATGGTATAGCTGCATCCTCAGATAATACTATGTCCAGGTATAGCTGCATCCTCAGGTAATACTATGTCTAATTTTCTGAGGAACCAACAGCATGATTTCCAGAATGATTGTACCAGCTTGCAAGCCTACCAACAATGAAGGAGTATTCCCCTTTCTCTACATCCTGAGTTTTTGACCTTAGCCATTCTGATTAGTGTGAAGGGGAATCTCAAGGTTGTTTTGATTTGCATTTCCCTGATGACTAAGGATGTTGAACATTTCTTTAGGTGCTTCTAGGCCATTCAGTATTCCTCAGTTGAGAATTCTTTGTTTAGCTCTGTATCCCATTTTTAATAGGGTTATTTGTTTCTCTGGAGTCTAACTTCTTGAGTCTTTTGTATATATTGGATATTAGCCCTCTATCAGATGTAGGATTGGTAAAGATATTTTTCTAATCTGTTGATTGCCATTTTGTCCTACTGACAGTGTCCTTTGCCTTACAGAAGCTTTGCAATTTTTTTGAGGTCTCGTTTGTCAATTCTTGATCTTAGAGCATAAGCCAATTGTCTTCTGATTAGGAAAATTTTCCTGTGCCCATGAGTTTGAGGATCCTTCCCACTTTCTCTTCTATTCATTTCAGTGTATCTGGTTTTATGTGAAGGTCCTTGATTCACTTGGACTTGAGCTTTGTACAAGGAGATAAGAATGGATCAATTCGTATTCTTCTACATGCTAAGCTCCAGTAGAACTAGCACCATTGAAAAATGCTGTCTTTTGTCCACTGGATGGTTTTAGCTCCTTTGTCAAAGATCAAGTGACAATAAGATGTGTGGGTTCATTTTTGGGTGTTTAATTCTATTCCAGTGATCTACTTGCCTGTCTCTGTACCAATATCATACCAGTTTTGGGATTTTCTGGGTTTTGTTGTTGTTGTTGTTTGTTTGTTTGTTTTTTGTTTTTTTTATATTACTATTGCTTTGTAACACAGCATCAGGTCTGGGATGGTGATTCCCCTAGAACTTCTTCTTCTTTTTTTTCTTCATTTATTTATTTATTTATTCACTTTACATTCAGATCACTGCCCCCTCTTCTAACAGTCACATGCTTACACAGCCCCTCCACTTTTCCACTTCCCCTTCTCTTCTGTGAAGGTGGAGGCCCTCCCTGGGTATCTCATCACCCTGGCACATCAATTATCTGCAGGGCTGGGTGCTCCCTCTCCCACTAAGGCCAGACAAGGCAGCCTAGTTAGGGAAATGGGATCCACAGGCAGGCAACTGATTTAGGGACAGCCCCCACTTTACCCCCAGAACGTCTTTTATTGTTGAGAATAGTTTTTGTATCCTTGGTTTTTATTCTTCCAAATGAATTTGCAAATTGTTCTTTCCAACTTTATGAAGAATTGAGTTGGAATTTTGATGGGGATTGCTTGAATCTGTAGATTGCTTTTGGCAAGATGTTCATTTTTACTAAATTAACCCTGCCAGTCCATGAGAATGGAAGATCTTCCCATCTTATGAGAGCTTCTTCGATTTCTTTCTTCAGAGACTTGAAGTTCTTGTCATACAGATCTGTCACTTGCTTGGATAGAGTCACACCAAGGTATTTTATATTACTTGTGACTATTGTGAAGGGTGTCATTTCCCTATTTTTTTTCTCAGCCTATATGTCCTTTGAGTACAAGAAGGCTACTGAAACCGAGGAAATTCAAAACGTCATCTGTTCCTACTATAAAAGCCTATACTCAACAAAACTGAAAACTCTGAATGAAATGGACAATTTTATAAACAGGTACCATGTGCCAAAGTTAAATCAGGATCAGATAAACATCTAAACAGTCCCATAACCCCTAAAGAAATAACAGGAGTCATTAAAAGTCTCCCAACCAAAAAGAAAAAAAAAAAGCCCAGGACCAGATAGTTTTAGTGCAGAGTTCTATCATATCTTCAAAGAAGACATAATATCAATACTCTTGAAACTATTCCACAAAATAGAAACAGAATGAACACTACCCAATTCATTCTATAAAGCCACAATTACCCTTATACCTAAACCACACAAAGATCCAACCAACAAAGAGAACTTTAGACAAATTTCCCTTATGAACATTGATGGAAAAATACTCAACAAAATTCTCACAAACTGAATCCAAGAACACATCAAAACAATCATTCATCATGATCAAGTAGGCTTCATCCCAGGGATGTAGGGATGGTTCAATATATAGAAATCCATCGGTGTGATCCACTATATAAACAAACTCAAAGGAAAAAAAAATATGATTATCTCATTAGATCCTGAGAAAGCATTTGACAATATTCAACACCCCTTCATGGTAAAAGTCTTGGAAAGATCAAGAATTCAAGACCCATACATAAACATAGTAAAAGTATTATACAGCAAACCAGTAGCCAACATCCAACTAAATGGAGAGAAACTTAAAACAATCCCACTAAAATCAGGGACTAGACAAGGCTGCTTACTCTCTCCCTACCTATTGAATAGAGCACTCAAAATCCTAGCCAGAGCAATTAGACAACAAAATGAAATCAAAGGGATACAAATTGGAGAAGAAGAAGACAAAAATCACTATTTGCAGATGATATTATAGTATATCTAAGTGACCCCAAAACTTCCACTATAGAACTCTTAAACCTGATAAACAACTTCAGCAAAGTGGCTGGATACAAAATTAACTTATATACCAATTTTTAACTTCAAATACTCTCGTTTAATTTTGAGAAGTGTCCTATTTCTTAAAGGTCATATTTAAGAAATAACTGAGACTGTGATGAATAAAAGTTATAAAATTTAGCCTATAAAACACTCTTTGAATATTGTATATTATTAAATTGGCTCAAACACCAAAGGTGTACCCTATAAATATAATAGTACACCATATACACCATATCCTTGTTGTTATTTACTTTTTAATACACTAACAAAATATGTTATATAGAATGGAAAATGAAATCAATTTTTAATTCTTTGTTTTGTCAGGCAAAAATTGAAGCTAATTTTAAATAACTATAATCAATGAGTAATATATACATTATACATGTATATTTGTGACATGATTTTTGATAATATGCAAGACATATATAAATATATAATGTAAATTTGTAACCATTCATGATTACACACAATTTATCTATGATTCATGCTGTCAAGCAAATTTCTTCAAAATAACAAAAAAATGGTATACTATTGAGAAATCAACACTGAATATCATCTTTCATTCATTGTCTTTCTGTAAGTCATGTCTACTTCAAGACACAGCATACAAGCACCAAACTCTCAAAACACACAAACACATTTACTTGGGTGGGCAGTACTATTATTCATCTTGGCAATGGAATCACAATGCCAATGGGCAAAATATATGGTCAGTAAAAGGAATCAAAGCTTAATGTTAAATCCAGGCTGATTGATTGAATGCCTAATTTAAGACTAAAACATGAATATATAAATTGGAATATAAGGCAGTACCAAAATCATGGAAACAGTCAGAGAAACAAAACCTAACTCCAGCACATACAGTGATGTGCTTGCTCTCAACATTAAAGAGATACTGGAATCTACCATAAAACACCCCTGTGGACAAACAGCAGCAAGTTAAACCACAGATGGCATGAGATACTTTATTAGAAAACAGCACGAAAAGAAATTCTGTGACCATCTTTAGTTAACTGTTTAAAAATAAAGGAGTGGAAAGCCTAGCAAACCTTCTTGAAGAATTTAAACCAGATATTGTCAGTGTTCAGAGTTAAAAAAAAAAAAGTGAACATAATTCCTGACTTTGTAAGTACATGGTGCTTCATCTCATTATGGAAGAGAAGACCATGGAATAGCTGTAATAGAGACAATCAGGATGGCTCAACAGTGTGCAGTTGCACTACTGTGCCCTTGGTGTGCTATGGTAAGGGTACTAGCTTACTTCTGAGAGCTTCTTCCTAAACTTTAAACTTTCTCCAAGAGTTTCTTAATCCAGCACAGCTACGGTAGGAGATGTTGCTGCTGCTGCTGCTGCTGTTGTTGCATGAAAAAGTTTTTATTTCTTGATTTTGTTTTGTTTTATTGTCCAATTTAAACCAGTTACTCTCACACATTATCATTCAGGAAATCCCCTAGAAATAGAAATTTAGTGAGAGGGCGTGCTCTGTTGAAATTGCAGATTACAGCTGCCTATTCTCCACAATAACTGTGATGGGGCCGAGGTTTTACCTTGTGTGTTCGAAACAGAGTTTACCTTAGGAAAAAATTTATTCATCAAATTGTCATCAAAGCCTCCTGTATTATTTTATGAAAATGTTTGTTTGCATACTTTCTATTCTGATCTCCTTGAAATATACTGATGGATCTGTTAAGAATATGTTCATCTATTAAAACAGTTTATTGCACCTATAAAAAATGCCAATTTTTTCCAGTTGTTTTTTTATTGGATACTATATTTACATTTCAGATTTTACCTCCTTACCCCATCCCCCCCAGCCCAGGAACCCCCTATCCTATTCCCCCTCTTCCTGCTTCTATGAGGATGTGCCACCACCTCCACACCCCCACTCCCACCTCCCAACCCTGGAATTCCGGAACACTCGGTGTCCAGCCTTCATGAAACCAAAGATCTCCTCTCCCACCTATGCCCAACAAGGCCATCCTCCCCTAAATATATAGCTGGAGTCATGGGTCCCTCCCTATGTGCTCCCAGGCTGGTGGTTTAGACCCTGGGAGCTCTGGTTGGTTGGTATTGTTGTTCTCCTCATGGGGCTACAAACCCTTTCAGCTCCTTCAGTCTTCTCTCTAACTCCTCCATTGGGAGACAATTTTTAATTTAATTTTATTATAAAAATAAAACCACTTAGAAATTTATTTTTGATATTTGAGGTTATTGTCAAATGTTTATAAACTTTATTTTTCTTGAAGCATTTTTAAAAGATTTAGAGTGTGTGTGTGTATGTGTGTGTGTGTGTGTGTGTGTGTGTAGGTGCTCACAGAGACCACAAGAAGGGCTTCAGATCCCCTAGAGCTAGGGTCATGGATCACTATCTGTGAGCCATATGGTTGCTTCAGAGAAGCTAATAGGTCTAAAGATTAATTGCTGTCTGAAGAAGGAAAGCTACTCAAACTCTCAGTTTTGGTTTTATGTGATATGAAAATAATACTTACAGCTTAAAATGTCTTGGATTTGAGCCTCCACAGGCTTCTAGCTACATACTTAGTGCTACTTGTCAGAAACATGCTATGTGCTTTTAGTCCATTCATTAGATTTAAGAGGATCCCTTTCAAGTCAGCATTTGTTAAAATGCTAAATGCCACACACAGAAGCAGAAGATGAGTAGGCCCCTGCATTCCACAGGAGAAGACCTTGTGTCTGAGGGAGATGCACAGTGTGCTCGGAGACATAGCATTCATGAGTGCCTATTTCAGACCAACAAACAGTAACCTGGGGAGCTAGACTGGAGCAAGTCACCCTCCTGCTCCTACTATTTTTACAACAGGTCAGCCCCAAACTGACCTAAGAAATCCTAACTGCAACCAGCATGATTATTTAAATAATGCAAAAAATAAAAACAAAACAAGTAGAAGGCACCAAAATTGTGTAAAAGCTCTGGTGTTTCCAAAGGTATAGGTATATGCACTTATTCAACTGTTACAGTGTCTGCTTTCTTGTTTGTCATTTTCGAATCCCTGGAGAATGCTAGTCTCCAGTGAAATTCAAGCTTTTGGTTTACCCAAAATAAAAAGACGTATCTAATCCTTATTAAAACTGATGAATATTCAGCTTTCTTTGCAAGGATATTATGCTGGATTGAAATAATCGAAATCCCCTTGGGATACAGCCACATTTTATTATGTGGATGATTTAGCAAACAGGATTCCCTCAGAAGCTCTCCAGGGAATTACTGGGAGAAAGCATGTCTGAGAATTTTCCTTGGTAGAAAATAAAAATATCTCACTTAGTATACAGGTGTCCTGGTTCCAACTCTAGCATCCTCAAAGTAAATAAATAAATAAATAAATAAATAAACAAACAAACTCAACAGTGGAAGATGAAGAGGTTAAGATTTATTTATTTATTTATTTATTTTATGTATGTGAGTACACTAGCACATCTTCAGACACACCAGAAGAGGGCATCATCGAATCCCATTACAGATGGTTGTGAGTCACCATGTGGTTGCTGGGGATTGAACTCAAAACCTCTGGAAGAACAGTCAGTGCTCTTAAATTCTTAGCTATCTCTCAAATGATGTTTTCAACATCTTGATTTCAGTGTGTGAATGTAAAGTTCCCCATTCAACCACAACTTTCTTTTGTCTCGATAACTGAGCAAAGAAGAAAAGACAGGCAGACATTAAATTAATGAGCTAGAGAAGGAAACAGTTCCAGGGAAACATGTCATACCAATTCTCATTATCTAGCACATGGACATTAAAGACAACCTCTGTCTTCCCTGTGTCCAGTGTCTTGTCCTTAAAGAATCTACACAGCAAACTGTCCTTTTGGGTTTTTTTTTTATCAGATATGGTGACTGTGTACCATAGTTGAAACAAAATCAATTCTCAAATTACCAGTGTCTGAAAGGTAGCTTCTTTTTGTTCACCCAGACGCCTGTCATCTTAATTCTGACCACAATGGTCTCTATTCTGCACCTCAGTTTTCCTTTCATGAGAATATTGTATTTCCCATGAAGTACATCATGAAGACATTGATTTTCCTAGACTGCCCCATTCTGTCACAGAGCTTGTGTCTCCCTTGTGTTTTTTGTTTGAGTTTTTTTTCTTTATTTCAATATCAATAAACCCACCTTTTTTTTATCCACAACACACAGCATTTCTATTAAGAATGATTTCCCGTCTAGCTGATTTAAGAATACATTTTACAGATAGCCCTATGGACAGAGATTGTTGCCTTTGATTTTAGGATTGGACTTATGAAAATCTGCCTAACTCTTGTAAACGATATAATGTAAAAATGCTTATGTCTTGGCTTAAGCACTTATCCCAAAGGGCAGTTTATAAAAGTAGCATCCAACTCTAAATGGGACCTGAGGAGCACACCGGCCCTTAGGAAGGAGACGAGGGTGAGTACATTCAGCAGGACCTGCCATCCTGAGACAGGCAAACAGCAAATGGCAGCTATAAATTCTTCTGGCGGGAGAAAGGTTTTTTTTCTTTCTTACATTTCCTTCCTAGCAAAGGAAATCAATCTGCCTGGCCCGGCTCCCAGTCTTTTTTCCCAGAGCTTCTGAGGAACAGGAAACTGCACTGGATACTCTGGGGATCCACATCTCTTTCCCTGCCACTTTGCAAAAGCACCTCCTCTGCTGGATCTGCTTTAGTCTACATTTACAGTGGTAGTTTTCACCCTTTGCTGAAGGAAGCAAGTCTGCCTCCAATCCCATTTAGGTCTAAATATAAACCACATTCTTACTAGTAACTTCTGTAAATGTAAATGGTTATGTTTTAACCCATATTTTTTGGAAGACTTTCAGTATCTTTCAATTACCTCTGTACTAAAGTAGAGAAAGATGGCGTTGCTTGAGATCTCGTAAAGCTCCGAATAAGCAGAGCCTTTCCTGAGTGACCTCCATTGACCTCCGTGAAGGGTGCATGCCACAGTCTGGAAGGAAGATTTGCTCTGAGCTGGGATTAGTTCCACCTCCAGCAAAGTTCTGCTTCTTAAGTAGAAGAAAAATTAAATATTTTATATGAAACATAATCCAATGCACGTGCAAGGGCTCACTAATGAGTTGTGGAAGTACAGAACAAGTGAAGGGATGGTGTTCTCCTCACTTTCCCTCCGGTGACCTATTCAACACCAGCAGAGATGCAGTCCACTTGCCCCCATGATGCACGCCCACCACAGCGGGAAATATCCATATTCATAGAGCAGTTAAGGTGAAGGGAGCAAAGGGCTGTAGCAGTTGCTTCAGCAGACAATATTTCCAGACAGTAAGGGCAGATGGATTTCTCCCGAAATAGAAACAATACATATGCTTCAGTGACTTGGGAAGGGCTGAGGGTCCAGAGGGAAAGTCAGCAATGAAGGGTGTCAGGTGAGCACAGGAAAAACAATGCCAGTTTGGTAGAAATCAACATTAGCCGGAAAATTCATTAGTAGCATGGCCAATCTGGAAGCAATACTTCTCTCTCAGAGCGTCTTGCTAATCCACTTCACCTGTTGAACTGTCCTTGCTGATCACCTCCGGTTGTTATTAACCCTCCTTGAGACTGGAAGTTTAAAAAGTAAAAATTACATAGTGCCACCGAGGAGTATTGTCTTGAAATTATCATTGAATTTCACAGAATAAGTGAGGCTAGAAACAGAAAATTTAGAACAGAGACAAAGAAAATTGCTGTCTGCAATCCTGTTCGGTGAGAAAGCCGTGGTGCATTAAACTATGACCTCATAAAAATGGCGGCTGTTGACTGTGTGTAATGTACAGAGGAATTTAGAGGTTTGCGGGGTTCTTTTGTAAGCAACAGCTCCAGCCTCTGTCTGTGAGAGAGAGTCCTGGGTCGTAAAGGTTTGGCCTCACATTATCAAAGCTGATTATCACAGCCCTCAGTGTTCTCTCTTTAAGGATCAATTTCCTAGCAAGCAATCAGATCCACATACAGTCAATCTAATTCAATGACTTTAATCACTAACTGGAAGAGTGCTGGCAATCTTAGTGACTGAATGTCAAATAGAATTCAATTTTGGACAATTGATGTATGTCTGACCCTTATCCAAGCACTTGCACACACAATCCACATTGCCCGTCTCAAATTGGTCATTTCACGAACATCTCTCACTTTTGACAGCTCATCATAATTGTCTTTTATATGTGTTCACACAGTCTTCCTTAGTGGGGATTAAGTCAAACCGCACCCTCTTTCAATCACGCCGATTTAGAAGTCAAGCTCCGGTGTATTTGACATGATCACAGCCTCTTACCACTTTGGTGGGGAAGGGTTCATTTGCAAAACAAGCATAATGCCATAGTTTGTGATTTTGGAGAGCAATATAGCAGGAAAGAACCTAAGGACACTGTTACCAGGGCTCAGGAAAACTGCCAGTAGCATTTTATATGTAGCCTTTACCTGCTTCGTACCACCACAATATCTCACCATCAGGACAAGGCTGAAATTTCCTGAAGTTCAGCCAAGTTATCAGAATAGCTTCTTTTAGCCATCTATCAAGAAATGGCTTGCTTGAGAAAACAAGAAAATTCTCTTGACAATAAGTGTGTACAAGGATGGGCTTCTTTAGTACTAAGCTCAGTTTCCATATAACTCTGTCTAATGCACTGCTATAGAGCAATGGAGATGAAGACAAGGGGGCATGCTTGTTAGATTGTGATAATTGCTGCTGTGTGCAGAGCAGTATTAAATTATTGTTTCAAAAGGAAACACTGCACCTTCCTAATAGTCAACTAAGTAACCATGCTGGGAGTGTTTCAGTGAGTTGAGTGATGAAACACTTTAGAGCCATATACACTCAGATCAGTTTCTGTATGAAAATACTTGAGGATGAGTCTGTGGAATTCAATTGTATTTAAGCCATCTTATCACCAAGTCCTCACAACTTTCATTTAAGAATTACTGGAGCAAACAGGAACAATCAAATTAGAATATTATTGACATAAGAATGGGCACCATTTTCAATAGAGTACAATGTAGAAGCAGCAAAATACATAAATTATGAGTATAATATCTCAATGTATATAACACTACACATATCTGGGTACCAACCCCATTTTACTTAGCAGGATTATAATACAGCCATATACACAAGAAATCAACGTTTGTGCTAGCTTCCAGTCAATCTCATCTGCTTGTGTGTAGTCTCACTGTTATTCTAACTTTTCTGAGTCATTTTTACCTGCACCAAGAAAAGTTCATATGAATGGAGTTATCTATCATACACTGGTATTTCCCCCTACTGTTTAAGATGCTATCATTTCATCTCATATTTAATTATTGGATTGTATAAATATACAGTAATTAATTTATATATTTTCTGATTGAAAGGTATTTGCACCTAGGTTTTAATCTGTTTTGGTTTTTTTTATTGGATATTTTATTTACAGATGTGATCCCCTTTCCCCATTTTCCCCCCACCCAGGAACCCCCTATCCCATCTCCTCTCCTCCTGCTTCTATGAGGATGTGCCCCCACCCACCTGCCCACTCCTACCTTCCCACCCACGAATTCCCCCACACTGGGGGCATCCAGCCTTCACTGGACCAAGGACTTCCTCTCCCACCTATGCCCGACAATGCCACTATCGTCCCCTACATATACAGCTGGAGTCATGGGTCCCTCCCTATGTGTTCCCAGCTGGTGGTTTAGACCCTGTGGGATCTCTGGTTGGTTGGTATTGTTGCTCTCCCCATTGGGCCACAAAACTTTTCAGCTCCTTTTGATTTAATGCAACTCTAAGAATAAATAATTTAATCTACAATCAACACTCAATAAATGCTTTTTAAAACTATATAGATCAAGCCACTTTCAAACAGAAATATACAGACGAGAAAACATCAATGAAAGTGTAGTTATGTAATAAAAGTATGAAGAAATTGCTGGCATTGTATAGACACATTTGTTGACATTTTAAGTACAGACATAGGTTTATTTCTGTAGAATCAAAAAAGTACATAAAAAGAGAAATTATTTACCAAAAGATTATATGGAAAATATGGCAGTATTTCAAACCCTTGCAAAATTTTGCTAACCTACTACCATTTTAAATGTTTCTTATACTGTGTTTATTAGATGCATATAGACAAAGAAGACAATTTGTATGTCATAAATCTTCAGGCTGGATGAAAGCATTTATAACATTTAAAACTCACAAAGTTAGCAGTGAAACAAACCCACACATATTTCTAGTTTTAATATATAATGAAAGTTTTCTGGACCAGAGTCATGAACACCTAAAAGGAAACAAAACGTTTTATCTTGAACTGCTAAATAAGTAACTGCATCTTGATTTGTACAAAACAACATCTTCTAGCTAGGGCAAGAACAATACTCTTATCAACTCACAGCAGCTGTAAGGGCTCCCAGATAAGATCAAGCCAATCAACACTCTATATCTAGAGGAGGGATTCCCAAGGCCCTACCCCTAGCTGAGAGCTTTCAGTAACTAATGGCTACTGTAGCAAAGAGAATCTGGTTTCATTTAGGATTGTGAACTCTCAGATATCCAAACTCAAGGGGATGGCCCAGAAATACTCATGAGCAGCTGCGATTGGATTCAGTGAGCTATAAATAAAGAAAAGGGGATATAAATTTGGGGCAAAAAATACAAAGAATGATTCTAGGAGAAGTCAGATCCAGAAAAGGTTAAGCACAATCAAAATGTATGTTATATATGCATAAAAAACACTCATACCAGATGAAATAAAATTCTATAAAATGGGAAATCTGATATGAGTAGTAGACAATCATCTTAATAAACAGTTAATTATATATAACATTTTATAACAATAAATTCAATAAATTATATGTAATATTTTGCTACGTTTTCCCCAGGCTGTGGCTAGATTCTCAGGAGTCTAGTGATAGGAATGGTCTGTAACCTCCACTTCCTTAGCATTGTGGTGATAGCATCAACCCATGCTCTTAAGCACAGAGACAAGAGAAAGGAGACAGAGCAAACAAAGGGGGACACAGGCAGAGCTATAATATAGGTTCCTGATTGAGAGGCCAAGTGACTGAGCACCAACCAAGGACAAGGACAGAAACCCCTTTCCGCCAGAAAAAGAGGCAAATATTTTGTTAATTTCTAAATTTGGTCTAACAAGCTGCCAGTCTAACTAGAAACTGTTGAAAGCTTCATGATCTTGTTGCCATCATAATGGTGGGTTTTAGGAGCTTATGCTGCCTTGGTTTTTTAAAATGATGAGGTAGATAGGAATGTTTTCCTGCCCATTGATACTGATTCCTCCATCCCCAATAAACCTTTCTCTACTAGACAATTCAGTTGATATATTTTAAACAGACCTTGTATCATAAACAACAACAATAACAACAAAACCTTTAAGTTCCAACAATTAGAGTATTTTATATTTCCCTTTTGGCAGAATTATCTGTTTTAATTTACCAATAGCTCAGTATAAGTAGGTGGAAAGAATCCATGAGCAGTCGGCAAGGAATCTGACTAGCAGAAGGAACACAATGTCTTTCGTCTATCCTTTCTAACATGATGCACCTTCCCTGCATCCAAATAACTCAAGGTCATTATCTGACTTTAAAGCAACCTGGAAAGTAGCCAAATATGAATACTAAAGCTGGTTAATGAAGCTTTTGCTAAGCATTCAATTAAAATATTGATTTTGGCTGGACTTTTATTGATCATACATTTTATATCCAGACAAGACTCTAATTTCTATACCTATTAATTAATTTAACAGATACTTTCTCATGCTTATCATGTTCCAGGCATTTCATGAATAATATTAACTAAAATTTCTGTATCTACCTACATATATTACAATCTAAAGGATAAAACTTAATGAACTTTAAAAATCATATATATTGTCATGGTTTAAGAATGAAGTGACCTGAAGTTGGTGACCCCTGTGGATGAATTAGGGAAAAGTTGGAAGCTGAGGATGAGGGTGGCCCTACTGGAAGACCAGCAGAATCTGGACCCTGGGGATCTCTCAGACACTGAGCCATCAACCAGGCAGCATTCACCAGCTAATATGAGGTTTCTAACACATATACAGCAGAGGACTGCCAGATCTGGACTCAGTCAGAGAAGATGCTATTAACTCTCAAGAGATGCCCCAGGGTATGGGTAGGTTTGGTGAGGTAGGGTGCTCTTGGAGACCCATGTGGGGGTGGGGTAGGTATGGGATGTGGAACAGTTGGAGGGTGAGCTGAGATGGGGTTAAAGTCTGGACTGTTAAAAAAAAAAGATTAAAGAATTTTTTTTAAAAAAAGAAAAAAAAAAAAAAAAAAAAGAATGAAGTGTCCCAGAAAGAACTATGAACTATGTATGAATTAAAGGTTTGATCTGGGATCTTCAGAGTTGACATGATTGAAGAGTCTGTAATCTCATGGATGAAGAACTCCTTCATGAGTTCACACCCTAATGGAATATTCAGAGTTGGGGTCTAACTGGACAAAGTAGACATGCCTTCATAAACTATGTCTTACCCCTGGTACCTTTCTCTCCCTCTCCCTCTCCCTCTCCCTCTCCCCTCTCCCTCTCCCTCTCCCTCTCCCTCTCCCTCTCCCTCTCCCTCTCCCTCTCCCTCTCCCTCTCCCTCTCCCTCTCCCTCTCCCTCTCCCCTCTCCCCTCTCCCTCTCCCCTCTCCCTCTCCCTCTCCCTCTCCCTCTCCCCTCCCCCTCTCCCTCCCCCTCTCCCCTCCCCCTCCCCCTCCCCCTCCCCCTCCCCTCCCCCTCCCCCTCCCCCTCCCCCCTCCCCCCTCCCCCTCCCCCTCCCCTCCCCCTCCTGCCCCACTCCATTCCCCTCACCCTCTTATCTGCTCCACCCTCCTTTACATCTCCTGATAATCAAATGATCAGCTTTTTCCCAACAAGCTCATCTGGCTTAATGATTCTTCCTCAGGACAATCCTAAAAGCAATGGATCCAGTGAATTATGAGTTGATTCTTCTGAAACCATAGGCTAAAACAACATAGCAACTAAAGGTTGACTAGCACAAACATTTCAACTATATGTAGAAAGCAAAGACACCCTGAAGAAAACAGGTAAAGAAGTGTGATTCAACATGTTACATTAAATAGATAGGTTAGACGTTCTTGAGCAGGTAGACAGTGGGAAATGAGAACATATAGAAGTAAAAAATAAAAATCAGATTAAGTAGTAAAGGCAAATGCTTCCTTTAAATGAAGAATAGCTTCTAGAGGAAGCAAAGATTTAGTTGAAAAAAAGCTCTGGCAGGAAGAGTAGAAAGGCAAGACCACTGGATATATTATAATGAAAGAAGTGCAGAAGTGCAAAGGCTGGTGAGATGGACATTTCTAAGTGTGAGAGAAAGTCATTGCACAGACAAAAGTAGAAGAATAATGAACATTCTAGTATTTGCAAAAGCTTAGCCAGATTTACTTGATTGCAGGTTGCCTTTCAGCATTCGCAACAAAGACCCAGGAGCACAGGGTGACAGATAATCCAACGGGCCATTCCGAGGAACTCTGTGTGTGTGTGTAATGCTATCATGATATGTAACTTTGGAGTTGTTCTTATGAGTCTGAGGTCAACAAACTGAGTTCATGCCTAATGTTTAGGTGTCTTTCATGTTTCTGCTATGATTTTCTTGCTTCTCCTGAAGCAGGATGCAAAAATCAAATAAATATGATTCTCTGTTTTATTTCAAGAACCTTCAAGCAGACCAACTCCTCGACAAACACTGTCTGAATTTTTGTTTTCTTTTTCTTTGTTTGTCAAGGCATTCTTACATAATACATTCTGTCCTGCAACTCAAGAAGCTCTGGCTTCAGGCTTTACATAAATATAAAATGTAATTGAAGAACTGGTTGGTTTTTTTTTTTTTTTTTTTGCTGATATTATTCTATATATAGTATTATATGTTGGTTTTCTCACTCAAAAGGAAATACATACTATAGATTTAATTCAATCGCTTTAAGTTAAGTTGTAGATTTCCAAAGCAAGAATATAAGGATCATGTAGACATTTATAGCACTTTTATAGATATATTCATGTCTTTGACATTGAAATCAGTGTCATGACAAAAATATCTTTACATAAGTTTGCTATTCTTCTACTGTTTTCTTTGCCACAGATATGTATTCAAAATGGAAATTTAGCTAATTGGAATCAATGAAATACTTATCTCAAATAACAATGCCACAATATCTCCTCATTTACATACAGTTTACTGTCCCTGTTTGTGTATGAGTCACCTCTTTTCCCATAAGCCCACAAATTTTGCCAAGATAATAGGCATTTGTATATAAGTCATTATTTCCTTAATTTGCATTGATTCCCTTATGCTTGGGTATTAAATTTATTTAGTGTTTTAGTTAAATATGGGATTTTATGTAATCAACATAGCCCTTTCCACACTTATTAAATTGTCACAGTAGTGATTTATATTTATGATCTATGTTCATATATGAACATATGATTTTCTGATATATTTCAAGAACCAACTTCTAGACAAATATTGTCATATATATATATATATATATATATATATATATATATATATTCATATGCCTATATTTGAACTTTTAATTTGGTTGAACTATTTAGCCATAGACATATTTCCAAATATTAATTTATAAAACATTACAACATTTTATTACTTGATAAGACAAACCTTTTAAAAACGTTTTTATTACCATTTGTGTGCTTCAAATGAATTGTTGCTCTTGTTCTTTATTAAAAATATACATATACATGTTTACCTTATTGTAAATGTAAAACAGTATGCTTCTTTAGAGAATACTATATTTTCAAATAGTCTTGCTACTTATCCCTCTTAATTTTCTCTCCTCGCCCCCTCTTATCTGCCCTTCTTCCCTCGTCTAACTCTCCTCCCCTTGTTTTTCCCATTTCCCCTTCAAATACCTGTGTTCTCTTCACTCCCTCTGTAGTGCATCTCTTGTCTCCCCATAGTCCTCTTTTAAAAACTATTTAGTCTCTTAAGAGTCTTCAGAAAAAATCTAGATGCATCAGGAAGAACATCTTTCTCCATTTCACTGTACTGAGTTGGCTTTTCATAAGCATAGTTCAGACTTATATTTATTCAGATCGTCAGAGTTGTTTACTAACATGGAAATTGTTCTCTACAGCATGCTTACTAGAAATTTTAAGCTATGGATTTGCTTAAGGCTTGAGAATTCTATTACTCATGTGAACAAATTCTTAATTACTATCCTGATTCTGGCCCTGATTAAGATGAGGATTTTATATTTGCTATTTTGCCTGTGGCTGTTAGTTGGAAGGTATTGGCTTTGTTCTTAATCTTCCCAATGGCTTCTTTATTTGAACAAATAAGAGTCTTGTTAAAAATTCCTACTTATTCATAAACATGCTACTAATAATATTGGGGGTGTCTTCTAGATCATACTTGTCTGAAAACAATCCAACACTATATACTTGTTAGTATCATATAACAAGTTTAAAAATTCATATATATATATATATATATATATATATATATATATATATATATATATATATGTTGAAAGGTTTCCCTGTCAACATTGTGTTCCTTTCAGTTATAACAGTGATTACAGGGTGGAATATCAGAAAAATTCAGCTTACCAAATAGAATCTTGTATAATCAAAAATTGTCCTGGCCATTACAGGATTAGAATGATAACAAAATGAAGAAATCTAACTTAATATGTGTAGACAAGTCTTGAAACATTATGCAAATATGGAATGTTCTAAATCTTGTTATATAAGAGTGAATTTTTGTTAGGCTTGATAGACAAATTGGATATTACATTCCAGCTATAGCACTTAGAGCTAATGGAAAGTTCCCATAAGTTTCTTATGTTTCAACTCTTTCCTATGTATGATTGGATACAGAATATGAAATATATATCTATGAGCTTGTGAAAATGAATTGAATTAACAGTAAAAGAGCTTAATTCAGGATCTGTCACATTGAAAGGATTTATGACTGGTGGCTTGGCTATTTTTATAACATTTAGATTATTGTATATAGTAGAACCTGACTGAAATTCAATGGAAGTGAGACACTATGGTCTAAATAGTTTCAAGAAAACTAGCAGCATTTCTAACTCACATCACTTATTGAGAGACAGATCTCTCTCCATAATTGGAACTGCTCCTATCATAAAGGACATGATTGGCCCAATATTTTCATAACATCAAGTAGTCCAAAAGCTTATTGAGTATGACTTATCTCATGTCCCTCTTTTTTTTCAGTAAGGAAATTTACAAGATCTGTGGCTCTTAAATAATTACAAGTGTCTTTTTCATAAAAGTCTGAAGAATCTCTCCATTCTTTCTTTTTCATTTTTCCCATTATTTTTTTATTCATTTTACATTCCAATAGCTGCCTTCCCACTCCTCTTGATCCAGCCCTTATAGGCTCCATCTCCCCAGCCCCCTTCCCCTTCTCCTCTGAGACTGTAGAGACTTCCCCTAGGCATCCCCATACCCTGGCACACCAAGTCTCTCCACAGGGCTAAGAGCATCCTCTTCCACTAAGGCCAGAAAAGGAAGCTCAGTTAGGGAAATGGATCTACAGGTAGGCAACAGATATCCCTTGCTCTAGTGTTTGGTAAACCTTCATGAAGACCAAATTATACCTGGTTCCATGTATGGTGGGGTGAGGGGATAGATCCAGTCCATGTATGTTCTTTGGTTGGTGGTTCAGTCTCTGAGAAGCCCCAATAGACCACATTAGTTGACTCTGAAGGTCTTCCTGTGGAGTTCCTAATCCCTTTCCATCCTTCAATTCTTTCCTCATCTCTTTCATAAGACTCTAATCAATCTTTTGCTGTGAGTCTCTGTATCTGTTTCAGTCAGCTGCTAGATGGAGGCTCTCAGGACAGCCATGCTAGACACCTATCTGTAAGTATAACAGTATCATTTATAGTGTCAGATACTGATGCTTACTTAGGGGATAGGTCTCAAGTTGGGCCAGTTATTTGTTGGCCATTGCCTCAGTCTCTGCTTCATCTTTGTCTCTACATTTCTTGTAAACAAGACAAATTTTGGGTGAGAGTTTTGTAAGTGAGTTGGTATCCTTATCCCTCCACTGGAGGCCCTACCTAGCTATAGGAAGTGACCCCTTAGGTTCCATATTCCCACTGTTCAGAGTCTCAGCTAAAGTCACCCTCATATTCTCCATTCTCTGTCAATATATCTTCTTACATTCTTCTTCACATTTAACTTTGTGGTTGAATAAAAACTTACCTGTCTAGTGGCATTACCCATACAGTTGTTTTCACTGAATGAACTTTTAAAAACTGGAATGCTTGTATTATTTAATAAGTTAGGAAAAACTTTATGAATAATTTAAATATCTAGAAAAAGTGACTAGAGTAAACAATGAGATACTGATACATGGCAGTACCATAAACTAGAGAAAAACTGAGAACTTCCTATAAATACTTCTTCATGGTAACCTCCAAGCCTATTATTAATGAAAAACAGTTACACCAAGAGGTATAGGGGATGCTATGATTTATCTAAGAAAGAATAGATAGTGTTGTATGTATCCAATTCTTAATGATAAAAATATCCAGCTGGATAAGTTTCTAGTTTTTAATAAAATGTGGTTATACACAGTGACAAAAGAGAGTATGTTTGAAGCAATGGAAAGATAAAAACCAGAGTCCCTTCAATAAATATTTTAAACTTTACGTAAAATATATAAATATTTCCTTCAATTATAAAACAAATAAGATCCTAAAAAATAATCACTGAAAATTGAAAATGATCACAAAAAGAGTCATAGGAAGCTTCCAGATAAGAATATTTAAACATTTACAACCAAAACAATTTGTTTATATAGCCTTAGTGGGTGTCTTTTGTGGGTTATGGAATGAACGTAAAATAAACTTAAAATAATTTTAGCAAATATTGATAAATATTAGCATTATACTTTATTGTTATTATTGGTGTCATTTGGAAAAAAAGCAAATAATAAGTTGCTTTGGTACCATTGGAATAAAGTATTTTGTGTAACAAACAAAAAATGTGTTTGCTTACACAAGTATCTTATTAAATAAAAATTATAGGTAGCATATCATAGTATGTTTCATTGAATAAATATGTTTTATGATAAATAAAATCATAGCTAGCTTGTGATAGGATAAATAACACATGGATAGTTGATTGATGATAGATAGATAGATAGATAGATAGATAGATGATATAGAAAGATAAATGATAGATGAATATAGATAGATGATAGCTACATGATAGATAGATGATACATAGATATTGATAGATAATAGATAAGTAGACGATAAATAAATAATAGGTATATAATAGATGATAGATAGATAGTAGATAATAGATAGATAGATAGATAGATAGATAGATAGATAGAAGATAGATAAACAATATAGGCCTAGTGATGAGTACAGCTAATTCCTAAATACAGCTAATGAGTGTTTTTAGCAAATAAAATTTAACAGTCATGCATGTGCACACATACACATGCAAAAACACATGCACACAGAATTACCAGACTTTTTTTAGATAAATTTCAGATCCTTAGTCTGGATCAAGATATGTACACAATAAATTTGAAATATTCTGTCATACCAGAGGATAAGAAAAACTTCCAAGATTACTAGCAACTACCTAAGGAGCCAGTTGGAAACACTGAATACCAGAAATATAATAAGTAATAAATAGAATTACTTACACCATACTGAATACATTTAAATCTTTCATCACTGAATGGTTTGGGGGAAGAAGACTTCTACATTGGTCAAATTTAAAAAATGTTGAGAGAAAAATTACCATTGCAAAAGCTGCACAATAAAGAGGAACATAGTGTCTTTATTGCTTTTTCTCTAGTAAGTAAGCCTAAGGGTGAACTGTTTACTATAGAAAAATCCACAGCACAGAAAAATAGTGACATAATCAGAATACAGTGTTTCCACAGTGTTTTAAAAAATAGCAAATCAATGCAATGATCATGTGTGGCTGCTAATAGCACCATAAGACAGCAATCCCACATATGTGTCCCCTGAGAGAAGTATGCAATTCCACCAATGATGTATTATTGAGAGAAAGACAAGAGAGAAGGATAAAGAGAGAGAAAGGAAGAGAGCATAGTCGGGAGACAGAACAGATAATAAGAACAAGAGAAAATGTAATTTTTTGAAAAAATCAATGGCAGTCTCCCTTCATTTGTAACTCTTACAAATATTTACAAGTACTCACATACATAGCAAAGTAATGACAGTTTCTGATACCTTGGACCAAAAAAAATCAAATGATTAAGTGAACACATTTATTGAAGATGCATCCTTTGATTTGTAAAGCTTTATGTTAAGATGCATTCTGGAATCCATATGCTGGAAACATCAATGGAAAACCGTATTTTAATAAATATTGAATGTAGTCCTATTGATTCAGAAAAGCAAGTAAAAACAATATCATTCACACATAGTATTTTCATAAAGCAAAATGCATCTCTAATATAAGATAAAGTATGTCAGCAATGGTTAGCACTCATAGTAAATTCAACTTCCAATCTTTAAAATAATCATAATAAGAGAACTTTCTGGGAAGACTTTTTTTTTTCAAGTTAAGGTTGAAAATCAGCATGGGCTGCACAAACCCATGCAGGGGAGAATTAATGTGCTGAAGAGGTGACAAGCTCTTTGTCCACAGGAGAAGAAAAAACCTGTGTCATCCATCTCCTTGCTAAAGCTGCCCTGCTGGGCAGTAGCTTTGCAATGATAGCAGCCTTTGTGCACTCTGCTGGACTCCTGTCTCAGGAACACATTATACCATCCCCTTACACAGTCCTAGGCATTGATTACTTTGTGATGATGTTACAAACCACATCTTAAGAATATTCTGAACACGCTCCAGAGCACTGTTGAACACACACACACACACACACACACACACACACACACACACACACACACAAAGACAGCTCTAAAGATCCTTCAAAACATTTGGTAAGATGAAGTGAGAATTTTAAATAGATAATTTCTAAATCACCTCAAATTGTAGATAACTCTGACAGTATGATAAACTTTTTCTACTTGTTACCATAAGCAATTTCTGCATGTGCATTTCAAAACATGATTACCAAGATGTTTTTAGGGTGGTTTTCTTGGGTCAAAGGCCACACTGACTACTTTTTGAGCTTTATGAAAAGCATCAGATATAGATTCTGTTCTGAAAAGATAATAAAACAATGGCTATATAGGTAGAAAACTAGGTACAAGTACAGGTGTACTAAGCACTGCATACAATAGGGGCAAAACAATTTACCATCTACCAACCAATGACATTATATATAGGTGGTGATATTTGAACTGCACCTTCAAAGATGAGAATAGTCTGTATTGTGTCTATCACATATGTCCAAATGCATGTCAGTTTTTCTAACTTGGATGTCATTATTCCTGAATCCCAGAGGTGCAAAGGTTTGCGAATGAAGATGCATTTTCTGCACTCATTTTAGGATGGATAAACTCAAAATCAGAGAATAACATTAACATGACACTCAAAAATATGGCTCCAGATATTAAGAACAAAATTTCAGAAACAACCACAAACCGCTCTTCTGTACTGCTTGAAGAATTTTCTCAAATTTCAGGGACCCTGTTAAATTTAAGGTGCACACCAATTTCAGTTCATAAATCCCCATGATAACCAGTGCAGATTCTATTACTAGTTATTGAAATAGTATTGTAACAAGGATTAAATCAACTTCTTATTTTGAAAAAGAAGAGACTGTAAGTATCTTTTAGTGATAAGATTTTATGTAAGTCTAATATTTTTAAATGTAAAGATAAATATAACGAGTGCAAAGTTAGGAAATAATTCAGAGTGCAAAAATTGCACAGGATTTGTTTTTGCTATCAAGTATTTTAATTTATAAATTACTCCTGTATTCAACTACATTAGGACCACAATTGGGAACTTTTCTACTTTAAAAACAAATGTACTTTTTGAAGTAAATTAAAATCATAGTTTGTGTAAGAATTTTTTGGACTCTTGAATCTTTCCTAAATTCTTCCCTTTTCTTCTAAATTTTCCCAAGAGCCAGAAAGAATGGTCGTTTTGAAAGGAGCATTCCCAAACACTCCTCAGTATTAAAATGGTGAAGAGCAGGGGTCCCAAAACTGACAAAGAAATCTCTGCAAATTTTAGAAGTGTTTGAGCTACTTTCCCCAATTATTAGCACCATATGATGTTCACTTCTTCACAGTGTGAGATAAGATTGAAAGCTTTTGATTATTTCAGGGGGCCAGGAGAGATCATACGGCAATGGCGGCTGTAATAAGCAGGAGGGTTTTTCAGCCAGACCCCGCCCCCCAAGGTGACTGTGAGTAGACAGTACATGAGTGAATGCCAATTGTCAGGACCATGAGGGCAGAGCCTCTGGGGCACCATGTCTGTGGCCCATTAGCCGTGTGACTCAGCTCTTCCTCTGTCTAAAGTTCCTCTGTGTATTTAAAACAGAAAATTTGCTTTCAGTTCTTTTGCTTCAGTCTGTCTCCAGTTTGGGAAAAAAAATTCCTTTGTAAACTATGCTGGACTTGGAAGGACAAAGTGACCTTCTGAGGGAGTTATTGTAACTATCCCCTGCCTACCAGAGGACAACAAAACCCAAGGAAAATCAATCAGAAATACCTAACAATTTTATACAAAGAGAAACTTGGTGATTAGATTAAATGACTTTGAAAGAGTGAGATTTGATGAAAGGCTCATTATTTCCATTACTGACAGAGGTGAGAAGGGTTATGGAGGAGACAAGGGATTTAAAAATATCCACTCCCATTAGACTTACCTTGTCTATCACAGCTACATTTTAGCCATAATCTCTTGCTTATTTTACAATGTTGGGTATGATAGACTATCTTTTTGTTTGCCATGTTTTGCAAGCTTATAAATAATCAGCAGTCCATAGCTCCACAATCTTAATATTATTTTCTCAGGTTTGGGAACATTTTTTAGTATATGAAAGACTTTTGAGTTTCATTTTTGTATTCTATACCTTGGAATAGGGTGACAATAATAAAAATTATCTAAGGACATTTTTTAAAAAATATTCAATAACAATTCATTTAATAAGCCCGAAGAGAAACTTACTTTTCAATAGACCTACTAGAATATGTTGCAATTTCTTTCAAAGAATATACACATGTGTGTTTGTGCCAGCTATTTTGTTAAACAAATAAATACACACGGTAATTCTTAAATTTTAGCATTCAATTGCATAGAACATTGGTTATAGCAAAAATTCTCAGGCATCACTTTAGAAAAAAGTGGGTAAGTAGCAAAGCCTGATAATTTCTAGTTTCCTATATAACCCAGGAAACACTGACACTATTGAACCAGATACCATACATTTTACAATACTGAATGAAAGACACTTAAATCCTCTAAAATAATATATTTAAATCTGAATAATCTTAGCAATCATCAGCACATGCTGAGATTCACAACCTCATGTTAGTGAACCCTTTAAATAAATAAACAGACACTGTCACAGAAGTGCTGTAGATCACCAGTTGGAACCCAGGCATTATCATCAATGAGGAATCAATGCAGGAATTAGGCAACATCTATGTAACAATGAAAATGAGAAGCACTCTGAGTGGGAACAGAATCCATACACAGACTCAAGCCAAAGCATCTCAGACGTTTACCATAAAATCTTTGAGTCTATAACTTGAGCATATCTGAACACTGCCATCTTTAGCAGACCATCTACAGATCACCTTACAAAATGAAAATTAAATGCATACTCTCAATATAGACTTTGATTATATAAAAGCTGCATACATTAGCACAGTACTAGCATTGATGTCTAATGTAATTGTACCATGACCTATATAATGAATTATAGCTACAACCTTGGTGGTGTCAGGTATATGAAATCGCCTTTGTAGCATACCAATGGCCTTAGAAAAATTCCAAACTAAAACTTGATACGGTTGGAAGCATCAAGATTTCAGATTTATTTTTTTAAGAGATGGTGAATGATGACAATATATTCAAATGCTGTGCGAAGTTCAGTCCTTGGGAGAAGAAAATCAGAATCCACCAAATGGAACTTCTTTAAGTAGACAGAATTTTTGTTATTCAAGTATGAAAAATCTATTTCTTTTTGGCAATGGATAAGAAAATCAAACATGTCAATTACACCTTGTCTTTGAAGATTGATCAGCTATTTCAAAATAAGTTGATAGTGTCTTGTGCTAGTCTTAAGGGCTGAAGGATTGACACATTTACAATATTTCACTTCCCTGCTCAAGTCTGAGAAGAGTGGTACATTAAAGTTCCAAGCATGTAGAAGTAAAAATAACAGCTTTGTTTTTTGAATAGATACCAGGGGATCGTTTAAGTCATAATGGATTTCTGTTTTACTGTAAAAAAAAAAAAAACTTACCTGTGAGCTACAAGTAGTGATGCAAAAACCAAGAGAACTCCTATCCAAACTACTATCTTTATGGGTACATATATGGGTATATAGGAGTTTTTCTAAGTGACAGATGAGATAAATTATCATGACATATGTATTTTCTAAGTGGCATCCAGGCATATATGTTCTTTCTGTTGCTAATGTCAAAATTTAAGTATATTGTTGTCATACATTGTTCTTTTCTGTAATGACTCGCACTAGTTATATTTCCAGCTGAGACCTCTGTTCCTGACTGGAGACACAAGCTAAGTTGCCTAATTACCCGCTTGAAAGCATAACAGACATCTCAAAGTGAAGAGAAGCCAACAACAGCCTTTACCACTTCTCTCCCCATGTCCTAATCACATTTCTCCACTCAGCAGTTGCCAGTCTCGTTACAGTTTAGATATTCCAGCCTCATGGTGATTAATTGCAAATATTTGCAATTTATTCTTTTTTTCAATATATATTGTACCAACAAATCTTTTCCTTCCTAGTTCAAGCATTTTCTGATGATGTCCATCCTCACTGTTAATGCTGATATCCTGTCCCAGCCATTAATCTTTCTGAATCTCATTTGTCTGTCCACTGTTCAGTTAGCTTCATAGCTATAGATCCTAGTTATTACCACTGAGCTGTACTACATCTGCCAATTCATTATTCATATGTTTCTACAGTTCAGGTGATTCTAAACAATCTTATGATAAGCTGATGTGCAATGTTCCATTTGCAAATAAGATTACGTGCATGAGTTTAGAGAACTGAAAGTTGATGCATACAGCCTACAATTTGCAGTACAGTCATGACATGGCCTAGGAGCTGGGACCTTGGAACTACAAAATTTTGATAAATGTCCATCAGTATCATCTCAGAACATAAAAGAAATGAAGAAAATCTAGACTTTTTTTTTTCCAGACAGGGTTTCTCTGTGTAGCCCTGGCTGTCCTGGAACTCACTCTGTAGACCAGGCTGGCCTCAAACTCAGAAATCCTCCTGCCTCTGCCTCCCAAGTGCTGGGATTAAAGGCATGCACCACCACTGCCCGGCCTGAAAATCCAGACTCTTGAATCAGAATCTTCACATTAATTCAGAATCTCAGTACCATCTTAGCCAGTTAAAATTTAAGAAGCATTACCCATTAACATGGTTCCATTTTCTACTTACTCATGTTACACTACTATCCCTTTGTACAATCATACTGTCTTTTTATAGTTTCTGAAATTTCTAGAATATTCCTCTCACATTTACTTCCTCCATTTTCTTTTCAGCTGCTCCTATAACCTCTGCAAATATCATCTCTGTTCTGTCATTTCTGGATAATCTATTCTAAATGCACATCTCATTGATTCTATCTTCTTCTCTTCTTTATTTTTCAACTGCAGAATATCCTATCATCTAAAGTATTGAACACACCATTGTTCATTTTCTTTCCAAGTACCAAAATAGAAACACTCAACTACTCAAGTATATGCCATATAAATAAATGAGTCTGGAAATCAATGAATTTATTGGCACATATGCATTATTAATTTTGCCCATCAACAATCAATAACTTCTGCTATAAAAATCAACAAACCTTAAATGCATAATAAGACTGCATACTGAATGTATAGGGGTAAAAAATGGAGCAGAATTTGAGGGAAGGGACAACCAATGACTGGCCTAGCTCGAGACCTATGCCATGAGAAGGAACCCACCACTGACACTGTTAATAATTGTAATTCCACTACACTTGCAGAGAGGAGCCTCACATAACCATAACCACAAAGACTTCAACCAGCAACTGATGGAAACTGTTGCAGACATACAGGGAAAAACATTAAGTGGAGCTTGGGGAATCCTGTGGAAGAGGTAGGGAGGAAATATTGAAGGAGGCAGAGGGGTCAAGGACACCACAAGAAAACCTACAGAATCAGCTAAGCTGGGCCCATAGGGGCTCATAGAAATGGAACTGCCAACAAGAGAGCATACATGGGATAGATCTTGGTCCTCGGCACATATATAACAGTTGTGCAGTTGGGTTTTCATATGGAACCCCTAAAGAAGGCGCAGGGGCTGATCAACTACAGTGTCTGTCACTGGATACCTTGCCCCTACCTGGGCTGCCTTATCTAGCTTAAGTAGAAGCACATGTACCTAATCTTATAGCAACTTGATATGCCAAAACTGATTGATATCTATGGGAGGACTCCCCTTTTCTGATGAGAAGAGAAGAAAAGAAGGAGTGAAAAGAGGGGAAGGAGGGGGAGAGGGGAAGACAAGGAGAAGAGGAGGGAGAGGAAGTTGTCATCAGGATGTAAAGTAAATAAATAATTAATCAATAATTTTAAAATAGAATACATATTAGAGAGAAGGGGGAGAACAAAAAGTGGGGACAGGATTAGGTGTGGAAGGAGATGGGCAAGATGTTTAGAGAGTCAGAAAATTAAATGAGAGAGATATGTAGCAATGGGGGATGGAAAACGGGGTTAGCCACAAGAAAGTCCCAAGTGCCAGAAAAGAAAGAGGCTCACAGGACCCAACAGGGATGACATTAGCTGAAATACCCAACAAACAGGGAAGAGAACCTGTGGAGACCATATCAAGGGGTTAAGCACAGCCTGCAGGTGAGGGATGGAGCCACCCACCCTTCACAAACTTTTAACCCAGAATTGCTCCTGTATAAAGGAAACTCGGGGACAAGGAGTGGAGCAAAGACTAAGGGAAGGGCCATCCAGGGACTTCCTCACTTGGGGGTCCATCCCATGTGTAGCCACCAAACGCAGACACTTGCTGATGCCAGGAAGTGCTTGCTGACAAGAACCTGATGTAGATGTCTTCTGAGAGACTGTCAGAGTCTTATGGATACAGATGTGGATGCTTGTAGCCAAACATCAGACTGAGCATGGGAACCCCAATGAAGGAATTAAAGGAAAGACTGAAGGAGCTGAAGGGGATTAAACCCATGGGAGGAATAACAATATCAACCAACCAGACCCCCCACCCCACAGAGCTTCCAGGGTCTAAGCCACCAACCAAAGAGTACACATGGAGGGACCCATGACTCCAGCTGTATATGTGGTGCAGGGTGACCTTGTCTGGCATCAATAGGAGGCTTGATGTCCCAGCTTAGGGGAATGATAGGGTGGTGGGGTGGGAGTGGGTGGGTGGGTAAGAGAGCACCCTAGTGGATGTAAGTAGAGGGGGATAAAGTGGAGGTTTTCGGGGGGGGGGGAGGAAACTGGGAAGGTGAATAACAATTGAAATGTGAATAAACAAAATAACCAATAAAAAATTAAATCTGGAAAGAGAAAATTCAACTATCATATGCTTTGTATAATGCTTTTTAAAAACTATATAAGACATAAGTTTATGACATGGAAGCCAAAAATTTACATATATATATATATATATATATATATATATATATATATATATATAAAAGGTTATAAATCAGTTTGGTTTTGTGCTTCACACCTTGGATTTAGTATATACTACAAAAGTTCGTAAATGTTTTCACATCTACAGTGTCTCTCTCGAGCATTTCAGGATATTCATCTGTTTATAACACAGACATATGGTAAAGAAGAAATGGGTACCATGATGAAACATTCATATATTTTGTTGCATTTCATTATGATTTTTTCCATATTGGTCTTCTCAAAATGAAGATGTGCAAACTCCTTGGTTGGTCCTCATATAATTTATCTCAGAAGTGCTTACTTCTTTAGGTACATTTTTTTCAACTCAAATCTTTTAAATGTTTATTAAAATGCCAATGATCCATATAATAATAGCCATACACTCTCCCCACCCATCATAAAATTCATCTGGGTCCCATCCTGTGCTTGTTCTTTTAAAAAAAGAAAACTCACAACTAACCATTAAACTAAGCATGGGGTCCCCAATTGAGGATAGCCATGTAGATACATTAGATCATACATCATATTAACTATACAACAAGGCAGAAGTCACAACATTATGGTATTTTGCAGAATATAGTACTAAGAACAAATCTAAATTTATAGTACTGGTATGATGATAAAAAAGCAAGAATTTGATGTTAGAAATTTTTATATTTTTATTTAATGCAGTATTTTTCATCTTAAAAATAATTTGATTAAGACTGAGTTGCAAAAGCAATAAATAGAATTATGGCTATTTGTACCTAGCTTAACTCACTAGCTGTATCTAATATAATGATGGAATATTGTGGGGATCAAGACATTGGCATGGGTATGTCCCAACTCAATCTGACTCAGATCCTATTCAGATTTCCAAGGTTTTTATATTCTCTCCCTCTCTCCCTCTCTCCCTCTCTCCCTCTCTCCCTCTCTCCCTCTCTCCCTCTTCCTCCTCCTCCTCCTCCTCCTCCTCCTCCTCCTCCTCCTCCTGTTCCTCCTCCTCCGCCTTCCTCTCTCTCTCTCTCTCTCTCTCTCTCTCTCTCTCTCTCTCTCTCTCTCTCTCTCACTGTGTGTGCCTATATTTGTGTCTCTCTTCATTTGGAGTGTGTACGTGAGTATGAGTATCTGTGTGGTGTGTGTATGTCTGTGTGTAAGTATGTAAATGTGTATGAGTGAGGGTCTGGTATGTGTGTGACTGTGTGACTGAATGTGTGTATCGTTGTGTTTGTATGTGTGTGTTATTTAGCCAACATCAGAATTTAGATGCAGAAATGGTTCACATGTTTCATCATAAAAAGGAATATGACACATTTTAGTCACACCTTCTATAGTCATTCCTTTATACACACACACACACACACACACACACACACACACACACACATATATATATATATATATATATATATATATATATATACATATATATGATTGTTTGCAGATATTACCTAATGCTATATTCTTCCAAATGGTCACATAAACTTCTTTCTAATTTTATACTTTTTATTGGATATTTTATTTTACTTATTTTCATTTCAGATGTCATCCCTTTTCCCCATTTCTCCTCCCTAAAAAAACCCTATCTCATTCCCCCTCCTCCTTTTTGCTTTTATACCATTTTAATTACATGCAAGTACTAAGTTCAGTTCTAGGTTGAGAAACTAGAAATACAATAGATGCAAATAGTCAAAGAACAAGCAAGGCAATAAACAAAGTTCTGTGAACATTCCCGTTATCACTGTTTCTAAGGGCTTATTAGGATGACCAATATATCTGAGCCTACTTCCCTGTCCTAGCCTAAGATCATTTTCATGTTTGAAGCCTACTTCCTAGTTCTAGCCTAAAATTTAGGTTCCTGCCTGAAATTACTTCTTTGTTTTAGCCTAAGATCATATTTTTTAAATAAAAAATAATAATAATTTAGTGCATCCCTGAGTTCTCATAAGAGAAACTTCTTGTTGTAATATATGGTAATATGTTGTAATTAATACAGAGACCCACAACTACTCAATGTGTAGAGAATAAGAGATTCTTGTAGTTCCTAGTTTTAAATGGAACATCTCTATCACAGTCCCTTACACCCAGAGTTTAGGGATCATCCTGGGATAGGGTTTGGAATGGTTGAAAGATACAGAGGAAGTGGTCATCTGTAGCAAGACAGTATTTGCTGACATAACAGTGCTGTTGTCCATATGAACTCATAGTAGCTGAGACTATATGCACAAGACCTGCATGCCATATTATCACAGGCAAAATACCACCTCAGAGAGTGGCCTCAACACTTAGCTATTAGTATTTGATGGATTTAGGGGGATGAATCAATTTTCTTCATGAATTGGGCGTTGGAAAGGCTACTTATACTCCAATAGACAACTCTAAACTCATGTGTACAGGCAACGTAAGTGGACTTAGTGTGTTTAAAAACAAAGCAATAGAAGTCCTGGGGAAAATTCTTTGGGTGGGGGAATAAGAGGAGAATTGGAGAAGAGGAAATGATGGTAGATTATATCTATAAACAGATTTTTAAGAACTTATAGAATTATTGATCTTTAAAAAATGAATAAAACTTACACATCTGTTTGACTTTTGCATTATGTTTGAAGTTTTAAATTGTATTAAGGAAGTACTTATATTCAAGGACATGTAGCAGACAGAATAAGTTCAAATAAATGATCTCCTCAGTGTAATGCTGGTACTGTCATTTCCTACTTGGAGTACCACCCACTCACACTTTTTATTAATTATACCAGCTATGCAAAAAAAAAATGACTTCTCAAAAGGAAGCAGAAAATTAAAGGAAAATTGAAATGTTTCAAATAATGTTGACACCTGTTTTTCTTCTCCCTGCCTCCCATGTCCTTTGTCACTTATTATTTTCTTCTCTACTCCACAGAATCTTACTCTCAGCTCAGGATCTCCATGAGGTGTCATTAGAACTTTATTCAGCCAAACTCTCAGTCCCTGGCTTCCCACCAATAGTTGAATGTCTTGTGAACTGTTCTCTTAGATGTTTAGGCAGTACATAAAGATCCCATGCTAATTTCATAATGAGATTCACTAGATTGATGTGGTATTATGTTAGGTAAAATAGCTCTCTATCTAACAATATTAAAAAGAAACAACTGTATCACTCCTCTGCATTACATTCAGGGGCTAATCTAAAGAGATCATGGCAACAATGTAAATGCTAGGGACAAAAAACATGGTCCCAATTTTTGCTGGAAAGTCTATAAGCCCAAGCTGCCACTCACCATTACAGAGTGATTTTCAGCTAATAAAATGAAAGCTATTATTGAAATGGAGCCATGCTGTAATCCTGTATGACAGGCAGGACTCATATTATTATTCATCGTTTACAGATGAAGCAGTTAAGTCAGCAGTATTAAAAGATTTGTCCCAGGTCACTGGCTTATTTAATGACACTTTAAGATCAGAAGCAAGTTTTAGTCACACATAATACCATAATGAAGAGGGCCGATCCTAATGAATTGTAAAATATTTCTTTATAACATCAGAAAGTATTATTGAGCTCTGATGATATTTTAAACATTGATCTTGTACGGATGTGAAAAAACAAATATTGTCTATTTATAAGACTTGGGTAATGTTGGGAGGATTAACTGCTTTAATATTTTATTTTCATATAAGAACGCACATATTGACTCATGGAGTCTTCTCCCCTATTTGCCGTTACATACGTTACTCACAGCCATGCTTTCTTTGGTCATGAAACATTTAAGAGTGATTAATATTATCACAAAGTATTTGGGGGGGAATGTTTTTCACTCAGCATTTCTAAGTTCTGAAGACAGGGCAAAATCATTCATGTGCCACAAATCTGTTAAACTGGATGGAAGGAGGTTATGCGTACATACTCAAGCGAATTAAGAGAGTATCTGTACAAGATAAAGGGTAGAACTAACAATAATGGTTAGCAATACTGCTAAACAGGAATATAGGTTCAGTTGCAAAGACAAAAATTCATGTGATATTGTACATCTTAGCTTAGAGAAATTAGCAAAGATGCTGTTTTACAGTGAAATGGAGATCAGAATCCTGGGAGGAAGAATGCTTTCTTTCCTACAGGATGATCTTCCAGGCAGGAAGTATTTTGAGGAAAAGTAAGAAGGAGAGTAAAATGGGATCAAATATTAACCAATAAAAATGGAGGCTAGCTGGGCAGTGGAGGCTCAAGCCTTTAACCTCAGCATCCAAGAAGCAGGCAGATCTCTGAGGTCATGGCCAGCCTGGTCTACAGAGAGAGCTCAAGGTCAGACATAGCTACACAGAGAAATCTTGTCTCGAAAACTCAAAAAAGAAAAGAAGGAAGGAAGGAAGGAAGGAAGGAAGGAAGGAAGGAAGGAAGGAAGGAAGGAAGGAAGGAAGGAAGGGACAGAAATGAAGGAAATGGAGTGAGGGAAATATTCTAGAAGCTGTATTATCTGCTTACTGTACCATTAAAAGGTATGGCCATGGGCAAGAAACCATTAGTAGAATAACTTGTGTGAGTTTTGGCAGAGGGTTATATAAGGATGAGATTTAAGTGTTTTAAGGACTCAAAGAACTGTCGCATAATTTGAGGAGGAACTAGTTTGCTTACTAAGACTGACATTAACTGTCCCACTGACTGAGTCTGATTTTTTAAACTAAACAACAAGTGTGTGTTCTGTGTGTTTCATTCTGTGGTATATACAATATTTTAAAAATGTGATATACATCTTGCATTGTATTTTCTGAATAACATTGCTTTGAATGTTTAACAGAGAATCATTCCCTTATCTCCTGTCTTTTTACACTTTCTTTAAAAAATTAGTATTTCCTTTTCTATTACTGTTAAGAATATATGTGACAACTTGGTGGAAATCATACTGAATGTTAGTGTTGTTTCTGGCAGCATTGTAACTTTTACAAAGAAATGATTCCTAATAATTTTCTGCTATACTTCTAAATAAGTGCATAGCACAATTAATAAGAGAAAGTCTTCCTCTGACAGCGGATTTGGAGCAGATGGAGAGAGCAGAGATCCACAGCCAAACATTAGGTGGAGCTAGGCAAATCAGGCAGAATGGGGTGGGGGGTGGAGGATTATAGGAGCTAGAGGGGTGAAGGACACCAGAAGAACAGGATGCATAGAATCAACTAAGCAGGGATCATAGTGGCTCTCAGAGACTGAAGCAGCAATTATGGAACCTGCATTGGTCTGTGATAGGTCTTCTGCAAACATGATGTGGACTTTTAACTTGTGGTATTTGTGGCACTCCTGAAAGTGGGAGAGGGGTATCTCTGACTCTTTTGCCTGTTCTTGGGAACCTTTTCCTCCTACTGCCTTGTCTCATCTAGTCTTAATCTAGTCTTAAGATGCCTAGTTTTACTGCAACTTGATATGCTGTATTTGGCTGATATCACTGGGAAACCTGTTCTTTTCTGAAAGGAAACATAGGAGCAGTGGATCTTGGGGAGAGGGGAAGTATGAGGATGCTGGGAGGAATAGAGAGAGGAAAAGTTGCAGTTGGAATATATTATATAAGAGGAGAATAAATTTTAAAAATATATAAACATAAAAATCAAACATCACTGATTTCCAAAGTTATAAATTCAAAATTACTGATGATATCAGGGTAGGCATCTATTGTAGTTACTTTTCTACATGGACATCAGTAAGTAGTTTCATGCTTCATGTCACTGTGCCTTCCCTGTTAAGATGGATGGAATCTACTCAAACTGCAAAACAAAGTATAATCTTCTCCAAATCACTGCTTTTTTTCCAGGCATTTTTTTTTAACTGTGAGGAGTGAGGTAAATAAATAACCATACCTAGAGAGTGTAGTTAATGACTGGAAGAAAAATGAAGAGAAATAGTGCAGAAGGAAGTCCCTCACCTTTGCTTATAGTAAGCTCTTACATTTCAAAGACAACAAAGCTTCATAATAAAGCACTTGGGTATGAACCGTATCTTCAACAAATTAACAGGGCACAAAATATACATTAATTTTTTTATAGTCAGATAAAAAGTTGGTGCAAGGAATTCAGGAAATCCTTTACATTCCTGTTGTCTTCTGAATTACATAATAAATATAAAACATTGTATTCACATGATTAAAAACAACTATAAAGACCATTTTAATTCAATACAAAATATGAAAGAAGATACTGAGATATAGGAAATACTCCCAAGTTACAAGATCGAAAAAGTCTTTTATCTTTCCTCTTATGTCAATCTTATCCCCAGAATTTGGTTTTTACAAACATTTTTTTAAGCTGAGACCCTCCTATTTCTTTGTCTTCTTAGTAATCGCCATAGATTGATTTTTGTTTATTAACATCTGTATCAGTTAACTACTAGCAAGCCTTAACCCAAAGATCTTACCTGGTTATTGTTTTATTTAACTCCTCTAGCATGTATCAAAGATATCAGGGCAGAAGTTAATGAATCATTTTAAGGACAAAAGAAATGGCAATTATAACATTCAGCTGGATAAAGGTAAAATAAGATAATTTTCAGGTAAATATTTTCAACTTATTTTCCTTACAAACATTTTGCAATAGCATTTCTGTTGTTTGTTAGATTTTGTTCTTGTTCAGTGTTTTAATCGTTAATTATGAATGACTGACTCCCTATATCATGAGTCATTATCAACGATCTACTTTTAATGGCTCTATAATGCATTATTTTTTATTTTACCATAAATAATTCAAAAATGTCTTATAGTTGATCATTATCTCTATTTCTGATGTTTTCCTTTAAAGAAAAAAATGCTATATTATACATTTTAATGAATTTTTTAAAATGTAAACTTTTCTAGATCAGAATACGTGGATAAATTTAGGATTACTGGTAAATATTCTCGAATTTTCCCCAGAGAAGTTATAGAAAATGTATTTTCATTTCAAAGGAAAAGAAGAGTTGATGCATATGTATGCATATTTATACTTCTAAAGCTCCATACTCTCTTTCTGTTGGTGGTGTTTCTTTGGGTTGTTTATTTGGCTTTTTGGGATTTTTCTTTGGTTTTGTTTTCAATAAGTAAGCTGCTGAATTACTTAGTATTCAGTGTTCGTGGATATTTGAAGAATAATTTCCCTCGTTGGGATTATTTCTGTAACAACTACAAACAAATAACAGCATGCTCATTCTCTGAAGGAAAACATAAAGCATAGAGATATTAAGTGTGGCTCGAATTCTAAAACTACAGAAGTATAACAATGGCCAAAGCAGAGAGAAAGTTTTAGCTTCTCAATGACTTTACCAGCTGGTGGGGCCTTCCATGCCTATTTTTGCAAAGAATGAAAAAGACACAGCAGGTTTCTTTGGAACATCAAACTGAGAAAATTGTCTACATCTTTAACAGCCTTAAAAGAATTTTTGGCAGAATGAAGAAGTACGCATAATTGAGAAAAATACCCTAATCTGTAGGGGGAAAAGATATAAAAAGAGGCTAAACAAGAATGTTTCTGCCTGTGCTTTTCATAACAGCCTTCCACCTGTCGCTGACTGCAGTATTAAAAGCACTAAAATCTAGAGCACGGAAACCACAGTGACCCTGGGATGCTGTAGAAGGGAGGCAGCACAGGGCCATGGGATCGACGAAGTCCTGAGGGAAGTGCCGTCATGCACATGCTATAAAGTCAGGAAGTTGCCCCCTACCCCATCTCAATTCAGTCATTTGTCAATACTGCTTTTGTGAGAAGCTAATTTATCTTTTCCCTAGCTCAGTTTCCACGTGTTTAAATGAGGGTAACAGCAGTTCCTCTTTCGAAGTGACTGGTCCATATATTCTATTCAATAACAGGACACATTTTCTTACTAGACTGACTAGACTTTCCGAGGAGATTGTGAACCCAGGCCGACCTCTTTACCTCATAACTCAGCACTGGTCTGAATGAAAGAGTTAGGTGGTGACAGGATGTGATGTCACACTCACATTTGCAAGGCTCTGGTTCTCTGAGCACAATTAACCACCTGATACCATCAGCAGGGGTTGACGAACAACGATCCATTTTAAATGGTGAAAGGGATCTGTGTGGCAAGCAATTAGCTGCAACAAATCAAGGCTTCTTTTTTTATTGAAAATGAATTCTTCTCACATACAATATATCCTCTCCACAGTCTTCCCACCCTCCATCCTCCCAGCTACCTCCTACCTCACCTCTCCCCAGATTTACCTCCTCCTATCCATTTCCTGAAGAGAATGGGCCTCCAAAAGACCAGTATGGAAATCTATAAGCAGAACAGTGGTTAAGACCTGTCATACAATGTCTCCTTTGCTGCTGATATAAGCAATAAGCAATTCTGCATTTCAAATCCCTATCTTTTATTCAAGCATATTCAATTTCAGTTCTTTATAACCTTAAAATAAAAATATTCTGACAACTGAAAAAAGAATCATAATACAATAAGAAGCACTTGAAGGAGCTATGCAGAGGGCAGTGGAGGGCTGGTTCATCTTGCTAATTCAACATTCCTTGTTAGTCTTCCATTCTGTACATCTCTTGTACCATTTTTTTTGTACTGAAAATGTATTTTGTAGCTGATATCATGTCTTCTCTTTGAAGGCAAAAAACTTGAGTTTATTGTTGCTTTGCCATTAACTGATTACACCTTTGAGGATAATTCTAACCTTCTCTCTGTTGTGAGTAAAATAGAGGACATGACCCTAGAACTTGTCATGGATTCTTGATGAAAATTTAATGAGATAATGTAACCAAAATTGTTTATGAGCTTCTGGCATTCATTATTGTTTTCTTTCATGTTCCAGTTATTCAAATGTGGTCAGTGGAGATTTCATCACTAAACCTGACAGCCTCTACAACTTCAATATATAAAATTTCAAAACCTTAGCTTTTATTATGATTATCTATAATATTCTATTAATGTAGGTGGAGACTGCAGTAAAATTTAGACAAATTTAAAATGTCTGGTTTACTTCTCGTGCTGTGTTTATCTGTATCACATGTCCCTATGTAATGAACACTTTGCCCTGTACCTTTTATGCATGGTACTTTATCTCTGAAATGACCTTGCAGCATGCATTTTAAGTTTCTAAATTTAGGGGTGACAGCATCAAGTATATAACGTGGGCAAGATTACATTATTGTATTGATGATCATATATGCACATCGTTGCCAGAGTTGAATAAAAGTCTAGATTTTACCCATGAGCTTCTTCTGCACTCTGGTTATTTTTAGTAGTTACTATTTGAAGTCCTTGTTTGTTGAATTCAAATACCATAAGCTCCACTTAGGATCTAGCCTGTACTCTATATTCTATTCTGAAAGTTTTCAGCAGTCTGTTCATAGAATGCTCCATGTGCAGCGTTTTCTGTGCCACAGCAGGGACCTCTTTCAGAACATATTTCTTTGTGTTTCTCCATGCACATGAAATGACCTCCAGAAATGGTTAATCACTAGTCAGCTCAGACTGCCATGGGGAAATACTATAGTCTGGGTGGCTCGAGCCACTGTATTTTCTCTGAGTTTTAGAGCATGGTAATCTCCAGGTCAAAATTCAAGCTTGGTTACCTAGTGATGAAGACTGTTCCAGGCCTATGTGTGACCATCTTCTCCCTGTGTCCTCACAGAGTGAATCTCTTTTAATTATCCCAGTTCTGTTTGATCATAGACATCCTTGTAAGATACCATTTAACATTTAATTGCCATTAACTCTTAAAGAAAAACACATCTGCAAATGCCATGGCTGTGAAGTTAGGACTTAGACAAATGAATTAGTTTGGGTGGGGGGAAGGCACATATCCTTAAGCAGTTCTTTATAATGCTTGCAGCTTATGATTTGTGTGTTCATTTTAACTGAAGTTTTGCTTAATTACAAGTTAAACTATACAATGAGAGAGATACTACTTATTTTGATGAAAGAAAGATAAAACTATGTATATAGGTAAAGTTAGACCATATTTTATATATGATAAACATCTGTCCTAGTAGATATTTAAATCTGAAGTGACTTGTGTCTTTTTGTCAATTGTACTGTTAGATTGTGTCCTATCTCATTGTACCAGGGTTGGACAGTATGAAGATACTATGTAACATGATGGCAAAACATCTCTGAGAATCAACTATGAAAAACACTCCATGTTTCTCTCATAGGCCCTTTCTCTCTCTCTCTCTCTCTCTCTCTCTCTCTCTCTCTCTCTCTCTCTCTCTCTCTCTCTCCCCCTCTCCCTCTTTCTCTCTTTCTCTGTGAATGTGTGTGTCTTCATGTGTGTGTGTGTGTTCTTCTTATCCTCTCTCTGTGTCCCTAGTTCAAGTTATTTGCCATTCAGAAGGTCTGTAGAAAATCCTAGTGTCAAAGAACAGAGAGGCCTCAGAAAACCTGCCAATGAGAAATCAAAGAATGACAGCAACCCTGTGAGTGGACTTAGAAGCAGATTCTTGAGCTTCATTCAAGCCTTAAAATAATTGGAGCCACAGCTAACAACTTGACAGCAACTTCCTGGGAGATCCAGAGCCAGCACCACCCAGCAAAGCTGCTTCCAGATTCCTGGCCTTTGGGAAATGTGTCTCAATAAATGTTTGTTGTTGTTAGCTGCTAAATTGTGGGGCAATTTGTTGTGCAGAAATAGATGACTACTATAACTACAAACTCTTCAATTCCCTTAATAGTAGTTTATTTCACACTGAAAAGAGGTCCACAGCGAATCTTCCTAATGAGGCAATAGCTTTCTCTTCCAAGAGCTGACTTGGTACTAAAGCCAATACTGCACCGTAGGCTACCATGTTGCTATATCGTCTGGCTTCTCTCTTCTCATAACATAAGCCAGTTAATAGTTGAAAGATGTGGAGACTTGTGAGTAGGCTGTCCTTTAATACAACCTATAAGCAGTAACCACCATGTGGAGCCTACTGAGTAGGATGTCTTTTAGCACAACCTATGAGCAGAAAACACCATTGTTTCTGAGACGCCATTGCTTGGTGCTCTGCGATAAAGGCTTGCCTAGCAGAAGAGAAGGTGAGACCTATATGCTACCTTTACATAAGACAAATGAATAAACAGGTTTGGTGATTAAATTTGTCCCCTAAAAATATGGTTTTTATGTTTGCCATCTTTTATGAGCCCCAGATTTAAGCATCAAACTATTTGAATCTTCATTTTACGGCAAGCTTCCTTTATCTTAATGTTTCTGTCACTTACAGCAGGATAATTCTGTAATGCGTGCCTAGAGAATTTTCCTTCAGCTTTTCTGAACCGTGGTCTATTGATTCCATGAGTATTCATCAGGCTACCCATGACAAAAAAAAAATGTCCTAAGCTGTGCAAATTACAGAGGCAAAAATCAACTATTTGAAGTTCCAGAGACACAAGAATATTTTTTCCATCATTTTTTACAGACAAACTTATTGCTCCATTGGATTACATTTATCAAAGCAATAGAAAATTAGCCACACTGACCTTTATGCTTATCACTATAGTTTCCATTAACTTACCAGAGAAACTCACAGACAGTGTTGTAACTCACAGACTGTTATAAACAATTGCTATTTCTATTTCGGTGACATGTCTCAAGTTGTTTTTATCACCTTCATTGCAAATAATGATATACTAATCATGCCTCCTAAACCAACCTTCAGGCACTCAATTTTGTCTCTCTTTACAATAGTAGTCAATAATCTTCAGAGAGATTATCACTATATATTTCATATGTGGAATTTTTTTCAGTTTTTCATAAGACCCTGAAAACTATAATTTTTTTTCTTTCTAATTTTACACCAAAGAACCTGTAATTTCCTCTAAACAGTTATCAGTGTAAAGATTTCCCTAAAATGAGGGAAGCTACTCAACCAATTGGTCATTGTCCGATTTACTTTGCATGAAAGTTGGAATTGATGGCACAAGCTGAAAGGTTAATGATAAAATTCCATTTTTCAAAAGTTATAAATAAAAAAAAAGCATGTCTGGATCAATGTCTCTTGAGCCACAGGAAATCTAGAACTATCTGTATACTCAACCAATGTCAGCAGACAAACAGATAAATGTAGTGACATCAAATTAAAAACCTGTATAATGTAAGACACATCCCACAAGGTGAAGTGATGGTGCATAGACAGAATGTATTTGCAATCTGACATTTGATTTCTATCATATGAAAGTAACCAGAAAAAAAGAAGAAAATACTATAATTAAATAAAATCAATAATTTTTTTCAAAAAACCCTACAAGTGGCAAATAGAAGTCATTTCATCAATATTAATCATCAAGTAAATATGAATTAAAATATAAATATAAGTGTTGACAAGTCCACACACAAAAGAAAACCCTGCACACTTCAAGAAGAAAGTTTAGCCACAATGAAAAAGTAAAGAGATTGCCCAAAGTTAGAATAGAACAACCATGGGATTCTACAATCACACTATTGAGAGTCAAAGGAAATGAAGTATGTATGTCACAGAGAGATCTGTTTATTCATGACCCATTGCCTCAGTGTCCACAACTGCCAAGAAATAAAAACAAACTGGATGCTTATAGATTTATGGATGGATAAATAAAATTTGGTAAAAATTTGGTGTAATATTATGTAGTCATAAAACAATGACATGCTATCATAAGTCTGCCCCATGTCATCTGCCCAACACATATGGGGCAGAGATCATTGTGTTAAGTGGAAACTGCTAGGCATAGTAGGACAGGAAATACATGGTCTCACTTCTACATGGAATCTGAAGAAATAGAGTTTATAGATGTTTAGAGTTCAGTGGTAGTGATGAGCAGCTAGAGATAGTAAAGAGACATGAGGAATAAGAAATGGGCAATCAGTGATTAATATACTACTGTAATTAAGAACAAGAAGTTCTGGTGTGCTATTATTGTATTTTGGGTTAACTACAGAGAACAATAGTGTACTGTATATTTCACAAAGCTTAAGAAAAGAATAACGGCATTTTTACCATAAATAAATGACAGTTCAAGAGATAGATCTATTAAACCTTATTTAAATATTATTATATAGAATATAGTATGTATATGTGCACATATATTGAAACTGTCTGTGGTAACAAGACCATATATGATGGATTGATTGATTGATTGATTAATTTTGGTTGGTTTTTTAGACAGTGTTTAACTGTTTAGCTTCGGCTGTCCTGGAACTCATCTGTCGGTTAGTCTGGCCTCAAATTTACAGAGTTCCATCTGCCCCTCCAGAGTGCTGGGATTAAAGGTATGTTCCATCACTGCCTAGCCTTATTCTTGATGTTTTTAATCTATGAGTATATACGTGATAAATAGATGATGATGGTAGATAGATGATAGATAGATTATAGATAGATAGATAGATAGATAGATAGATAGATAGATAGATAGATAGTAAATAGATAGATGATAGGTAGGTAGATAGATAGATGACAGATAATAGATTATAGATAGGTGATAGGTAGTAGATAGATAAATAGATGACAGATAGATAATAGATTATAGATGGATAGATGACAAAAAGATAATAGATTATAGATAGATAATTAGATACTAGAAATTGATTGATAAAGGAGAAAGAATGCATAGTATCATATTACAGAATGTTCCAACTATTCTGTCATACTACTAATATGTGCTTTTTATTCATTTCCTTTTGGCTAGTTTGCAAAAACGTAAACACATGATGAAAAACTGGGTCCATATTTATGTGTATACTGAACCCAGTTTAACATCAAGGCATAGCAGAGAGATAACAATGTGTTTTGAAATTAGCTTTTTAACCACCTTTCCCAGCAGGTCTATCTCTGTGTCAAAAAGAAGGAAGATTCTAAACTACAAAGAGAACTTCACCTGCCAATTTTCTATCATCCGAAGAGATGGATGCATCAGGGAATAGACCATTAGGAGCACCATCTCCATCAAGGTTAATTCTGAGTCACTGGGACCTTCAACTTACAGGAAGACAAATCAGGCTAACGGACAAGAGCTGACAAGAAGCTTCCACAGACCACAGAAGGAAGCTCAAACTGCTGCAAAGCATACCAGCTCACCAGGCATTCCCTACATTATTTATAGAGGAATAAATTATCTGTTCCCAGAAGAACTACCTCAATTTAAATCTAAGAAGTAAGTTAGAAATATCTATGTAAAATTACCATATTAAAAAGGGAAAAATCAAAGGCAGACGAGTAACATGAGAAAAATTTGTATATAACTAGTAAGAATTGAAACTCATCTTTCATGAGGTAAAACAATATGAAAGAAAACATGGCTCTTATAGAAAAGAACTCACGACACAGAGACACAGACAGAGATAAGAGGTTAGCCAAGAATCACTGGAACTCCTCAGGGTGTGAGCAGGGAGCTAGCTGCTTAGCAAGGAGAAAAACAAGAAGCTGGCTCCAAAAGAAAAAAATGTAAAAATAAAGCATATGTTGAAATCCTGGATGTGCTGTGGTTTCTCTGCATGGTGCCCTCGTTTCTTCCATGGTGGCTATTAAGAAAGACAATGGCAGCACAAACTGAAGTGCTGTTGCCTTTTCTAAACCAGCTTTGGAAGCTGCACAATACCTTATCTCTTGTGTGCTACAGCTGACGAAGAGACTTTGAGGTTTGGCCAGTGCGACATGATGGATGGGAGGCTGGCAAACCTCTGGAAAAGAGCCTGTGCAGTTACAATACTTCTTCATTCATCTTTGGAAAACACCATTTTCTGGAAAAAGATATGGAAGAAGCAGAAATAAAATTTTCACACAAAGTAGATATTCATCAGAAATGTTTTACAAAAGAAACAGCAAAACAAGGTCGAAAACAATTATTTAAAATGAGATGAGTTTGGAAACCTTTCTCATCAGACTCCCACATGTGGTACAGCAGACGGCAGACAAAAAAGTTATAAACACAGTTTAACATGGATAAGCTGAGTAAAATAGGTATCTGTCTTTATTTAGGGAAGTAATGTCTCACATGTAGCCAAAGGGTGAAAGGAAGAGATGGAATCTGAAGAGAAAATAGTTTGTTTTCCTAAAATGTGAAGTCAAGAGATAATGTCAAAAATAACCACAGGAAGAGCCATTGTGCCCTGTTTCCCAGGCTGTATATATGAAGACTCAATTTTTTATATGTATTTGTGACTAGAATAAAAACTTTTTTCCCTCAGAACATAATGTAAATATTCAAATGTTTACAGATATCATTTACAATGAATACATAGTTTTAGATCCAAACTGATATTGTTTTGGGTATTCTCAAAATGAAAGGCTTTCTACAACTCATTATAAAGTAATCATTTGAAAATGTAGATTAACAAGTTTATTGGTAGAAAGGTAAGAAGCATGAATTAAAATAAAACAAACATCAAGTGAACAAATATCTCACAATAAAAACAAATTATGGAAAAGGTATAAACGTAGAAACTATTTTCTTGAATCAAGAGGAAAAAAACACATTCACTTAATAAATAGAAAAAGTAGCCTACCTCAAAACAAAAAATAAGAGGATGTACACGTAATGCAAAGAAGCTTGAACTGTGAGTCATGGACTATTTGTCAAAAGGTATAATCTACACTTAATAACAACAAAAACATTTGTCGTCAAATATTTAATTATAAAGAATACATGCTATGAAATATGTTATACATTTTTGCATATCAAAAATAAAATCTGCGCCAGGTGGAGGTGGTGCATGCCTTTAACCCCAGCACTTGGGAAGCAGAGGCAGGCAGATTTCTGAGTTTGAGGCCAACCTGGTCTATAGAGTGAGTTCCAGGACAGCCAGGGCTACACAGAGAAACCCTGTCTCAAAAAAACAAAAAAAAAAAAAAAAAAAAAAAAAAAAAAAAAAAAAAACAACCCTGCAAAATTTATAAATAACTATAAAAATGATAAACATAAAAAATATATTAAGGGTTTAAAAACAGCCCAATGCAAGTGTCAATGTAGTGCCAAAATACTCGGCAGCCTGGTGTAGCCTTAATAAAAGATGCATCTTCTCTTACTGCAACTTGATATTTCAAGTCTGGTTGATATTCATGGAAAAGCTTCCCTTTTTTGAAGAGGAGAAAGTGGGATAAGGATGTAAAGTAAATTAATTAATTTTGAAAAAAGCATGAATGATTGCTAATTCTTTGAAGTGGCAATCGACCGTGCTTAAAAATAAGGAAAGAAAACATTTTTTCCTTAAAAATAAGGAAAGGAATGTCATAGGTTAAATCCCGTTCTTCCATTTTAAGTCTTATATTATGTGTAAGAGTTTTTGCCTGCAAGTAAGTCTGCGCACTGTCTGTTGCACTTGGCAGTCAAAAGAGGGTGTCAGATTTTCTGGAGATGGAGTTACAGAATGTTGTGAACCACCATGTGGACTCTGAGAATTAAAACCCTTTCCTCTGGAACAAGCTCCATCTCTCCAGTCCCAGAGATTGGATTTTGGATGCCATACAGCTTGAGAAGGTGAGAAGCAGAAATGTTAGCTGGTGCAAGACTCTCAAAGTACAACTGTGAAAGGATATTCAAATTAAATACACAAATACTGTTGAGAATTTCTCTCTAATAACATAATACACAGAGAACTCACTAATGCTTGCACAAGCACAGAATTATCTGTCCAAAGAAGAAACTTATTTTATTTTATTTTATTTTATTTTATTTTATTTTATTTTATTTTATTTTGATGCAACAGCAAGAGGTATATTTCGGGGTCAGTCGACTGAGGCCGAGACTCGTGACCCACACAGTGGTCACAGGGGCAGAGGAGTCTCAACCCCTTAGGCTGGGAGTGGAGGGCTTATATAGAAAAGAACCACAAACTAAGGGTGGGGGTGAGGGGGTAGCCAAGGAAACATAACATAAAAACAGTGGAAAGTCAGCTAGTTTCTGAAACCACCCAGATGACTTGCATCTTACTTTGTGGTCAGGAATGTGTCTTCCTGCTTTGGGCCTTCCCCACCTGCAGGTGGGTTCTCTTCCCTGAGGTCTGAGGAATGTAATCCAGCAAGTGTCCTCTGACTCAGGGATAATGTACCCCTCTTGGAATGTATCCCAAGGCAGTGAAGGCCTAAAATCTTATATCTAGTTCCCCATTCTTGTTGGAACTAGTAAACCTGCATTCTTTAGCTCAGGTCTAGGGGTCATAAAACCTTTCTATATTTTTCATAAGTTTTCTATACCTTTCATTTTCTACTCCTCTTTTGTAACTAGCTCTAATCTTAGAGCTAGACTTCAGTATCATCATAATTTTCTTGGCTCAGTAAAGTTCGATATTGTTGGCATAGCATTAAGATCTGAACAGCATTTACTCTTTCTCTAACAAAAGTCACTAACTTACTTAATATACAAGGGCCTATAGTCAAGAGCAAAAACAAGATTAAAAGGGATCTAGCGAGGGAAGATATTAGAGTAGTTATCTACGGGGATCTGTCAAATCAATTTTTAAACCAATTCTGTTGAGTTTTTCTGTTCCTCTGTCATTGATCTAATCTCTCTCTAAGTTTATTTACAGAGTCTCCAATCACCCCTGAATGGTCTACATAAAAACAACATTTTTTAAGAGCAGTGTATAAACCACCTCCTTTAAAAAACAGTAAATAGGTCAACGTCTATGGCCACTCTTTTAATTCATGGAAATAATGAGGGGGTCTGTACAAGCGCCTCGGTGCCTGTTCTCACACCTGCAGCCACTCCTAGTCTCAGTAAGACAGCCAAGGTCAAGGAGATGGGCTCTCGGTGGAAGCATCTTAGGCGCATTTTGAACTCATTTTTAAGGGTGATGATAAACCCATGGGACCAGCTATACAAGTATGTAATAATCTTTGGCCTCATCAAAGACAGAAGTAGATATATAAAGGGTTAATCCTGAACTGCAAGCCCACCATTTATCAATCTCAGGCACTAAGTATCTGTTAGCAGGGGTCGTTGGGCTCTATTCTATTGGCTAGGGGTCTCAAAAAGTTTCTATTTTTTTTTCAAACACACTTCTAAAGTTGTCCTCTGATTTCTATATACATCTTGTGGCACATACCCCAGCCAGCGCCAATTCCCGAGGGAAATTTAGTTAAGGTCTCTTTTAGGGTTCTGTTTATTTATTCTCTCTACCTGTCCTGAGCTCTGGAGACAGTACGAACAATGGAGCTTCTAATTAGTCTCTAATATCTCTGATAATTCTTCACTCACTTTAGAAACAAAAACAAGACTGCAATCTGATTTAATTACCTCAGATACTTGAAACCTCGGGAAGATCTCTACTCTAGGCTGTTTTCTTCTAGGTATTTTTTTTATTTACTCTAAGTCTCATAAACATTTGCTTGCTGGCATACCTTACACTGTCTTATTATTTCTCTGTCCCAAAGCCTGAGGTCCATTATTCACTTTAGATCTCTTGACTGCTTGGATGCACTTATATCTCAAGAGTCCATCTGTGCATTTAGCCTAGTAAGTCTTTTGTTTTCTGGGGAGTATAGTTCTCCCTTCTTGTGTGCACCATTGCCTCTTTTTCTCTAGATAGTAGTTGGCAGGATGGCTAGCAATCTGAGTTCCTTCTTTTCTTCTGTGTTTTAAGTGAGGCCATCTCTTAGGCCTATAACCAGGACAGGCTCCTATATCAAGCCACTTGATCTGTCCAGTTATTGCCTCAGGCCACTGAGTCTCCTCCCTTCTGGTGTCCTGGGCAACAAATACTCGAATACTCACAGTTGCTGGCTTCATCAGGGTTTCTAAGAGATCTGAGCTTCTGATGTGAGCAGTCCTCTCTCTTGGTATATAGCCCTGTGGACATGGGCTTTGGCAAAAGTATACCTGCTGTCCATGTAAATGTTGATTTTCTTGACAGCCCCAAGTTCCAAGGCTGCTCTCTGCACCAACAAGCCCATGGGTGGGGAGTCCACCCAGATGACATTTGTGCCGTCCACCACAGTAGCACAGGCTTGTCTCTGACCAGCATGGAGAAAACTGCACTCGTCTGTAAAGCAAGTTGCCTCGGCTCCCGGCCGGGGTCAGTAGGAGAAGCCTTTCCTCTACCTGTGAGTTCTTGCCAGTTAGTTGCAGCCCGTCGGGTAGGAAGTGTATCTGGGCCCCCATCCTGGTAAGTCTCGACCCGACAGAGGGTAGGGACAGTCTAGATAACCATAAATGAGTGTGATACCTAGCCCATCTCTTGGTCCACCATTTTTCGGGTAGTCCATGAATATATTTTGGTCCACCAACTTGGAGGAGGACCCTGTGTCCACCAAGAGTTGGGCAGGTCTATTTCAATCACTGTTTTCATACAGCTAATACCTTCACCATTTGCAGTGGTTTTTTTTTTTGTTTTGTTTTTTTTTGTTTTGTTTTGTTTTGTTTTTTGTTTTTTGTTTTTGTTTTTGTTTTTGTTTTGTTTTTGTTTTTTTTTTTTTTTTTTTTGCCTGGGATTTCCTGACCCTGGCTTCTATTTGTTAGGGCACTCTTGGGCCCCGCAGCTGGCTCCTTTACTTACAATGTGCACACTGGTCTTTTTCAAGGAGTTTCTTATCTCTCTTTGATTAGAGTCTCTCTTCTCTGCTTTTTTTTAACTACTACAACCAACCTTTTCTGTAAATTCCTTTCCTGTCACCTTCCTTTTTCTTCACCTCTCTTTTCTGCTTTTTTCCTCTCTCCCTGATATGGTAGACTTTCCCAGCAACTTGCACTAAACTTTTTATCTTCTTTCTTTTTCTTTCTCCACTCTTTTCCTTTCTCCCTGATATAGTATACTTCCTCAGCCACTTACACTAAATCTTTTAATGACTTATCTTGTCGTCTCTCTAGCCTCTGAAGCCTTGCCTACACTGACAGAATATCTCTATGAGCTAGTCTAGAAAGACTGTGGGCAACTCATCTGATCTCTGCTTAACCCCATGTGCCTTGGTCAAAATTAGTGGGGTCTCATGTATCTCTCTCAAGATCTGTCAATGGGATCTGGCGTGGGCTTTCAGGTGTCCCTTACCTTCTGCCACATGGAGGTTTCAGTCACATCTGGTCAGAAGTAACCCACTTTTGACCACGGCCTGGTCAATTGATGGTGTCCCCATGTCTGAGGGAACATTTCTTTTCTGGTATCTTCTCTTGCTCTTTAATCCTGACGAGCACTTCTGAAAACCAGAACCTACAAGGGTCTTGGGGAAGAAAGGCTTTTATCGGGGAAAGGGTATTCCTCCACTAGATTTATCTAGGTGACTATATTGGGCATTTGGTTTGGGTGCCCTAGGGATCCTGGCCTATCTATTGCTTTGATCACCTGTACAAAGGTCTTTATGGGTGGCTACCCTAAGCAGAGAGTGACTAACTTATTTTCTACTATAAATTTGTATCTGCACCAAAACAGAGGCCTGTTCTTTTGGCTCTCTGACTCAGGACAGCCTGTAACTTTTTACAGCAGGTGACCTGCCTGACCTGCCTGCAAGCAGTTTTGTTGGTTCAGAGTTTCTAAGCTGGAGTCATGTCACATGACCTATCTCAGTGCTACGTACTCACTTTTTTCCTTTTTCAAAATCTCAGCGCTATTCACTCACTATTTTTAAATAAAAAATATAAAACTATAACTCTGAGGTGAATAATCTTGCCAGGGCTGTTTTGTCCAGATGCCATGGCTCAGGGAAGATGTCTTTCTCCTCGGCCAAATTCTTAATCACCTAGGCTCTACCTATCTTCACAGGTGGCAGGTGGGGAGCTGCCAAGTTGCTACAGCAGTGACCCTCGAGGTCCCCAGCACAGCCACACACTCCAAACTAAGCAGCTGTCACACGCTGCCCCCTCCTCAGCCTCCACTGACAACAGAGGAACAGGGCTTTCTTTTAAGAGTTCTGTGCTAGGGGAGCTGCGAGCTGTCATCCGCCGAGTGCGGGCTGGGTGAGGGCACCCTCCATGCAGTGTTACCTGGAGAACACCCTACATGCGGTGGGCTGGCTGCCCAAACCTGAACTGCGGTGCCTCTCACCAAAGGACCTGCCTGCCTCTCTGCTCTGTAGCAGCTCTCTTGTACTGGCAGCTCTACCTCTTTCTCTGCCAGTGGCCGTGTTACCTCTTTTTAACTCAGGATGTTTAACACAGTAGATTCAGTCCAAATAATGTCAATCAAAGTCGAAGAACATATAGAACGACAACCAAAACACAATTCACCAAGAAAACAGAGAAAAACAACACAGATAGCTCACCCCTGTCACTGGCGGCACATAAACCAGGTGATACAGACAGTTCTCACCCCTGTCACAGGGGCAGAGACCAAGTTACACAATCAGGACATAGAAAGACTGTTAGAAATCTGCCTGCCTCTGCCTCCCAAGTAAGACTCCAATAACCAGACAAGACGCTGTCAGTCTTCACAGATTCAGATTTAACAGATTCAGATGACTTGGCCAGCCTATGCTGGACCAAGTCTAACAGATTTCTAACACACCAGCAATGAACAACACAAAAATAGACACACTGCTATGAGAGCACAACAAATGCTGCCCTAGGCAGCGATGGCCGAGACCACTTTCAAATGGAAAAGGGTCATTCCTGACGTTTTCTCTCTAATCCATCATTAACAAAGAGACTAACAAAAACCGTCTCAATTGCAAGTGCCAGCCAAGAGGGATTCCACTTCCTCTCTGGCACCCAGATGGGAACCTCCCACACGTCTCTGGGATCCCTGTCCTTCTGAGACATCTCCCAGGACACAGCAACTAGTGACCCCACAGCACTCCTGCCTGTCACCTGCTTGTTTCCTCGAGAGACAAAAAAGTTTATTATCTCTCCCGAGACAGAAACAACTGCCAATCCAAACCGAAAGTGCACTTTTCAGAAACCAAATAATTCAGACAGACGGGCACACAAGTAACCAAACAAGGTAGACAAACCGGCACATAAGAAAACAGACAACTTAGACAAACACAGCAACCAGACAGAAAACCACAGGTGAAATCTTACCTCCAGGTGGATTCTTGGAGATTAGGGTGGTCACAATTTCCCAGCCCATGCACCAAAATGTAAGACACCCCCCACCCCCCACGAAGAGAGGACCTCCCTCAAGCCTCAGGAATAACTCACAAGACACCATTCTTGATGCAACAGCAAGCGGTATATTTCTGAGTCAGTTGACTGAGGCTGAGACTCGTGACCCACACAGGGGCAGAGGAGTGTCGAACCAAAGAAGAAATCTTGGCTTACCATTCCCTCTTGTGTTTCTAACCAACTCCATGCAGACACTATGTTGCTAGTCACAATTACCAACATCTTTGCTTATTTGAATAAATAACTTGTCAAGCACTTGAAGACAGGGACAATTTCTGAATAATTTTATATCCAGTATTTTCTGTGTCTGCCAAAAACTGTACCTGTAATAAATTTGAGGATACTTACTAAATAGGAAGTGAGTACAATATTGATACAGTGTCGATCAGCCACTGTCTGGAAACAAAATATTAATAACTGTTTATTATATTATCTTTGGGATCATAACATGTCATTTTAATATGTTCACATTCTAACTTGTGGGCTTGCTGGTTTGAAAAAAAGAAAAGCAAAACAAAATCAGATGCTATGATTTGCTTCTGCATTTTTTTTTTTTTTTTTTTTTTTTTTTTTGTAATTTCCCCTTTTTTCTTTTCTTCGCAACTCAGGTGAGAAAAAGGCTCTCAGCTGCTAGAAAGTGTTGTATTTATCATTCACAGAAACAATAACACAGGAAGTGACACCCTCTGTCCTTCTTACTCCTAGTTCATTTCATTTCTAATAGGTGCCTTTTCTCAAAGCTCACCTGTTTTCTTTACACAAGGAAGAATTGTGCTGTGTTCGCTGAAAGTCAAAAGCAGCACAAGTTACATGATAAACTGAAATGTTATTTATTTATTTATTTATTTATTCACTTTACATGGCAATATCAGCTCCTCCTCTCCTCCCAGTTCCTGCTGCTCACACCTCCTCTCCCATTCACCCCTTCCTTTCTTCTCTGAGAAATGGGAGCCCCCTAGTCTCTTTCCTATCCCCTCTCTCCTCCCCCCCCCTCTCTCCCACACATACACACACACACACATACAGACATACACACAGACACACAGACACACACAGAGACACACACACACATCATTGGCATATCAGTCATTGCAGGCCTACAAGCACCTTCTTTCCCTGAGGTCAGATAAGGTGGCTAAGTTAGGGAAACGGGATCCAAATTCAGGGATAGCTTCTGCTTCAGTTCTTGGGGGACCCATATGAAGACCAAGCTGCACATCTGCTACATATGTCAGGAGGACTAAAAACACATTCTCCCTTTGTGACTGGCTGAGAAGGAGCAGAAGTTATCCTTAAAGGACAGAAGAAGCCTATGGCAGGTAACCCCTAAGATGACAGATGACAAAGTCCTGTGGGTTTGAAAGCAATGAAAGTGAGTAAAAAGTTTCGTAGATTAGACATAAACATGCACATTTGGAAATCATACATGGGTAGGAAAAAGTTAATTATGAAGTAAAATCTATGACTGATCATGCTAATTATTAGATGCAAAAGACCCAACACTGACAATAATTGGGATTGATAACAATACATACTTCATTTCCAGTGAAGAAACTTGAGGGTAAACTCACTGAAAATGCGTCAAAAGTTGTACACTAATTTGTTAATTCTTAAAGTAGTTTCAGACTTTTGTCAATTCTATTATGTTCCCCAGAAAATTAGACTTTTTTGCACAGTAGCACTCCAGTTATTGGTTTGGTTTTTTCTGTTTGTTTGTTTGTTTGTTTTTGGTTGGTTGGTTGGGTTTTTTGCAGTTCTCAACATAAATTATGGTAGTGGTAATATACTCAGACTAGAAATATCAAAAGATAACAAAAGGTACACAGACAAGTTGCCATTCATTCAGACTCCCCCCATAGCATTTCTTTGTCCTTCTTGTTATGTATACTGCCATTATTGGTGAAGAAGAACATTCTGGAAAAGAACCCTTCTGAATCTTCCATGAGGCTGATTAACTGATTAAAACTTCAATAATGTAAACACAGTTGTAATGTTGCAACTCTGGATACAATCTATTCTAGCACATTGTTAACCCTTAATATCGTGTATTGGCTTCCTCTGTATGTAACATGACCATCATGTTGATAATTAGGTAAGTCAGGAATATACAAATAGACCCCTAAATAATGAGAAAAAAAAGTGTCCTATTACAAAGATGTTCCAGCTTTCCTCCTAACCAGTTGTTCTCAACCTTGCTAATGCTATGACCCTGGTCATACTTCCTTGTATTTTGCTGACCTCCAATCATAATATTATTTCTGTTGCTACTTTGTAATTGTAATTTTGCTACTGTTGTGAATCATAATACAACATGATTTCTAACAGTCTTTGGCAATCTCTGTGAAAGGGTAAGTTGTTGAACTTCCAAACGATCATGACCCCACAGGTTGAGAACCACTGCTCTAAACCACCTACCTAATGTTCCCACTGATATATGTGAAAACTGCTTTGATTTATGATTTTCTTCATTTGTTTTTCCCAATTATAAAGCAATTTTATTTATTTTTTATTTACAATGTAGAAATTGCCTCCCTGCTAGCACCCCCTCCCACAGTTCTTCATCCCATTCCCCCTCCAGCCCCTGTCCCCAAGAGGAAACTTGATAAAATGTTACCACTTTGGAGAATGGAATTTGGGGCAAACTTGATCTGTATTTCCAGGCCCATGGTCACTAACGTTTTTGTATCCAGAATAAATTATGCTTTACCCATTTTGAGCTGATATTTGTATTTTTGCATCGTCTTTAGTATGCTTAGAAAGTTCTTAAAAATACTCGAGTTTAATAATCTTCTGGAATGTTGTTCAAGCTGAATCAATCTTACTATTTATTAAACACTATAATCTGTGGCTTTGGGGGCTGAATAGTGTCTTATGTAAATAAAATAGCCAAAATCTGCTCTTGTCAAAATTTTCACCACATTTAAATTTTTTCCATGATTTAAAGGCTGCTGATTTCAAAGACAGATGCGTCTCAGCATCATTGTCAATGTGTTTAGGAGTTAAGTTTAGTTAAATGACTTCACCCCAGCCATGAAAATTGTAATGCTTTCTTCTCCATTATGAAAATTTGGGAGAATTTCTATTGCCTATATAATCCTGATGTTACCCTCGTCATGCTCAGTGCCTGCCTAGGCTCCCTGAACCTTAGGACATCTACTGACAGAATATCATGAGTAGATGGACAGGATACAGTATATAGTGATAGACAGGTACCTCATTACAGAATGGAGGAGCACACACCTGCAAGGCGTGGGCAATGAAAACAGAGACCTATACACTTTTAGATAGACCTCCTTCTATTTCTGAAGTTTCTTGAAAAGACTGATGATGTCTTCAGGGTTTTTTTCCTGCCGAGGACACTGACTGATCCATTTGGATTACCTTTAAGGAACTGTGTATCTTTATTGTCTAGCAGGACTTTGTTTGGAGAGAATCCTAATCTTTTGGACAGTTCACTAAGTTGCATCTCCAGTCAGAGCAAGAAATTTTCCTCTCACCTTTTGACCAGTAATCTGTGCCCTACAGTTTCTATTTCTAGTTTGACAAGTTGCTGATTATGAAGGAAGGATCTATCTTCATTGACTTTCATGTCTTCAGCCATATAACTGACTACTGAATGATGAAATATATGTCCTCATATGCACAGATAAGTGTAGATTTAGCTGCTCATCAAGAAAACTTCTCTCTTTACCACAAGTGAGGAGTATGTTTCTCACTATTTGCTTGATAAACATCTATTTCTAAATTCTGTTTTTAATCCTTTAAAATTCTTATAAATTCTTCCATCTCCTGTCAGTATTAAGGCCCAAGCTTCAACAACCAAAAATGTCCACTCTTTTGAACAACAAACTGTTTTATGGGGAAGAAGCCGGTCTGTCAGGCTCTGAGCTCATAGTCATCTTTCTTTTTCTTCCTCTGACTGCTGGGCTTAAAGGTATCACACACCATACCGGGATTGAAATGCAAATTGTATAGAAAGTCGAACAACTTTCTTATCTCTGTGGGAAAGGAGATGTCTAGTTTCAGTACTAAACACCAGTGGCCTAATCATAGTACTAAGCATTAAAAATTCAGAGAAAACTAATTACACAGGACATATCCCATGGACCAGCATCTCCACTAAATCCATCCCATATTTTTCCACTAGTCCATCCGTGCATCAAATCTTCTTATTTTTTTCTTTCTCTAGGGTTGATATCACCTGTTTTCTTCCATTTGTATCATTATTGAATAAAGTCTTATTTACTATTTAACTTTTCCCAGTATGATATTATTTTACCAAGCAAAAGATGAAGATGTTCTGGAAGGATAAATACATTTACTCTTTGTATTTATTTAGTTTTGTCAGCATTGCTGTTTTGCAAACAAGCTCTCCCTGTGTAGTCCAAGCTAGCCTTGAATTTCTCTGAGTGCTAGCATTATTGGTCGGTTTACCACATTCAGCAATATTTACTTTTTTAAACATTGCTTTGACAATGATATAATTTTGCCTAATATTAATTATATACCTACTGGCTTTCGCTAAAAACCACAACATTTCTAAACCTTTCATTGGTAAAAATTCTGGGATAACTAGAAAAATCTAATGGCACAATTTCACATGTATAATATCTTAAGTAATGACTTCAGAAGGAAACTGAAAAAGATCCAAGAAAAGCATGGACAATGATGATTTTATATATTTAAGACTCTTGGGAATCAATGAAAAGAGATTACTGAGCATCAGGAAGCTGCCTTATTTTAACATGTAAATCAAGCAGAATAGAATAAGTATGAAAATGTCATAAGAAAAACTACTGGTTTTTAATCTAAGTAAAAACTGAACATAAAATATTGACAGTTATTATTATTTTGAACAAATTATAAATGGTATACTATGTCTTCTAGGACTATAAATACTATTTTTAAATATATTTATTTGTTTATTATATACTATATATATATATGTATATATATATACATATATATATTGTGTGTGTCCATGTGTGTATGTACATGGAAGTTTGAGACTGACATTGGGTGACTTCCTCTACTGCTTTTGACACATCAATTAATAAGTGGGACCTCATAAAACTGAAAAGTATCTATAATGCAAAGGACACTGTCAATAGAACCTAATAACAGCCTACAGATAGGGAAAAGTCTTCAACCACACAACATCCTGACGGAGAGCTAATATCCAAAATACATTAAAAACTCAGAAGTTACACAGCAACAACCCAAATAACCCAATTTTTAAAATGGTGTACAGAGCTGAACAGAGAATTCTCAAAAGAGGAATCTCAAGTTCCTGATTAGACGGAAACTGTTTCATCTCCAAGGGAGAATACACAGCATAACTGTGGCTTCATAGAATGAATTGGGTAGTGTTCCTTCTGTTTCTATTTTGTGGAATAGTTTGAAGAGTATTGGTATTAGACCTTCTTTGAAAGTCTGATAGAATTCTGAACTAAACCCATCTGGTCCTGGGCTTTTTTTGGTTGGGACATTTTAATGACTGTTTCTATTTCTTTATGGGTTATATGACCATTTAAATGGTTTATCTGTTACTGATTTAACTTTGGTATTTGGTATCTGTCTAGAAAATTGTCCATTTCATCCAGATTTTCCAATTTTGTTGAGTATAGGCTTTTGTAGTAGGATCTGATGATTTCTTTGAATGTTCTCAGTTTTTGTTGTTATATCTCCCTTTTCATTTCTGATTTTGTTAATTTGGATACTGTCTCTGTGCCCTCTGGTTAGGTTGGCTAAGGGTTTATCTATCTTGTTGATTTCTCAAAGAACCAGTGCCTGGTCTGTTGATTCTTTGTATAGTTCTTTTTGTTTTTACTTGGTTGATTTCAGCCCTGAGTTTAATTACTTCCTGCTGTCTATTTCTCTTGGGAGAATAAATACATTTTTAAAAGATTAATTAAGGGGCTAGAAAAGTGGCTCAGCAGTTAAGAGTACTGACTGGTCTTCCTAGAGATCCTGAGTTCAATTCCCAGCAACCACATGGTGGCTCATAGCCATCTGTAATGGGATCCAATGCCTTCCTCTGGTGTGTATGAAGACAGCAAAGTGTACTCATATACGTTAAATTAATTAATTAATTAACTAAAAAGGAATTCATTTTCTGATTCTGGATCTCACTAATTCAACTAGATTGTCTAACTAGCAAGCCCCAGAAAATCTCCCATTTCCATCCATAGCACTTGGAATATATGCGGGTGCAATTTCACCCAATGATTTTCTGTATATGATGGAGTCAGGGTCAGCAGACTCACTGACTAACTGAGCCATCTCCCAAACACCCCAAAAAGGTTCTTAACATAGAAAAATGTGCAAGATTAGGGAAAATCATGAAAGTTATAGCCTTCTTGTTATTAAGATAAAACTGATATAAAGCAACCTTGATATTTAAAAGATACCTGTCATACCCTTTTCTACTTTATTGAATACTGTTGAAAGTTATAACACACAATAGCTATTAAGTATGTTTTTAGCATACATATGAAAATAGCATTTTTAAATTTCTTGGAATTCTTAACAAAGTGATAATATTACTGAGCAATGGCATTGTCTGTGTCCAGAGACATGTTCTTAAGATAGTGAATTCTATCATCAAAACAAATGTGCGGCAACAAAGTATCATCTTCCTGTGCAGTAACATTTCTAATGTATTTAATAAACTAAAGGAGCAACTGACTTTTCATTCCCTGAATACAGAAACAAAGACATGAGACAAGTGATGTAAATTGCACAGATTTGAAAACAAAACCACGATGCATGTAATAAAGGTAAATTAAATAGCAACAAATTAATCATTTGCTTTCTAGTATTTTACTTTTCAATGATAAATTGCTTTCTTTTGGGTCTCAATTTTTTTTTTGTAAAAATACTAAAGTTGTAGTCAAACTAAAATATATTTGAATGGTGAAAATTAATATTCCAAATGTAGAATCTTGAAAGGATTTTAAATGTTTCAAGGACTGTATAAATGCTAGGATCAATGGTGGTTCTTCCTGGCTCAGTTTGCATCAATGCAAACTCTAATGAGGAAATGGCAGAAGCTATTTTGAATCTGGGTGTATCCTTTTTAAAAACCGGATTTTTCCGCATGTTCCAACAGGCATGCTCTGGCCATTTGGAGATAAGTGTGTGCACAGGTAAGTGGGTGAGTACACACAGCTCCTCATATGGCTACAACATCTGTTCAAAAAACACATTTTCCATTTCCAGTGCTCAAGTCACACTCTCTAATTGTGTTACAGATGTTGCAAGATTTTAGTAACACTCTCCTTCTAACTTCCTTGGAAAGTGTCACTCCATAGTACACTGCTGCACTGAAGGTTTAAGACTTGCATTAGCTACAAAGTATAATTGAGCTGGGTGTGGTACTGCAAGCCTACAATGCCAGCACCTGGGATGCTAAATCAGCAGGGTTGCCTTGGGTTTGAAATTAACCTGAACTGTATTATAAGAACCTGAAAAAGAAAAACATAATTGTAGGCATATCTCTTGTTTCCCCTTTTCTTTTGGTGAAGAAAAGGAATTTCCTTATCATCTGGGTAATGTCAAATATTATATATTCTTTAATGAACTTAGACATTATTCTACTCTGGCAAAGTAACTTATTAATATTAAATATACCATCTATGTGATGTATACCATTGTTCTCTTTTCCTCTTATTTACCGAGCCTCGTTAATTTGAAGCACCTCTTAGCCTATAGTTCTAACATCAAGATAATACTCTGCCTCAGAAGTTGAACTGCACTAGTGCCCGATAAGTGTGACATTTTAATGTCTTGAGACATTTTCATACATCAGTCATGAGACGTTGCTCAAACAACCCAAACCGTTTGAGATACATTCACTCCCAGCAATTGTTCTGACTTAGAGGATTAGTGTCCATGGGACTTTGGTCTCAATCCGGGAAGATAATGACTACCACAAGGTCAGTACAGTGGGGTAACTAAGCAAGATAATGAAATTCTGGAGTAGGACAATGTAGAAAAGGTTCAGTGCATACAATAGTTCAGTTTAGACAAAAAGAGAAGGTAGAAGGATCAAGAAAGGTGAAACGCTATTCCTGTAGACAGCATGAGGACAAGGAGTAACGAGAACCGTAGGAAACATTTCGGTTTATTAAAGGGAATGAGCAATGGAAATAAGAATGTATGGGATTCAGCAACAGAGGGTAAAGGAAAAAAAACATAATAAACATTGCAGTTTTCAAGAGAACTGACCGATGATCCACCACAGGAAGCTAAGCCAAGCCTGAACAGGACAGAAGCTTCCTCACTTTGACCTGGCAAATAGATACAGAAATTGATGGGTTAGTGTAACCTTTAATGTGGAGAGTAGCTAGGGCACACTCTACAACTGCAGCCCTATCACAGCATGATGGAATCCAGACAAGAGTGAAAGGCTCTTGTTTCTGCTAGGTGAGTCAGCAGGGAAACTAGCTGCAATGTTAAGGAGAAAAGGCAATTGCTCACACCTCTTCAGTCCAATGTCCCCCGGACTACAAAGCAGCAATTCAATGCTGGCCATGGTGAGAGCGTGAAAATCATCAAACAGAAAATTCCCAGAACTTTTCTTTTTCCCTTTTCTTTTTTGAAAGTTTCCTGTTAAATACTAGCACATTCCAGTTCCTTAGTTTTGTTCAGAGCCTTCCAAGAAATAGAATGAATCGTTGACTCTAGTTGGGAAGAGGTGGCTTGCGATAAGCAATATGCAATTTTATTTTTCCAAAGGTCTGTTTTGTCACATGGAAGGCAACATGGAAGTGTTCTTTTCTTACCTTATGAACAGCTGAAAGTGAGAATTAGAGAGGTTTGAGACAAGGCATATCTTTTGAAGGTCCTCAGTACTGTGCTTATTCAGGCTATGTCTCACCTCCCACTCTAAACCACCACCCATTAGTGTCACCTTATTCAATATCAGTCAAGAAACTGAACCACTGCTTAGATGAAACTCATAAGATCCAATCATCTCTGAGGTGCCCCCAACAGCTCAAGTCTATGCCTTCAGCATGGGAGCCTCTGGAGATCCTAATATCCAATGCATTGTAACACCTAAACAACCTGTGCTTCACATTTCATTCAGATGTGCTGGAGTTTTCTTCTATTTATGGAAAACTTTGAGGCATTCTATTTAAAATTAAATTGAAAGCCAGCTTCTCCTTCCATGCTTCTCTTCCCTGTAATATTTAATCAACACCTGTCATAGTCTACCTTTTCTGTTATTGCTAATATAGACTGGTTGAAATTGGGGAGTTTATAAAGAATCAAGAAACTTTTATATCATTATTACGAGTCTAGGAAGCTCAGAACTGGGCAGCTCTGGTGAAGCTGAAGCTGTGTCATTACACTACAGAATAATAGTACCAGACATGTTGTAGAAGCAAAATACAGAGCATGGAGGTGTCCTTGCTTTCTAATGACTTATTCTCAAAGCTGCTAATCCAATTCTTGGAAATTAGCCCAGCCTTGCAAGAAAGGGATTTATCTACTTTAGTAACAAGAAAGAGTTCAAAAAAAGCCTTAACTCCTAACCCTGCTATGGTAGTAACTAAATTTCAGTAGTTTGGGAGGAAACAAACTGAATTCACTAAATAGCAACACTTGAACTAGAATTCTCTCCAGAGTTTTTTTCTCCTGAGACTGTATAAGTTTCTGTCACTTAGAGCTATAAATTTCTCTCCAAAGACTGCTTTTAATGTATTCTAGAGGGTTTTCTGTGTTGGGATTTCATTTTCATTTAGTTTCAGGGACTTTTTTAATTTTATTTCTGTACTTGATTCATTGACCACTCAGTAAAGAGTTGCTCAATCTCTGCAAGTGTGTGTACTTATTAGAGATGTGTTTCTGTCCATTTTAAGTATTTATTTTATTTTGGTCAGATAAAGACACAATGAGTTATTTCTGTTTTTTTTTTCTTCCTTTCTGAATTTGTTCAGATTTGTTTTGTGTCCCAGGGTATGTATGATCTATATTAGAATGTGATTTTCAGGAAGAGGTGTATTCTTTTGAGTTTGAGTGGATTTTTATGTAGATATAAGTTACATCCATTTGATCCAAGATGCCATAGAATTCTGATATTTCTCCATTTTTGTCCAGATCACATGTCTATTGAAGAAACTGATTAGAAATCTCCTAGCATTATTGGGTTAAAACATCCTCATGGGTATTTCTCACAGTGATGGAAAAAATAAAAAAGACAAGCACATGTAACAATAAACACTTTAGCTTGAGATGGATATAATAAAATAGTGATTTGCCCCCAGGGTCTTAATAATGTGGCAGAAGCAATAGCAACTTCTTGTACATAGCAACAATCTTCAAACAGAAATGATGCTTATTTCAAATGCTTTTCCCCCTTGATTCAAACTTAAAAACACTTAACAGAACAGGAGTCCTAAGATTTTGATGACTACTGCAGAGAAGGAGTCTTTGGAAAAAGAAAAAAGAACAATATTGTTCTCTGATAAGCACCAAGAACTTCTTTCTCCCTGCAAAAGTCACTCCAAACAGGCCTGCAATGGTGGTCTTTCCAGATGCCTCAGGAAAAAAAAAAAAGGTTCCCATTTAAGGAATTTTAGAAAACATTAGAAGCTAGACTACCATGTAGGTCTGGATGGTGGCCTCTTTGGCTGCTGTCTGTTTTTACCCCTTGAACAGTCTCTACTTGGCAATGAACCCTGCTTGTGTTCAGTCACTCTATGTGTTTCATCTGTGTTCTTTCCACAGAGCTCTCACTGGAGTTCAGACCAAGAAGCTGGATACATTGTGACCTTTTTAGTTTCTTTCTCACAACACAACCATACCTACTTCCTTCTCTTAGCTCACTCAAAGAAGCTCCATTTCACACTCAGCTTCCTTCCCAATGAACAGCGCATCACCCTGCATCACTGAGGCATTGAGTGTGGGACAAGTTATTCTCGATCCAGGGTCCAGAAGAATTCCAGAGGTGTACCCAGTGCCACTGAAGCTTCCTTATGTTATCCTGCTTCAGCCATGATGACAGCTAACATTACTAACAATGCTTTTTATACACTTTCATAATCATTTTGTGAGAGCACGAAACTCTTTGTTTGGTTGTGTCTAAATTATCTTTATAAGTCCTTTCCTTGAAATGGTCCATAAAACTTCATTATTCTAACATACTCATGACAAACAAAAGGCTATATGAACAAAGACCTATTCAGGCCCGTCTTATCTTTAATAGTCTACATTTCTCAAAGTCCTGAACAGGAGAAAGGTCAAGATGATTGAAAGATTGGCAGGAAGATTGGAAGAGATTGTTGAGGGTCATGAAGTAAATGGGTCTCTTAGTAATATTAGAAACTACACCCATAAAGTCCCACCAACGTGACTGCCCAAACATGAGCTGAACAAAAATGACCACAATAGACATGTCAGTGAGGATGGGGAAAAGCCCACAATGCCTCAACCATACACAAAGAACCTTAGGCAACAAAAGAAAGCTGGAAACAGAAGATATGGTTGTCTCCATGGAAGAGTATTCCCGTAGCGATACTTGTTTAATTAATAAATAAACGTGGCGACAGTGAGTTCACTACCTGCCTCAATGCTTTACCTTCCCAAATGAAAGACATACACACAGCCTTTATATTTTAATATACCTTAATCAGCACAATAGCTGGGCCACTGCCTAACCTCCACATAGTTAATCCGCCTTCCGCCAACAATCCTGAGTTATTACTTACTAAAATATATATTCTATTTTGGCTGCTCTGGACCCAGAGGTCTGCCCAACTAGACAATGCTTTGGGCTGAGTTCTCCTGACGCCTTCACATGGTGGCCATACCGCTGTGTCCTGCACTCTTCTCAGACATGGTACCCCTCCTCTCCTCCACACTCCCTGCATGGTAGATCTCCCTTCTCCCTCTTCCTCTCTCTCAGTCCCAAACCAGGGAAATTCCAAAAACCCACCTTTGTCCATTCTACCCAGCCATTGGCTGGTGGTATATTTATTTACCCATCAAAACCAATGGGGGACAAGTTCCCAGAAGCTATGTGCAGACACTTGTATAAGAAGTTTTGAGGACTCAAATTAGCATTAGAATACAAGCAGCCTTAGGCCAAATGCACTACATATTCCAATAGGTCATCTAGTGGCAGACAGTTAGTGCTGAAACCATATAAATTTAAGGAATATTACATAGACTAAGTAGGTTATATTTATGACAAATGTATATGAAAATACATATATGACTACAATAACAATTACTTGGATTTTAAAAGGCCATGAATTAAAGAGAAGGGAGGAGTATATGGGTCAGCTTGTGGGGAAAAGAGGTAAGAAACAAATCTAATTATATTATAATCCATGAACCCCACCCAAAAAAGGAGATACTCCAGTGTCTTTAATTTTGAACTATTTCTGCTGTCTCCTCCACCATTTCCCATATGTAATTTCCTGTCATATAACACACATTGGTTCCCTGATTTCTATTTTTCTTTAAACTCCAATCAATTGCTTTGATCTCTAAAATTGGCGACCAGCCAACATATTCAATTTTAATTCATTTATTTTCAGTTTTTACAATAATTTCATATGCATAGTTTGTCCTGTAGATCATGCTGATCCACACACTCTGGGCGTTCTTGGATTCAATAACTCCTGTGAAGTGGAAGTTTCTGGTAGTGTCATTTGATACAGACTCATGTAGTGTTTTGCTGAGGCAAGACCCATGGGAGGATGTGTGATGTTTGGAGAGAGTATGAACAGGACTCAAGGACAGTGACAGCACATTTACATAGCCAGCACTACAACACTTTGTTGGTCTTGTATCTTTGCTGATCTTCATTTCATGGAGAGAGGAATAACAGAGAAATCCTTCTTGCTTCCTGGGTCCCAGCTTGTTGTAATGGTGCCTGCTGGTAGGATATGGTGAAGGAGGAAGAGGGTCACCCATTTCTGTTGGATCTCACCACTGCTGCTGATTTGTGTCTGGTATCCTGACACTACTGAACTGGACTGTTGGTATCCTGACAAACAGAAATTGGAATCGACCCAAAGAACTACTTCTAAACAGGTCCACATCCCCTTGTCCTGGTAGGCTTGAAGGGGAGTCGAAGCATTTGAGAAACCTTATTAAAAGTAGGTTTTGGAAAATCTAAGCCTACACTCCTTTGCTTCCCAAATTCAAATGTCTCACTCTGATTAAAGCAGTCTGTCCTTTTAGCTTATGTTCTTATCAGTAGATTATAACATTGCCCTCACAATTTGACCATTAACTCTACCTGAGAATTCATTATTTACAGATCTCTCAAGTCCTGAGCATGACTATCAAATCCATTATCCATCCAGATGGACTTTATTGACATGCAATAGTTCTTAACATGAAAGCATTTCCCCCAATCATCTTTGATCATTATCTTTAAAGTTCTAGATTCATTCTCTCAAGGTAACATAGACCCAGCCCTGAACACTCTGTTTTATAGGTGCCAGCTAAAGCACACAATTACATATGTAATTTGCTTCTTGCAGGAACAGTGCTAGCTATTCCTCATGGTGATAATAATGGAGCACACAAACAAGTAAGTAATGTATAAATTGAGTATCATTACTAATTCTCCATGGCTATATTTTCCTCACATAATTACACTGCTTGTTTGAATGGTAGTGAAAAATTTTCCAATTTCAAATACCTTTGGGCTATACTCAAATATATCTGTAGAAACTTGAATTCTTAAAATTCTTCCACTTAGAAAAAAACAAACAAACCATTAATATTCCTGACTCCCAAGGCTTGTAACCATTACTGCAAGTAATTCATAGTTAACTACAAAATCCATACAGTCTAACCATAATTACTTTTCAATGATGCTAACAATGGCTGTCAAGTAAGTTAACAGGAACATGGTTACTTGTTGTTAATTTGATGATGCATTATTTAAAGAGACTCAATAAATGATGAGTTTCTTTTTGGAGGTAGGATAAGAGCTCTCAAGAGTCACTTATATCCTTTCACCTGGTATGATCTGTAGGTTGCCCTCTGGTCATCAGGCCTGTGCACTGGTCCTCTAATGAACTGAGCCTCTTACATTATATAGTTCCATTACACATAATATTGTCATTGATAACACGACATCTTTGTCAGCAATTAAATCTGGAATTTTCATATACTTCTAAATATTAATCTGTTTAAAGTTATTTAATATCTCATTTGAGAATCAAGTGCTAGACTGGAAAAGAGAATAGCCTTGAACAGCATTCATGTAGATTGATATTTTATGTGTTTTTCCTCTGCCCTTGAGTAAAAACAGGTCATTTGGGTTAAGGCAATGAATTAGCTTTTAAGCAACAGTAGTTATAGTTCACTTTAATATTATCTATCCAGTTGCCCCAATTATTAGTTTCAATGTGTAGCTGAATTCCACAGGTTAGAACAAGCAGACTTAGCTTTAACTGGTTCAATAACCTTTCCTAATTTGTTATTAAAGCAATTTTCAAAGATCAAAATGTCAAATGTTTCTTAGCTTTTGTCTTGCTTTTCACAAAATCAGATGAATATTTCTAGATGGATAGAGATTAGAAAAACAAGGTAAAAAGGTGACAATATGCATAGAGCTAGCAGTGACATTAAAGATGCTCCTAAATGCCTGTAACCTGCTTTTTCAACTGTCACCACATTGTGGACCTCACAGGGTCTGCAGGCCTAAAAGTAGGACTTGTACCTTTTAGTTTGCAATAATACTCCTACAAAAAGTATCTCCTTTATCTTCCTCACTGTTGTTGGCAGAACTTCTGTATAGATGCCTCATCATCTCGCCAAAAGGAAAATACATAGGATCTTAATGTACAATGATCTGAGGGGAATTTAGAAGCCAGTGCAGCTGAGATTGAAGAGTATGTGAGTGATCAGCATAAGTTAGCACACTGAAACTTCCCAGATCCAAACCCAGGATTATTTCTCATAGTCAGGTATCTTCCAGCAGTATCTCTTTAAGAATTATCCCAAGCACTATAAACATCAAGTGTCTGACTGCTGTTTTCAATGATGCTCTTTCAGGCATGAGCCATGTTCTTTAGCTTTTCCTTTTTCTCTTCCTCTTTATAAGTCCATGCTTGTTGTATGACTTATATCAGTATTTGTTATTAGAAAATAAAAGATAATAAAACAGTAGGAATACATAAGAAATGTGACTAAACAATCCCATGACAACTGCTATCATTGCCATAGCTTAGATGATAGAAGCCTGTTTCTTCCTGAAGTATGAATAGGATGTGTTTGCCACATCTTCTCTATTATCGCATGTGTCTGATCTTGAATTTAACACCAAAACTTAAAATAGATTTAAAACAAACTTTGATTCTGCCATATTGCCTAGGTCAATTTTCTTTTTGAGTATGTTAGGACAGAAAAATTTACACGGGTCTCTTTATATACAAATGTTAAATTCTATAATGTACGCTAAAATGAAGGCAATTCAGAGTGGTATAGGAAGGTCATCTACTGAAACACTACAACTCTTACTACGTGATGGTATGACTGCTCTAGAATGCTTGATATGTTCATTTATTTACTAACATTAGGCTTCCATGACCTGATAGTTTTCCTTACCATGAGAAGATATCAACAGTGTCTGATAACAGGACAGCTGGCTGAGTGACCTCAAATTCATAAAAGGAAAAGCAAAATTATTATCCAACAAAAATCTTGTGGCATATCCAACTACAAATAGCTGGTGACGTTTTTGGCTTTATTTTAACATAATGCTAATAAAACACTAACTAGCAAAACTGTCCCATGAGTATAATACAGTAGAGAGAAACCTACTATTATACCTCACCAAGTAACATTAGTAAGATCTAGAGATGCATAGTAATGCTCTAATATACATTAAATACAAGATATTTGTTATGTGCTTGGAGATAGGAGCTGAAAAGTAAGAGAACATGGACAATTCCTCATAGAGAAGATTAGTAAGACCCAACAAGTAAAAGGGTTTCAACTTACTAGTGATGCAAAAGTAAGCGGGTGAGATTATGAGGAGTAAAATAGTTTTAGTCAATTGCCTCCACACATATTATGAAGTAAAGATGGGCAAATTATGTCATACATGCTACAAAAAAATCAGGCTCTTTTGAACTCAGTGGATACTAGGAAATAAATTTTAAAAACAAAGAAATAGGTAACAAGATGAACTAGAATAAAGAATATAAGGTAGGTATGACACATAAAGAGGATCTTCTCTGAAACAACTATCAAAATCTTAATAGATGCTTTAGGTTTGTCAGTATTATCTATAGTTATTTTCTAGCATTATTTAAGAGATTTTGTAAGATAATGCACCTGTCTTTTCAGAAGAAATGCACTTAAGTTTTAGGATCAAAGGGTAACTTAGTCCAAACATGTACCCAAAAATAGAGAGAGAAAAGGTTAAACAAAGACAGAAAAGTTTAAGCAACCAGGTGATTAGAATATGAAGAAATACCTTAAAATATGACAGCAAACCACTTGTAAATCTGAAAAAAAGTTAGAAGTTACAAATTTATACTTTAGGCAATTTTTCAAACAAGACTTCAGATTCAAAGAAACAGAAAATAAAGCTATTTTCCAGAAGGGAAAGAAACTACAATCTCAAAAACAAAAGAATGCCATCAATTATTCTTTCCATTGTTACTGATGAAAACATAACAAAAAATTCAGTTTGAAAGATATGCACAAGAAAACCAGCTTTCGATTGGTTCTGTGGTGAGTCACCAAATCAGCGTTGGGTTATCCAGCCCAAGGGAACATGAGTCACTTTACCACCTGTTATCTGCAAACTTCTCTGTAAATACTTCTGCATTCTTACTGATTTATATGCCAAATATATGCCTTCCTACTATCATTACATCTTTATAGCTCAGACACAGGTGGCCATGGATATAATGAACATTTTTCACTCACTAGAAAATCACTTTTTTTTTTTTATTAATCATTCCATTCATTTATGTCTCAAACAACACCCCCCTTCATGGTTACTCCTCCACAAAGCCCCATTCCCTCTTCCCTTCTCCTTTACCTCTATGAGGATGCTCCTCACTCACTCCTGCCTCATCACCTCAGCATCCCTCTACACTGGGGCATCAAGCCCCCATAGAACCAAGAGCCTCCCTACCACTAATACGAAATGAGGCAGTCCTATGCTACATATGTATCTGGAGACATGGATCCTTCCATGTATTCTCTTTGGTTGGTGGCTTAATCTCTGAGGACTCTGGGTGGTCCAGTTAGTCAATATTGTTCTTCCTATGGGGTTTCAATGCCCCTCTGCTCCTCCAGTCCTTCTGCCAGCTTCCCCAATGGGTCCCTGAGCTCAGTCTGATAGTTAGCTCCAAGCATCCACATCTGCATTGGTCAGGTGCTAGCAGAACCTCCTAAGGAACAGACACACCATGTTTCTGTCAGCAAGCACCTCTTGGCAACAGCAACAGTTTCAGGGTTTGGTGTCTGCAGATAGGATGGATCCCCAGGTGGGGCAGTCTCCAGATGGCCCTTCCTTCAGTGTATGCTCTAGTTTTGTCCCTATCTTTCATTTGGACAGAAATATTTCTAGATTAAAATTTTGAGATGGATGGGAGGCCCTGTCCCTAGACTGGGGGCTGTGCCTATATACTGGAGGTAGCCTCTACAGGTTCTATCTCCATTTTACTGCACATTTGGGCTAATGACATCCCTATTGGGTCCTGAAACCCTCTCACTTTCCTAGTATCAGGGACCCTTCAGTGGCTACACCTACCCCAATTTCTCATCCCCCATGCTACATATTTTTATTTGATTTCCTGACCCTCTGTAACTCTCTCCTGTCCCCTCTAGTACCTGATACTGTCCCCCCATTTTCTCCCCCTCCTCTCTCTCTCTGCCAGATCCTTCCTCCCTCCATCTCCCCCAATGAATGCACACACCTATGGTCACTTGATCTTTGACAGACGCTAAAATCATCCAGTGGAAAAAAGACAGCATCTTCAACAAATTGTGCTGGTTCAAGTGGCAGTCAGCATGTAGAAACATCTAAATTGATCCTAATTCTTATCTCCTAATACAAAGCTCAAGTCCAAGTGGATCAAGAACCTCAACATAAAACTAGATGCACTGAAACTAATAGAAGAGAAGATGGAGAAGACCCTTGAATACTTGGGCACAGAGGAAAACTTCCTGAACAGAACAATGATGGCTTATGGTCTAAGAGCAGGAATTGACAAATGGGACCTCATAAAATTGCAAAGCTTCTGTAAAACAAAGGACACTGTCAATAGGACAAAATGGCAACCAACAGATTGGAAAGAGAACTCTACCAACCCTACATCTGAAAGAGGACTAATATATAATATATACAAAGAACTCAAGAAGTTAGACTCCAGAGAATCAAATAACCCTATTAAAAATGTGGAACAGAACTAAACAGAGAATTCTCAACTAAGGAATCTCATATGGCTGAGAAGTACTTAAAGAAATAAGTGCATGCTGACAGGAGCCTAATACAGCTGTCTCCTGAGAAGCTCTGCCAGATCCTGACCAAAACAGATGTGGATGCATGCAGCCAACAGCACAGGGACCCCAATGGAGGAGTTAGGGAAAAGACTAAAGGAGCTGGAGGGGCCTTATCTGGCATCAATGGGAGGAGAGGCCCTTGGTCCTGTATAGGCTTGATGTCCCAGTGTAGAGGAATGCTAGGACTGTGAGGCAGGACTGGGTGGGTGGGTGGGGGAGCACCCTCATAGAAGCAGGGTAATGGGGGATGGGATAGAGAAGTTGCAGAGGGGAAACCAGGAAAGGGGATAACATTTGAAATGTAAATAAATAAAATATACAATTTTAAATAAAGAAAAAAATGCTCAACATCTTTAGTCATCAGGGAAATGCAAATCAAAAGGAACCTGAGATTCCACCTCACACCAATCAGAATGGCTAAGATCAAAAACGTAGGGGACAGCAGATGATGGAGACGATATGGAGAAAGTGAAAAACTCTTTCATTGCTGGTGGGATTGCAAGCTGGTAAAACCATTTTGTCAGTCAATCTGGCAGTTCCTGAGATAATTGGAAATGATTCTAACTGAAGACCCAGCTATACCACTGTTGGGCATATACCCAAAAGATGCTCCAATTTATAACAAGGACACATGCTCCACTATGTTTACAGCAGCCTTACTTATATTAGCCATAAGCAACCCAGATGTCCTTCAGCAGAGGAATGGATACAGAAAATGTGCTACATTTACTCAATGGAGTACTACACAGCTATTAAAAATGATCACTTCATGAAATTCACAGGCAAATAAATGGAACTAGAAAAATATCATCCTGAGTGAGGTAACCCAGTCACAAAAGAACACACATGGTATGTACTTATGATAAGTGAATATTAGCCCAAAAGCTCACAATGCCCACGATATAACCCACAGACCATATGGGTCTTAGAAGGAAGGAAGACCAGGTTGTGGTTGCTTCAGACCTGCATTGAGGTGAGGAATAGAAAATCATTTTTTAACTTTGTTTTGATGTGCTTTTGTTTGAAAAAATTGCACTCTGAAGTCCCAATGGGTCTTAACGTTGAGATCCTCTTGCCTTGGTTTCATAAGTGCTAGGACTGTAGGATCACAGCTATGACCAGTTTAAGTTGGAAGATACTGAATAACATTATTCTCTGGATCTTATATCTGGGCCTGGCTTGACTGAAAGTTACAACCACTACTAATGTGTTTGACAGCTTTATATTCACATACAAAATCCTGGATATGGGAAGTAAGTACACACTACTGGAGAGCATTACAATCATGCAAGGGCTTGAATATATAGCCATTTCAACCATACTACAAGGATAAGCCTTAATTTCCCATACTGACACCAAATATCATGTCCTGGAGAGAAGTCCTGACATGATGTTACCAATGCCAATATTGCTCAATGAAATGTCTGTTGTGGTTTCAAGTATGCTGGGATACTGGGGAAAAGTTGTCTTTACTCAACTTAAACTGAATTGTTTTCATTTAAATAGTTTTCAACATCTTTTCATTATATGTAGCTCCTTATATGGTAAGGTCTATACACTGTATAATACACCATAAGAGTTGAACAAAAAAGAGAAACTCATTGTGATAAAATTATTTGAGCTCAATGAGCCGTCATTGAAAGCATTCTACCCATAAGACTTTTATTAAAGGTGTGTCTATAAGGTATGCTTTGCAAGTGTGCATTGGGGTTTTTATGTTACTCTGTCAAACAATATTTGTAGGGCTGGAAAGCTGGTTTGGTGGTAAAAAGCGTGAATGTGTAAAACGTGTGTTTTACATGAATGTAAGTCTGAAGGCTCTGGTTCAGAATCACAGAGCCCACATACATGTTTGGTGGTCATGAGGTATGCTTGTTATTCCATCCTTTGAAGGAAGAGAAAGATCACCAGAGCAAGGTAACTAGTGAAAGTAGTCATATCTCCAAACTTTGAGTTTAATTGTGAGACTCTGCCCCTGTGAATTATATATATATATATATATATATATATATATATATATATATATATATATAAAATAAAAACAGGGGCTGACTTTTGTTATCAACACCAGGGCTTCACATGCATGTGCATGTGCACACATATACAGACAAATACACACACACACAAAATGTTCCCAAACATGCACACCACCACCCACACAGAAGAAAACTATCTTTAAACAAGTAATCATATATTTGCCACTTAACAAAAGAGAAAAATAGGGTGAATAACTATTCACCTATTTTTTGTATCAGCAACTGATACATACAAATGTACATATACATGTATACTTAGCCAGTGGTGATCTTCTCTATATACACACAACAAGATCTAATCAAGGTAAAATATAAGCTTACTTGGTGAAGTAATGCAACTAAGATGTTCTTTAAAAAAAAAAAAAAAAGTGAAGAGCCGGAGAGATGGTTCAATGACTAAGTGCCCTGGCTGTTCTTCTAGTGGACCTGGGTTTGAGTCTCAGCACCCACAGTATGACTCACAACTGTCTGTAACTCTAATTTCAGAAAATATGATTTCCTCTTCTGGCTTTCAATGGTGTTGGGAATGTACATGGTACACATATATACATTCTGGCCCAAAATCCATACACAGACCAGTATAAAAAAGATACAGTTGAAAGACATCAAGATAGATCTTAATATCTAAGGCGGATTTGTTATACATGTGAAGAACAAAAGAAGGGCATTGAAAACAGAAAAATAAATAATACCAACATCTCACATTGAAGAATGAATAACAAATGTGTGTATTTGTGCTATCCAAAAAGTTTAGACTTCAACCGTCTTAGTCTGTGGGGAGTACACAATTTGTAAATGTGTTTGAACTAGATATTCAGGAGTGCATGGACAGATAAATCTCAAAATGTATGAACCTTTGCTTCATCTCACTCCTGCTCCCAAGAAAGACAAACTCATGATTTAACCATTGCAAAGTTTCAGCTAAAGTAAGGTAAAAGATAACCAGAGAGCTGGCAAAATGTTACTTCTGGGAGCCTAGATGGTGTTTCCAGAAGGCAGTTATCGAAATAACAATATTGCAAAAGAAAAGACAACCATCCCAAATAATGATGGCCTCACCCAATTCGCTGAAGGACCAAGGAAAGAAAAAGGGAGGACAGGAAGATCTGCTCCCCTTGCTTGATCTGAATCCTATATCTTCTCCTCTCAGACATTGGCACCCGTATGCTCAGTAATTAGAGTAAAACAGAGACATCACCATCAGCTTCTCTGGTTCTCTGTCCTGAGATGCCCTGACATTTCACATGGACCCACCTGAACCTCTGGCTTCAACAAAGCAGTCTCTGGGGCTTCTTCCTCTCCATTACTGTGTGCTGCAATATATCTTATTGAATGTCTTTTGCATATTTATTTCTATCTATGCTTATTTTCAACTATATGCCCTATTGGTTTTCTTTCTCAACCAAAAACTTACCAAATTTTAGTTATTAATTATTTTCAAACAATCAAATTGTGGCCAATTTTAATGGCAGGGATAATACATCTTTCTAGGGTAGTTGTTGGAATCTTTCTCTCTTTACATTTTCAGTTGTAAATGCAGTTAATTATATATTCATATCTCCCATAAGTGCTATGATAATTGCTGTTAGTGAAGCATCTAGGTTTCCATGGATAAGAGAGATGGTGTAAGGGCAGAGTATTATCCTCATAATTATCATTGCCCTGGGCATCTGCTCATTAATGACTGCATTTGAGTAAAAGCCCATGAAAGCTTTAATTGATATGAGACAGAAATTGGTCAACCTTAGCCATGTACACTGCCAAGTGTTAGTCTGGGGAGAAAAACTCTTCTGTAATTAGAACATCTCCAATATCACCACAAAGAGCTATAGAAGAGTTTTACAGTGTTAGATCAATAGAGAATTTGGTCATTTAACACACCCCCACTTTTTGATATCTTGTATGTACTAGGTAATTCTCAGATTTCTAGGATGAGTGAAAAAGCAAATGGCCTGTCAGAACTCACATTTTATATTTTACAATATGTACTCGGTATGTTGTCATTTTTTTCTTCCCATGCTGATCCAATCTTTTATATTGTTCTTTAAACCTTCTATTTCTAACGTCATTTTTCACACACCACTTACATAGTTTTACTCTGTAGCAAGAAAGTACTAAATTTTTATTTTCCCAGAAATATAAATTCCCTATTATTGAATAAAATACTTGATATTTGATTTTGATTTTTCAGAAAAATCATTGGATCTTTCCATTTATCCATGATATCTGTTATAGGACTGCAGATATCACAAATAATCTCTCCTAATTAAATACAAAATCTAATAGTTTGTCAATAATACTTTCAAATGAGTAAAAATTTATAAATGGCTTTCTGTGCAATTAACCTATTTAGTACTCAACCAAAAAGAATGAGAGTTTGACTTAAATAAAAAACCTAACTTAGAAAAAAATAAACCATTTGCTGGCTCTGTCTCTCTAGTGCCCATGTGCTATTTATTGCAGGATTTCCAACATATATCATTGCCGTTACCTGCCAAAATACCTCCAAGCATTGCATGGTATCATGACCTGGATACTCATGGCTACGTCAATTAACGTCTATAGGATATCTGTGAATTATTTCTTATATTCTAGACCTCTTCAATATTGCTGACTTTACCCATGATTCAAACTGATTCTTATTATATGCTAAATAATAAGAGTAAGAGATATGCATCCCATTCTTTTTCCTTCTCATTTCTTCACAACTCTTAGAGAATACTGTTTTTATAGCTCCAAATCTCTCTAACAATTTCTACAACCCTAGAATAAGTTCACCATATTGTCCTTATATTTTTTAACATTCTCTCTCCTCCTCCAATTGTATAGATAAGACCCTAATTTCTAGATAAAGAAAAACAAGTCTAATAAACTAAGTAATATAAACAATTGAACTGTGAGTTCATAAAAGTGTAAGAATAAGCTTATCTAATAATAGTATCTCTGCAGACTTTTTTTGTTCATTATCTCTCCCCATAACAATTATCTCAGACTAAGGTCAAATGACAAAGAATTGTCAAAACATTGACACTTTTGTATCCTTTGCTTTTTCATAGAACCAATGGATGGGAAAATATAGCTAAGTACTTATTTGCTTTGGTCCTTAGACACTATCAGTTTCAGAAATATTTGAAAATTAAAGATAACAAAAACTTCTCATTCATTTCAGTAAATGGAAACTGTTAAAGGTTAATCTAAACTAGCTTTACACTTAAAAGTTATATCTAGTGTTGTGTATGTTAACAGCAATAATACATTTTTATTACGTTGTTAGTCAAGGAGAGAAAATGAGTGTACTTGTCAATAAGACCAAGGCACTCTGAATTCCGCCCATAAAACTTTCTGAAAATATCAATATCAAGAAATGGCAGCTAAATGAGAATGACATATTACCCAATATATTTGTTAGCATTCTGTTTAAAGTTAAGTTTAAACATTTATTTTCATCTTGAAAACCATGACAGCTAAATAATGACTTTTCAATTCATCGCTTTCACACCCTGCCTTTCCTATACCAAGCCTTGGAATCTCACCATGATCTTAGTAACTACACAGAGCTAAGCATTGCAGGACCAAAATGGAGGTACACAGCTGAGTTCGTTTTCAATCTTGCATTTTTTGTGAGCAACTCATTTAATATTCTGCTTCCTTTACTCATTTTGAAATGGGAATGATAATCATATCTATCTCACAGCCAAAGTGTGAGAGAGTGATATGTTAAATCATATAAAATCCTTCAAAAGCTATACAATCAATAGCATCTAATAAACATTAGACACCATGCTGATGTCATTATCATCACATGGTCTTTATCAACAAATGACTAAAATTCATACACAGAAATGAAATGAAATAAAGGGAGGGGAAAGGAGAACCTTCTTTGAATTCTACCCACTAAGTTTCATCTATGAAAGTGCACAGTTACAATGTGTGGTCCATTGCTTCAGCAACATAGTCTCAGTCAGGGGGCAGAGTCGGCTAACATACTTGAACCAGCCAAATTAGTATGTCAACCTGGCTTCCAGAAGGCAGTAAAATATAATCAAAAGAAAAGGAGCTTAGATGTAAAGAGGGCCTGGAAAACACTCCACCTCCATTAATCAGTATTATTAAATTAAAAGCTTCAAGGAAATCAAAACAGAAACTAGAAGGTGAACTTGGGAATTTTGAGAGGGAGACGCAGTTATAGCAGGTGACGTGGAACAGAATTTGAAATCCTCACGGTAATAAACGGAAAAGGCAGGGCAAAGTAATCCGTTATGTAATGGTACCTGAGGAGATGTGAGAAAACAACTGTTCATCCCAGAGAGAGCATAAACAGTGACCCAACTAACGATTTCATAAAACTCTACCTTACTAGACCAGTAAGATAGTTCAAACTAAACAACATCACTAAGAAGTCCACTGTGGGTCCGTGATAGGATAGCTTGGTTCTTGGTGTGGCACAGGCCTCCAACACCAACACCAATGGGGCAACTGCAGGTGTTTGGCTGTGCCTCCAAATCCCAGGGTCCTGACACTGGTCTAAGATCTCCATTTGATTTATGCCCTCCCAGAGAGGTTTGTGTCACCCTCCACAGGTAGAGTGACTACAGGTCTCAGCCTCAAGAGATTTCCATATTAATGAGTTACCTAAAGGCCAGAGGGCATAGCCAATTATGTATTCCTTCCCTTCACCCTCCCTATTTAAGCCAGGTCCTCCCTGGCCTAAGTGGGGGTGCACATCCAGACCATTTATCATGTGCCATGTCAATAAAGCGGTTGGAACCCCAGACTTTCTCGTGCTTACATCCTGGAGGACTTTTCTGCCACAGGAGGTGTAGTTTAAGCCAAGCAAGTAGAACAAGCAAGCAGAACAAGCAAGCACTTCTAGGGCCAGAGCTCTCTCTTCCTGCCTCATCACTCTCAGACCTTGCATTCCTCATCTTTGTTCTGCTGAGCCCCAAGCCGCGTGCCCAACTCAGTCGAACTTCCTGTGTGTGCTCCTGCTGCCCAGAGTCGCAGTCCCAGCCTACTGGGACGGCAGACCCACGGGAATCACAACTACAACTCAACACAACAGAGAACTCACGCCTGTATGCCCGCCTGCACCCGGAGCCATCAGTTTCCCCCGCCCCCACAGTCCACCATAACATGGGTGTTAACTCCAAAGAAAGAGCATGTTTAATGACTTGTAATTAGCTGGACAAGTTATAGGCTCCTTTCCCCAGCAGCTGTAACAACAATGTAACCTTAGAGAGAGGGCAACAGGAAACTTCTAGGTTTCTGGATCTTCCTGAGTTGTATTAGATTTTTATTTCATAAAACTTTCACGTTTTATTTACAACCAGAGTGTTAGTAAGCATCCCTCCAGGAAAGAACATTTCAATTCAGAGAAAGTGCTGAACAACAATGGAGGGCTTCCACTTCTATGAGTGAGGAAGAGAAAGTTGTATTCCGGAGCAAAGACTTAACTGTGGGAAGGTGATGTGTCTTTGCAGTTCACTAGGGCATTTTGGTTTGTGTAGGTGGAAGGCTGTCTCCTTTCTGTTTTTTTATTTTTTATTTTTAAGATATATTTTATTTTTTGGTCTCTCTCTTCTCTGTTTCTGTTTCTGTTTCTGTTTCTGTTTCTGTTTCTGTTCCTGTCTCTGTCGCTGTCTCTCTGTCTCTGTCTCTGTCTCTGTCTCTGTCTCTCTCTCTCTCTCTCTCTCTGTGTGTGTGTGTGTGTGTGTGTGTGTGTGTGTGTGTGTGTGTGTGTGTTTTACAGATGCTGGAAAAAGTATTGAACCACCTGAACTGGTCTAATTCTTTGATCCATTCCAGTTCTCCTCATGTCATCCAAACTGCCCCTTCCCAAGTTCACATTTGTTTGATAACCCAATAAATCCAGTTATGCCAGTCATACATAGCATGGATGTGTGCCTATCCTTTGGAGCACGAGAAACTTCCAAGTAACTTTTAACTTCCATTAGCATCTGAAGATCTAACCCATCTAGAGATAAAACCAGTTTTAGCAGCTGATTTTGTTCATGCCTTGTGCAGCTGCCCTGGGCAAGGATGAGAGCAGCCTGGGGTTATGGAGACAAAACTCTGATTCTTTTCCCTAAGCCTCAAGAATGTGTAAGAATATATATGTACAAAAAAATAGACAAGCCAAAAAGATTGCTCAAACAATGAAAATGAGACCACACGAGCACACACACAGGCACACACACACACAAACTAATACCACTAGGCTCATTTTTTGTTGTTGTTGTTTTCAACTACTTCTAGGAGTTGACCATCCCATGAAGTGTGGTTAATATCTCTAGTGAGGTTACATTGGAGAAAATGAATCTGTCCTTCCAAGGCTCAGGGATCTAAGCTGAAGAGGACTCAGAAGGACTGTAAGAGCCAGAGGGAGAGATGACTGTAAGGAAAGAGTGACCTTCAGACACAACAGAACTGATGCACATGTGAACCCATAGAGAATGTGGCAACATATACAAGTCATGTGCAGGTTCAGAAAAGAAGGGGTTGCATGAGACGAGGAGAAGCTCTGAGATGGAAAAGTGGACACAGATTCCTGCCTCTAACCAAGAATCTGTCTGCAAGTGATGTCACTGGTAAATGAAAAATTAGGAATGATATCTTTATTCCTTCTATACAGTATGCGAAGCAAAAAAGTAAGAAAAATCTGTCTTCTTTTGGCGTGCATACGAAATATGCAGGCAATAAATTTGTCCCAACACCCTATAACATATCACTTATTTGTTCAGAATTATATACTGTGTATCAGGGACAGTGCTCTAGGCCCAGATTAGACAATTAGTTCCCATATTAAAGCCACTTGATACTTAAGAGCACAAAATTGTGTAAGAATTCAATTGCTATCTGTGGAAAATACGTTTACCTCATTTACAAAGCATGTCCAAGTGTTGTTTGAGAGACTCTAACCAGCTTGAGCCTGGCAGGCCTGGCCCTTCTCTCTGGTTTCCTCTTGCAAAAAAAAAAAAAAAAAAAAAAAAAAAAAAAAAAAAAAAAAAAAAAAAACAAACAAACAAACAAAAAAAAACAAACAAAAAAACCACATTAGATTACATTTCTAAAGCTAACCACCAAGGTCTATTCCGTTATTTGACCACTTTCTCCTTTTGAGGCTGACTACAAAGGTCCAGGTATTAAAGTATTAAAGTTGAGCAATCAAAAGCCTCCTTTGACTCACCTGATTAACATGCTCAGTTGAAGTTTCCCATTTTACCATTATGAATTGCCATTCACCTATAGGCGACATCTTCCTCCTCTCTATCCAGAGGCAGTCCTTTATCCCCTCCAGACAAATACCCCTACTCTTCTCCCTTGCCTCTTTTCTCCCCTCTCCCTTGTTCCAGTCCCCTTCTCCCTTTTCCTTTATCTCCTGTCTTTGTGTTTTATTCTCAGTTCTCTGTCATTTCCAGGCAAATAAATCTCCTTTGTACTGAGAACTTGGCCTTGGGTGTCTTGAGCCAACTCTGAGGTTCCCTATGCTGTTAACTTTTTAAAAATTAAATACATTGTAGCAACCACAGCATGGCTAAGCTAGAAGAAATGGTGAAAAAACAAAAGAGCAGCTAAGAGAAATGGAGCATAAAATAAAAGCAGGAACTTTGGAAAATTTAGTTCACAAATAGGCTCCCGTGGTATGTAATTTATTCATGGCTCCGGCTGGATTGAGCTAAGAGCAGCTGCTTCTCCTTTTGGTTGTGGTAGTCATTCCCTAAAATGTCTCAGCTCACATCCCAATGCAGGCGGCGCTGATGCTCGAGTGCACTGTTACCCTCTAAAACAGTATTCTGCACGCCACAGGGCTGTGAGACAGGCATGCTGATCCTCTCCTCATTGAGCATATGCCCTCTGGTTTATGTGTCTGTTTGAATCGAATACATGTGAAAGAGGAGAGCCAAGGTGGTGCTTATGAGCAGAAGGGAAGGACTGACACGACAAAAGAGGATGAACTTTTACTTACATTTTGTGCATATCTTACAAGCAATTGTGAGTTTGAAACAATATAAACCCAATTGCTTTAAAGAGAAACAAAAAAAAAAAAAAAAGAAAAGAAAGAAAGAAAGAAAGAAAAGAAAAAGAAAAAGAAAAAAAAAAAACTCCCACATACCTGGCCTTTCAATGTGAAGAAAACAATGTGTGTCTCTGAATAATATCTGTTTAATGCTTCCAGATGTATCCAGATGTATCCAGATGTATGTTTTGGTCTTTTAAGCCACTCCACAAGCAAACATTGTATTCCCAGTTACTAGCTGAGAATATAAACCTCATGTATTTTAGGCACTAAATATGGAAGTAAATTGAACCAAACTGCCTACATTCTAATCTAGTATACATTCCCAAGTCAAGGCTCAGTCAAACAACTCCTGATAGGTTATCTAATAATCCCTGTGTCTTGAGCATACATACATAGTGAGCAACACTAGAGGGACTCAGTAAGTTGTACTTACAAACATATATTTATAAAAATACATATAAAATAGTATATACACAGACAGACATGACCCATAGGATATATGTGTGGGAAGCGGCTCCGCTCTCGCCATTACAAGGTGGCGCTTGGCATAGGCATTGCTTGAGAGAAAAGACAACTCCATATATATATATATATATATATATATATATTCCATATATTAGTAGTGACATCGTGGCAATCACTGATTGGAACAAGGAAAAGGTTTTAAGGGGATGCACAGGGAGGAGAAGGAGAGAGAGGAAGCGCGCTGTACAGGGATAGCTGAATAAACCGCTTGAAGAAGAACACGGCTGCTGTTGCCTTATTCCGCGGGTCGGACGTGGGTAGCGACCTATATGTACATGAATATATATAATTGCATATGTTATAAATTAGCAAATGTATATAAATATGCAAATATTTATATATGTAGCAAAGGAATTAAAAATTAGAATTCATGAATTGGGCAGACAGGCATAACAGAATGGGAGACAAAGGAGAAAACAATGTAAAAGTATTACCTATATATGAAAATCTCAAAACAATGTATAAATGAAAGATTAGCCATAAAGCCATTTAATAAAACTGGTTTTACCAAAATATCTGAATATTAAATTTATCCACATTTAAGAATGAAATAAAATATCTCCTTTTAGCAAAATAGATCTATCTTTTTAATAAAAATTCTCTACAAATTCTACTCACATTGAAAGCTTGCAATTAAAAGAGCTCACATCTAGCATGACAAAATTAGAAGATTTTTTTAAAGGGAATTACACTGCATTGACTCAATGTTAGTAGCTTCCTCCATCAGAAAAGAGTTCTAAGAAGGACTTGACCTTTAAACTGTGATGTTTCTGGCTTTTATTGTTCAGTGGTTGGCCTACAGCTGTATTCAGAGCTATACTATAAAAATGGAAACCATTACTGGCAACTTTGTAATTGGCAAGATCTTTAGCCTTTTACTTACTACATTTCGGTATCAAAGCAATAAAAATATGCTTCTCAATTTACTTGATCACTTCTAAAATCCTCAGGATATTTGAATTTCTAATTAGAAATTATTCAAAAATTAAGAAGATTTTCTGTCCCATAAATGTAAATTCAAAATGGCAAAATAATTCTAAGATCATAAATTAAATAAATAAAATTATTATTGATAAATAAAAGAAACAACATAAAATTTTGAGGTGTTGAAACCTTAGAAAAAATGTATTTTATTTCAATTAATTTATTTGTGTGTGTGTTGTATATATTTGTAATATAGTGTGTGATGTATGTCTATGTATGTATACACAAGCATATGACCATACATGTGGAGGACAGAGGGTTATTTTCAAAGACTTCTTCTATTTCTTTCCACCTTAATTTTTTAGAAATCTGCTCTTACTTTACGGGAAACACCCTATTTTCAGTGAAGTTGGTTGATCAATGAGGTCCTCAGATCCACCTATCTCTGCCCCAATCGTTGTATTTACAGATTCATGCAACCAGGCACAGTTTCTAAGTGAGGCTGAGGATTTGAACTCAGTTTATCTTGCTTATATAGCAAGTGTTCTACCCAATGAACCATTTCCTTATCCCTTATATGACTTTTAATGGACATGTAATTGTAGCAGGGTTTTTCCTGTCCAATTAATTTAAATATTAGTGCAGCAGGAGGCCTGTGATTGAACAGGGAAAAAAGAGACAGAGCTAAGACTTGCAGGGACAGAAAGCAACTCAGGAGAGAGGGAGGACAAAAGACAGAGGCCAACGAACAATATGGTTCAGATTCAGCATGGCTTTAAATAGCCACAGGTAAATATAATTGTATATAGGGATAAAATAATTGGGGTAACTTGTCTAATCTAGGTGGGCAGCTTGTATCATTATCAATTGGCCCTGAAATTATTGCGTGGCCATCTTGTGAATTGAAAATTTATTGGTATATAAATCTGACTGGTTAATTATAAGCCTCAGAAGTTTTGATTTTACTAGGTTACTAGGTATTGTGATATCTAACCACGGGTTAGAGGTGGGCAATCATTACATGGGGCTGGCCTGACAACTATCCACCAACTATCCATCAACTATCCACCAACTATCCACCAACTATCCACCAACTATCCACCAACGGAAATTAGTGAGTTGGGTGGAGACATCTTGGGAGCCCCAGGCCAGACAGTCTGCTGAGATGAGACCACCCGGCTGGAGCCACGTGGCCTGCCTGTATCTGGCATAGGGTGGTAACTTGCCATTCTTTTTAATATTTCCCACAACATGTATTTATGTGATAGAACGTGATAAGTTGATCCACATGTAAATTACATAATGTTCAAATAAAAATTTTAACCTTTAATTTCAAAAGTTTATCATTTTTAGGTACTTCAAAATCCAAGTTCATTTCCACTCTGCTTGAGTAGTATTTTATTCCTGAAGACTAAATTCTCTTTCCCTAGGGATACAGTCCTGATCACTATATAAACATCACTGTTCTGTACCCATAATGAAATTAAGTAATATAAAAAGCTGTAGTCCTCTTCACATCTATTGTGATTATATGAACATTTCAGTGTTGGAAAGACCTGAAAGGGTTAACAGAGCAGAATAACAAGTTTATTGAATAAGAAACTTTACATTGATATGGTGACTTTTTGTCTCCACTTACAATTCACTGAAGCATGAAAATGCTTTTGGCTGTGTAGCTGGGCTTTTGTGTGAGAAGCAAAGTTTTGAATTGGCACTAGAGTGCAAATTTAATTAAAGACACAATTCCTGTAATGATCGGAGCATTGATGTCATAGCCAAATGCCCTGGTTACATTTCTAAGTCCTGTCCTCTAGAGTCTAGATCAAGTTCACATAGCTGCTGACAAAGGTGTCACTATTGACATTTTTAAAAACATTTTGAGGCAATTTGATGCCTATACACATTTCATAAAAGTTTAATTATAACATTCAACACTTTCAAGTTTAACAAGTTAAAGTGAAAGTAAACAATCAACAACAAAAAGCCTTAAGACAAGGAAAATGTGGTGAAAATACTTTACCAAAAAGTACAGCATGTATGTGTCTACTTAAAAATTAATTTTCAAATATAGTCAATTTGTCTGTTTCATGCTTTCTATGAACCTAAAAAATAAGACCTATTCATTGGTGAAAAAATCAATTTACCTTACAATTACTATCAAAGAAGTATAAAATTATTATGTTTTATAATGCCTTTTTCCATTTTTATCTTTATAATAGAAATAATGCTATGTGAGCATATATATATATATATATATATATATATATATATATATTTCTTTGAAATAAAATACCTAAAATTTAGTGTATACATTTTGTGTTTAAAATTCATAGGCATTTAGAGGAAATATATGAAATGATGAAACCCAAAGTTCTAAAAAAAAACAATTCTAAAGAGACAGAATTAGCCTGAGAACCCAGAGGGAGAAAATCTCTCTTTATGTTTTTGAAGTTTCTGCCATAACGAAAACTTTAATTTTTCACCTTTAAAGGGGCTTTTTCAATGTAGTAATAGATGAAAGGGGATATATTTAGAAGTTGTACAGTCTTAAAACAGAATGTCAATAAATAGTTTAAAAGGTGTGTAGATGCAAGGTATGGGAGGAGTACCATGCCAATATAGATGAAGCTGTACCTCAAATCCATAAAATATGAAATTCTAGACAAACCTATCCATTGAATGTTCCTCAGTTGGATTTTTTTTTCATTCCAACTTCAAATGACCCATCTAAGCAGAAAAGACACTGACATATATGTAGAAAATAATAAATAACATTCTGAACTAATAGAATTATTGAAAATCTAGTTTTGAAAATACTGATTCCTTCCTTCCGGTCTAGGCCAGAGCACTGAGCAGATCTTGGGTGGCAGCTCTGCCCCCAATCTCAAAGAACCCAGAGAAAGCAGGGCTCCCAGGTGCTTTAACCCTGGCAGTATCTTAGGTAAGCAGACAGCAACGCCCACCCCAAACAGGGAGTAACTGGGACCCACAAGGACCCAGCAAGTCACTTCTGTCCTGGAGCACTGGTTTCTTCTGGTCTGGGCCTGAGCACTGAGCAGAATTTGGGTCCCAGCTCTTACCCCAGTAGTAACACCCACCCCACACAGTTCTGATCCAACCAAGATAATAGGAAAGACAGGATCCAATCAGAGACAGGGCATGTAGCACTAAGGAGATTCAGATGGCAAAAGGCAAGCACAAGAACATAAGCATCAGCAACCAAGGGTACTTGGCATCATTAGAACCTAGTTCTCCCACACAAGAAAGTCCTGAATTCTCCATATTACTAGAAAAGCAAGATTAAGTTTTAAAATCACTTCTAATGATGATGATAGAGGACATTAAGAAGGACATAAATAACACTCTCAAAGAATTTGAGGAGAACACAGGTAAACAGGTAGAAGCCCTTAAAGAGGAAACATAAAAATCCCTTAAAGATTTACAAGAGAACACAACCAAACAGGTGAAGGAATTGAACAAAACCATCCAGGACATAAAAATGGAAGTAGAAACAATAAAGAAATCACAAAGGGAGACTACCCTGGGCATAGAAAACCTAAGAAAGAAATCAGGAGTCATAGACAAAAGCATCACCAACAGAATACAAGAGATAGAAGAATCTCTGGTACAGAAGATACCATAGAAAATATTGACGCAACTGTCAAAGAAAACGCAAAATGCAAAAAGTTCTTAACACAAAATATCCAGGAAATCCAAGACACAATGAGGAGACAAAAACCTAAGGATAATAGGTATAAATGAGAGTGAAGATTCCCAACTTAAAGGGCCAATAAATACCTTCAACAAAATTATAGAAGAAAACTTCCCTAATCTAAAGAACGAGATGCCCATGAACATACAAGAAGCCTATAGAACGCCAAATAGACTAGACCAGAAGAGAAATACCTCCTGTCACATAATAATCAAAACACCAAGTGCACAAAACAAAGAAAGAATATTAAATGCAGTAAGGGAAAAAGGCCAAGTAACATATAAAGGCAGACCTATCAGAACAACATCAGACTTCTCACCAGATACTATAAAAGCTAGAAGATGCTGGACAGATGTCATACAGACCCTAAGAGAACAAAAATGCCAGCCCAGGCTACTATACCCAGCAAAACTCTCAATTACCATAGATGAAGAAACCCAGATATTCCATGACAAAACCAAATTTACACAATATCTTTCCACAAACCCAGCATTACAAAGGATAATAGTGGGAAAGCTCCAATACAAGGGGGGAAATTATACCCCAGAAAGAGCAAGAAAGTAATCCTCTTCCAACAAATCCAAAAGAAGATAGCCACACAAAGATAATTTCACCTCTAATAACAAAAGTAACAGGAAGCAACAATCACTGTTCCTTAATATCTCTTAACATCAATGGACTCAACTCCCCAATTAAAAGACATAGGCTAATGGACTGTATATATAAACAGGACCCAGCATTTTGCTGTATACAGGAAACCCGCTTCAGTGACAAAGACAGACTTTACCTTCGAGTAAAAGGCTGGAAAACAATTTTTCAAGCAAATGGTCCTAAGAAACAAGCTGGAGTAGCCATTCTAAAATCTCCAGCCTGAGAACACAAAGGGAGGAACTCATGGCTCCATCTGTATAGGTAGTTGAGGGTGGCCTTGCTAGGCATCAGTGGAAGTGGATGGTCTTGGTATCTGAAAGTTTGGATTCCCTAGTGTTGGGGAATTTTAAGAGCAGAGAGGCTGGAATGAGAGGATGGTTAGAGCACACCCTCATAGTAATTGGAGGAGGGGGGATGGGATAAGGGGTTAGGCATTAGTGGAAGTAGTTGGACTTGGTGGCTGAAAGTTTGGATTCCCTAGTTTTGGGGAATTTGAGAGCAGGGAGGTGGAAATGAGAGGATGGTGGGAACACACCCTAATAGAAACTCCCAGAATTATATGGATTAGACATGACAGAGGCAGGCCACCAGAACACTGGATTCCAGAATTCAAACAAAAATTATCTTGATACTACAATTTGTTTTGAGAATTGTATATTGCAGAATACATAGCCTTGGTGTATCCACTCATCAAGCAAGCTGAGCAGACCTGCTCGAATCTCTGATGTCCTGAAATTTCAGCTGGATGCAGTGAAGACACAGCATCAGAGGCTTATCAATTTACTCTTTCCCCTGCCCCTCTTCTAATATCTCAATGCCCATAATCAGCTTGAAGAAGTTAATGAAGAGTCGGCATCCCTATTCCCTGGGCTTGGGGACTGAGGTGGTTAATATTGGACTGTGTTTCTAGGGAAAACTAGTGGCTTTGTTGGAACAGGGAGGATTAGCTAGGATTTATTGCATAGCTATAACCTACTGGTAGAAATATGTATAATTGTTATTAAGATGAAGTTATAATTTCTTAAATGGTATAAAATTTACTTTAAATTCAAATTTAAGGTTTTCATTGATATGAGCTTCTTATTGATATAAAAGTGAGATGAATATTGTTACTCTCATAGGCATTGTGCCTGTATAATGCATTTAGGAATACAAGGCTTCTTAGACCCAGTCCTTCTTTAACTGTTTTAACTAATTTGAGATGGTTAGACTGTGAGTTAAGGGCCTATAGCAAATTCATGGCTCTGAGTTTATTGTTAGAGCATTTTCTATATTTTATTTAGAAATAGCTGAGAGGAGTTAACAGACAATAGTCTAGATTACCTTACATGGATAGTTGGTTTTCAAAATGTCAGAAGTCCACAGAATTGACTTTACAAACATTTCTGAGTTAATGTTCACTTGGATTACAGACCTGTCTGCTCTTGACAGCTTCCTGTCTTAAATTCTAAGAAGAAATTGAGCATCTTTGGAGTTACTCCAGTTGTGGTGAGACAGCCACTAGGCAAGAATTGCCTCTTTCCATCTACAGATAAATTAATACCCAGAAAAGGACACACTTGCAGAATAGTCAACTGATTATGTCTGCCTAGAGTAATCAGCCCTTAATAATTCTGCATCACTAGGTCTGTCAGAATATCCTGGGCCAGAAGGCTGAAGATCAGATGCTCCAAAGTTTTGTAGTATAGGGACTGTCCAGGTGTTCAGTGGTCTCTATAAATTGGCTAAGTTTTAGAAGCTATGCTTTGTGCTTCCCATAATTTCAGTTAACTCAGACATTCTGGATTTCTGACGGGGTTGAACACTTATAGTCTCATAGCCAATCCTGGCTATTTACTTTGAGAGAAAAGATTTGAGAGGATGGTTTTCAGCTGACATTCATTCTAAAGCCAAGAAAAAAACCCAGGCTCAGAACTAAGTCTGTTATTTAGGAGAGATGACAGAGGTTCTGCTTAGTCAACAAAGTGATGGACTGGGTATTAGGTCTATCTTGCACCTTACTGACACAAATTGGTATAGTTGCTCTCTAATTGTATTTTGAGAGAAAAGTTTTATTTTAACAGGAAAGGTGATATGTAGGAAGAGCTAAAGTGGGAGGAGTATGGAGAGGAAGAGGAGGAATAAGTAGAGGAGGAGAGGAGGAGCTAGGTGATGAGAGAGAGAGAAGGGGGGACATGGAGGCAGATGTTCACATGTCTCTGTCAGTCAAAGACAGTTGATATATCTAGATTGCGTATTGGGTTACATTTCTGATTGATATTGATCACTACCAAACTTTTAAAGCCTTTGGTTAACATTTAAAAAATTGTATAAAAGCAAAAAGGAAGAGGAGGCATGGGATAGGGGTTTTCTAGGGAGGGGAAATGGGGAAAGGGGATGGCATCTGAAATGTAAATAAAATATCCAATAAAAAATAAGTTAAAAAATACTGATTCCATATGTCTTTTTTCTCTCCAACAAAACTGCAAATTTTATAAGCATACATATTTGGTTCCTTTGCTTTATTGCCGTGTCTTATCTCATATAAAACAATATCATGTTTAAATATAGATGCAGTAAATATTTACTTGTCATTCATAAAAAAAAAAAAAATGGGGAAAATGCTTAGCATAGAGAAAGCACATGTGATCCTACATTGGATGACATAAATCACCACCAGTGACAGACCATACATTTTGATCTGACTTGTCTTAGTGTGCCCTTCCTCAGCCTTGAGCAGGCCAGAAAGAATTTGACCTTGCTACAATAGGACCTAAGTGGAATTAACTGCCCAGGCTACACATGCAAATTCCTACATCAACTTAGAATAGACTGCCTGCTGACCTTGACTTGCAACATAATCCAGCTAAAACAAAGGATGGGTTAGGTGGAGCTTTCCTTATATATACAACCACTAAATATTAAACTTTGAGCCTTGATCAGAGAACATTACCTTGGCTCCATGTTTCTTTCACCCCTCTGTCTCTTTTTTTATTTCCAGCTCTCCTTTCAGGTGAACACACTTCATCTGTGGCCACTGGACAGCTACTTCTTAGTTAGGGTTTTACTGCCGTGAACAGACATCATGTCCAGCACAAGTATTTTAAAGGATAACACTTAATTGGAGCTGGCTTACAAGTTCAGAGGTTCAGTCCATTATCATCAAGGTGGGAGCACGGCAGCATCCAGGCAAGCGTGGCACAGGCATAGCTGAGAGTTCTACATCTTCATCTGAAGTCTGCTAGCAGAATACTAACTTCCAGGCAGTTAGAATGGAGTGTTAAAGCCCTTGCCCACAGTGACACACCTATTCCAACAAGGCCATGCTTCCAAATAATGCCACTCCCTGAGCCAAGCATATTCAAACCATGGTACTTGCATTTACCAAAGAAACATACAATTACTGAATCATTGCCTAGATGAGCTGGAGGTACCCAACCTCAGCTTTATTCATGTGGCTCAGCATAAAATTGTGAATTAGTTAAAGCATTATAACTTGTTTTGTTTTTTTCTTTTTAATGGGTATCTGAAAGCATAGTTTTCAAGTGTGAACATTATAGATTAAAATGTCCGGCTTCCATGTAAAAAGACTTGAAGACCCCCAAACTCAGGAGACCCTTCCTCAAGTCTCAGGAAATCACGACCACCCAAGAATCACAAGAAACCATACCTGGATGCAATCAGCAGAGGTTTATTAGGGAAGAGAGCTGGCAGCCAGCGGTCTGACTACATACTCGAGCAGGAGTAGAGTTGGACCCCGCCAGCCAGTCTGAGAAGGGTTTTAAAAAACCACAAATCAGGGGAGTGGGAAGGGGGGTGAGGGGTTGTCAAGGATACAAAACATAAAAATAGTGGAACATTTCAGAGGTACTCATCCTAAATGATTAGAGTCATGTGAAAATCACTCTGCACACACATTCCTCTCAAAAATGTAGTTCTACCATGTCACTGTGCCCTTAACTATTTTCACTTCTTCCAGCTATAGCCCCACCTAGATGGTTTGCATCTTTCTCTGTGGTCAGGAATGTATCTTCCTGCCTTTTGGGCTTTTCCCACCCACAGGTGGGGTCTGCTCCCTGAGGCTTGAGGAATATAATCCAGTAAGTGTCCTCTGATTCAAGGATAATGTCCTCCACCCGGAATGTATCCTAGGGCAGTGAAGGCCTGAAATCTTATTTTCAGTTCCGTGTTCTGGAACCTGCACTTCTTCTGCCCAGGTCTAAGGGCAAAGAAAAAGTCTACATATTTCATAAAATGGTCTTTATAATTTTTCACTCTACAGACTGAACATATTTTCAAGTCCAGGCTAATGTGGTAAGTTCGTTCATTCAGTGGTAAACTAGTCCTTCCACTAAAGGTGTTAATTTTTGTTTTATTTAAGTACACAGAAATTCAGAAAATATTCCTTGTGCCCAGGGAAAGGATGAAAATATTGCCTTTATTAATCTTTAAATACTTTGTTTCTATGAGGAAAAATACTTACATTTCCATGACAGCAAGTGCTTGAGGAAGCAAATGCATTATATGAATAGAGAATAAAAGTACTCCAAATGCATAGATAATTTGATTTATGAATTATTTATTGTTATGAACCTTGAAACTTTTTTTTCTGGCTTACATATTCTGTGGTCAACTGGAATTATTCTGGTTTTTTTTTTTTGTTTGTTTGTTTTTTTTTTTTTTTTGGTTTTTGTTTTGTTTTGTTTTGTTTTGTTTTGTTTTGTTTTCGAGACAGGGTTTCTCTGTATAGCCCTGACTGTCCTGGAACTCACTCTGTAGACCAGGCTGGCCTCGAACTCAGAAATCCGCCTGCCTCTGCTTCCCAAGTGCTGGGATTAAAGGCGTGCGCCACCACCGCCCGGCTAACTGGAATTATTCTTGACAAAATGACCTAATGATTTAGAAATATAAATGAAAAATGACAGCATGGTTTTTTATGTCACAATGTGTCCTTTGAACCAGTCCTCTCTCTCTCTCTCTCTCTCTCTCTCTCTCTCTCTCTCTCTCTCTCTCTCTCTCTCCATATATATATATTTGACATACCAGATTATAAAAGATTATGGGTACATATATGCTACACAGATATGGTTTTAGATGTATATTTATTAAGTGGCCAACTTTTTGGTGGGCACTTTATATGGTTTAGTTTTAGTTCAAGTACCCCAGTACTACAATTTATGTTCACAGAATTATGACCTGGAATTTGGAAATCCAGGACCATAATGAAATTAATGTGCACTTCCAAGTTTATACTAAGAAATTCTAAATCTCTGTAGGATGGTATTAAGAGATAGGGCCTTTGGGAAGAGATGAGGCCGCCAGGGCCTCCATTCCTTATTAATGGAATGAGTGCTCTAATGAAAGATTTCTCAGACAGACCAGACACTTCCTACCTGAGGGGAAGAAGGAATCACAAGATATGGGAGAATAACTTGGCAACTATTCAAGAGCAGTTCTCAGAGCAACTAGGTCTTGGGATTTTGAGCATCCAGAACCATGAGAGAAAAAAATTGTTGTTTGCATGGCCCTTGTTGATGGAACTTTGTTACTACCAGTGCAAGCAGACTTTGCCCCCAATAATTAAACAATTGTCCAAGATTCACATGGAAAACTGAAGATATTGGCAAACTGAAGTGGTAAAGATTTTCTCAAGCCATAATATTTGATTACAAGGCTTCATTCATGCTCAATATATTTTCATAGTTCAACCTCTTGGTATTAAAATAAATAATAAACTTATAGTTCTATAAAAATGTACTAGAATCACAGTGCCTTAGACTTTTCAGAGTCAATGTACTTCCAAGTTTTATATTCACGGTTTCATACTATCTGGGATAAGTACCTACCAAAATGCTCTCTTGCTTTCTCCAAATAACTGCCTTTCAATTGTGGTGCCAGCTTCACGCACTCACTGAAAATGTTCCTGGATATTTTTCTTAGAAAATAGACACAAGTTGTTCACTTTAGTCACGTTTCCATAGCCATAGTTTATATGTCTATTCATTGTATGCTGCTGTATAATTTTATTATTGTCTATTATTTTTATTCCTAGAATGGAATTTACATGTAAATGGAACTCTTTGTCTGCCTGTGCTTTTCTGGATCCCTAAGAATCTAAACCAATGCCTATCACTACTGTTCAATCTGAAATACTATTGGATGAATGAATAAGCAAATGAGTGTGTGAAAATGAGCTGGTTTAAGAGAAAAGAATTGATTTGTTTCTAGCTAAAAGAGCTATAGCGTTGCCTTGTTTTCTACTCTTGAGAGACAGTACTACCCTGTAGAAAAACTTCAATTCACTACTGCTCTGCTAAGCATATCTGGAATGTTAGTTTTCTTCCTAATATAAAATCTCTTTCTTCCAGTATCATAGAACTATTTAATTTCATTTTACTTATCTGAACTTCATATATTTAAATGCTATTGAAGTGATACTTCACTGTTATTCTTAATAAAATGCATGGTAATAAGGTAGATATAATGTATACTGACCATGCATTTTTATTTCCACATTTGTAAAATATTGTTCAAGAAGTGACTCTGAAATTCAAAGGAAAGTTACTAGAAAGTAATTGCTTCAAAATTTTATTGAAATAAGACAGCGAGTGAGGAAAACATAGGAAATCATTCACTTATTATCAGTACTATTCAAATGTGTGTGTGTGTGTGTGTGTGTGTGTGTGTGTGTGTATGTGTATGTGTGTACCCATATATAGATGTGATAATCCAGACTCAGAAAGATAAACACTGCATGCCTCATGCTCCAAATCCTCATATGTGAGTATACATCATGGAGCTACCACAAAGCCCAGGAAAGTATAAAGGCACCATTGAAGGACCATAGGTGGCAGGTGGAGGTGGGAGGAAAGAATATGATACCTGAGTTATAAATTGAAAATAAAAGAATGGAGAGGGACTCTAACTGGGAAGGATACAGAAGAGGGATAAGCACAATTAATACAGCTGTTTGATAAATCCTCAAGAAAATATTTTATTTTATATTGACCTAAAATTATATAGAACACACATACATATATATACTTTTTAAGATACATAACATGTTAAGATATATATTTTAAATATTAAATATTTTGTATATATGTTACATAGTGTTCATTTTATTTTATATAATGTATAGTGTATATAAACATGAGATATAAGTCCCTTTGCTGTCCAAATGGACCATAAATTTACAAAAACACCCAAATCAGACAAAAAAAAAACCTCTTGAAATATCGTTCGAGGTACTCAAAGTAACTCCCCAAATAATACAGGATACATTTGTAACCCTAGTTGTCTCAGGGGTTGAGGGTAGCCCCTATTGCTGAAGACACTGCAAATTTAGGACACAGGTCTCTGATAATTTGAACTGGATCTGATTAGAAAGCCACTTTCCTGAAACCTAACTTTCATAATTCCAGAAAATACTATGCTAGCTCCTAAGGAAGGGAGGCAATTAAGTCACAATTTCTAGCTGAAGTAGCTGTAAACCCGAGCACTTTCCATGATAGCAAGATATGCATAAAGGTACAATAAAGAGCACTCACATGGTGACAGTGAGCAACTGATGGCAAACTGGACATAAAGTCCACTCAAATGTAGGGACATCATCCCTGATACTATAAACATATCAACTTGCCAGGGATATTGAGGTCCTAGGCTGTTGAAATGAATCTACCACCACCACCTTACGAGGGCAGCATAATTCCTTACGGCTTTCCACCTCTCATCCTTATACCCACAGATAAGGGTAGCTATCACCCACGTCAAAGAGAGCCTTTCTTATAGAAAATGAAGACCATTTTAAAAACCACAATGGACTCAATGTAGAAATCAATAAATCATTAGTGCCTAGCCCTAATAGCTACAACTACATCACAGTTCTTGCATCTACAGCTCAGGAAACATCATAGAAGAGGGAATAAAAAGATTAGAAGACCCAGAATACTGGGAGAGTTAGTCGTGTAACAGTTTCTTTCAGAACCACGTGATTAAGCAAGACTGAACAATGGCAATCAAGGATGTCAAATGGGAAATCTTTCCTGGCATCCCACCCTTAAAGAAACAAACAAACAAACAAAAGAAACAAACATGTAACTGGTGATTTCTGGGAGAAGGAGAACTGACCTTTTCTAGGCATGAAGCCCCTTATATGTATGTAAAAATGATGACCAAAGGAAAAGAAGCTATTACCTTAAGAGTGGATGGGGTGTTGGGAAGAGTTTAAGGAAGGGCAACTAGAAGGAGCTGGGGAGAAGGAAAGGATGGGGCAAAGTATTATATCTGTTTTTCAATATAAAAATAATAAAGTTCACAAAAGATTTTATATTTAAAAAATACCTTTCATCTCAAGTCAGAGACATGAGAAGGACTTTATTTCCCTCTTATTGTTTCTAGGCCACACAATAATGCACACAAAAATTAGACTCCATAAATGGAAAGGAAGTATAAAGCATTCATTAACCCTATTTCCTTTCAAGTACAGTAAACATTACAAAGTCAAGGCAAGCCCTGTGAGTGTAAGTAACGAGGTAAAACCTTCACCGTTTTCTTTCTTTCAAAGGTGTAACATAAGTCACATGGGGAAATCCTACGAAAGTAAGAATTGTATGAGAGCACTCTATTGTTATAAGTACATTTTTGAAAACAAAGTATTATTCTCAACAACAAAAGGTCCTGTGAGTGTGCAAAGTATACTATAGTGAAATCCAAGTAAGAACATACCCTATTGAAGTCCCAGAAATGTCAAAAGTAGGGCAAAGTATCATTTCTAGTTCTTCACAAATACATAAAACCACACAGAAAGTATAGGAAGGATATGGATGAGGACTCAGTTGTTTGGAATTTTTCAAAAATAATTCACACTGAAGAGCACCCCATGAGTTCACAAAGTTTGTCAAGCCCCAATTCATTCCAAAAGCTTCTCATAAGGGGAGAAAACCAGCACAAATCATAGATGTGAAGGCAAGATTTCATGTTCTACATTACCTTTCAAAAGCATATGAGAAAAAAACAAAGCAACATAAAGCAAGTAAACATTGATAAACAATGTGAGAAGCCTGTATTTAGCCAGCTTTTTGACAATATTTTTATTGGTTATTTTATTTATTTGCATTTCAAATGTTATCCCCCTTTCCAGTTTCCCCTCTGCAACCCCCCTATCCCATCTCCCCTAATTTTGTTCCTATGAGGGTGCTCCTTTACTCCCCTAACCACACCTGTCTCACCACCCTAGCATTGCCCTATGCTGGGGCATCAAGCCTTTACAGGATCAAAGGCCTCCCCTCCCATTGATGCCAGATAAGGCCATCCTCTGCTACATATGCAGCTGGAGCCATGGGTCCCTCCATGTGTACTCTTTGGTTGGTAGTTTAGTCCTTGGGAGCTCTGGAGGGTCTGGTTGGTTGATATTATTGTTCTTCCTATGGGGTTGTAAACCCCTTCAACTCCTTCATTCCTTCCTCTAACTCCTCTATTGGGGTTCTGATGATCAGTCTGATGTTTAGCTTCCTGCATATGCATCTCTATTGGTCCAACTCTGGTGGAGACTCTCAGGAGACAGCTGTATATCAGGCTTCTGTCAGCAATCACTTCTTGGCATCAGCAATAGTGTCTGGGTTTGGTGGATAATGATAAGAATACCTATTAAAGCAGTAGAGTCATGCCTTCTCTTGTCCCATGTCAGTTGTAACTGCAAAATAACACACTGGAGACAATAAAACAATAGACAGTGAAAGGAGAGCACCATTCCAAAGACTTCCTTAGATATGTCTTTGCAACATGGCATAATTATTCAACTTGGGGGATGATAGCTCCATGGTGGGATAGTACTTATCCAACAAGCAGAAAGTAATTGATTTGATCCTCACTTCTACAGAAAGAAAAAAGAGGGAATTGTGCACTGGGTCAGCCACTTGTATATGAATGAAAACAGAAGAAATTCTCAATATCAATTTTTATCAGAAGTCTTATAAAAGCTCTCAATGTAAAGATGTTAAGTGACTATGAAAATCTGCTGCAAATTAGCATGTATGTAGGCTGCCCCAAATACATCATTAAGAAAATGGTATAAGGGTTAAAATTTTATTCTGTTTATCAACTGTTAATTCTGGGACTCTCTGTTTTCTGAATATATATATATATTTATTTGCCCCCAAATTATTACTATATTATTGAATATGAATATTTTAAGCAAAGAATCATGAGTTGAATATATATTGTGCCACTTTAAATAGCTTAATAAAAGTTAACTATACATTTTGAAGTGTGTGGAATCAATGGATGAGTTAAAGGTGTTTCTCTTATCCCAGACTGTATTTTATATAGTTATTTGATGTTTTATGCTAAAAAGACCATTGTACAGTCAGTCTTTGTGGCCAGAGAGATAGCTGAGCACGTGCCTGGCCTTTCTGTTCTTGGAGAAGATCTGAGTTCCCTTTCCAATACCCTCACTGGGTATCTCAAAATTTCTATATCCAAATCAAGATTCTTTCTTTTTGGCCTCTATGTATGATACATATGGGGATACACAAACAAACAGATATACACGATCAGATATACACAGATAAAAATGGATAATAATAAAAATAACAATATTAATAATTAAATGGACTATGTTCCCATATGTATGTGAACCATTTGAAAAACAAAATGACAAAACTATATATTATGAGTACTTTTATATTGCTTTTATTAAAAATTAATGCAAATATAATAAATGAAAATGACATAATTCTATGATCTGAGAGTTCTTATAGATACTGAATACAACTTTATAGATCTATAAATTGAGTCAGCACCACTCCCAAAAAAGGCAAAACACAGGATACAAGGAGTGAAGACGTAGATATTCTCAGAATTACAATTTCTCTGCAAGCTCCATAAGTCTGTTTCCTTGTCCTGCCCTGCTTTCAGAGATAGCCTCATTCATTGATTTATCATGTCAACTCTCCTCTACTCAACAATCATTCTCTACTCAGAACACAGAGTCATAACTGAGGTTACATGTTGAGGCCCACACTGCCCAGTTTGGGGGCCACTGTGTTCCACTCAAGCTGCTGCTCCGGTCTGCGGGTCAGGGTCTAGCAAGAGAGAGAGAGAGTGAGTGGGGATGAAGAGGAAGAGATATGAAGAATGGAGACAAGACAGAGGTCTGATCAAGTCTCAAGTCTCTTTTATTGAAGGGAAGTCCGGGGTATTTATATGCTTTGCCACATGCCTTGTAGGCATGGATACCATGTGTGCCTTGCAGGCATGGATACTGTGTGTGCCTTGCAGCTGGGGGCACTAAACAGCAAAGCAATATATGTGGGATAAATAAGATATTTATCAGTGTGCTCAGCTGTTGTAGGCTGTTGAAAAACAAGTCTCTTGTCAGGGTATATGGCTCAAGATGGTTGCAAAGATGATAGCCACTTTTTGCTACAAATCGGCTCCCAACAGTTACATACTGTATCTGAATAATTAAAATTAACTCACCACTACAGCATGCTTAATTTCATGTCATTTCAATGTCACTTTGGCATTTAAGATAACAAGTACCCAGGATCTAAAGATCAAACTGAAGATTTTTATTTCTGTTACTAGTCTACCTACCTCAGAATATTAGGTGGTAGAGATGTGGAGGAAAAATGAAGATAAAATATGTGGAAGTGTGTGGGGAGTGTGTGTGTGTCTGTGTGTGTGTGTGTGTGTGTGTGTGTGTGTGTGTGTGTGTGTGCGCGCGCGCGCTCGCGCACTAGGGTGAGTTGCTTTTATTTACTTTGCTGATAATACCTGACATGTTAGATAAGCATTTTTCATACACACTTACTGAAAATATAATAAACAGAAGATACAACATGATGAAAGGCAATTATTTAGATTATAATCTAATGGCAATCAGAGAGGACTGAACCAGTATTTACTTTAGTGAAAACATGTGTCCCAGACTGGATGTGGCATTGTATCCCTTTAGCTTCGTCACTTAGGAGTCAGAGAGAGGTAGACTGCTTTGAGTTTGAGGCCCTCCTAATGTACATAGCTAGTCCCAAGACAGCCAGGGCTTTGTATAATGACCATTTTTGTTTTCTGTTTGGTTGGTTGGTTGCTTGGTTTGGTTTGTTTGTTTGGTTGGTTGGTTCTTGATGTGCCTAATTGTCCCATGACCTTTATTGTCTCTACCACACAAGAAATTCAACACATTGACCTCATCATCCTCAAACAATTCCTTTTTTTTCAACATGAAGAATTTCTCTGCATACTTATGGAGCAATCTGTTGTCGAGGCCACCTGCCAAAGGGGCTGAAGTTCTCTCCATAATTACTGGCAGTTTATTTGGATCTTCTGCAAATCACAACAGCAGACCCCTTCCAAATCTGGATGAAGATGGGCCAAAACCCTTAATTACTGTTGCTAGACATTACTAGGTTTCTCTTGATTTACATCTGTATTTGCTCTAACTACATGGTATCTTCCTCCCTTGGCTTTTCATTGTGACCTTTAATTCTTAAAATAAAATTCTACATCTCTACTTTAACATGTGAGACTATTTTCCTTTTTATTTTTACTTTATACACTCTAAGTATTTTGGAGTCTGTTCTAATTTTTTTTGTTGCTCTGATAAAATACCCTGACCCCTCCCCAAAAAATTGACTTATAGAAGGGATTATTTTGTCTCATGCTCTATGAGAAGAGTCCTTAATGGTGTGGAAGACATGGCACAGATGCAGAAGTAGGGAACAAGCTGATCCTATTTTTCATCAATACACAGGAAGCAGAGAGATCAGCAGAATGTAGACAAATCTATCACCCTCTAAAACATCTAAGGATATACTTTCTTTAGCAAGGACAACTCCTAAACTTCACCTAATCTTTCCAAACAATGCAGCTGACTGACTCAAATGCCTCAATAGGTGCTCAATGTTATATCTCAATGCAAGTATACACAATGTATAATGATAGCCATTGCCTCAAATATTTATTATCTCTTTGGGTTATGGAAATGAAACCTCATCTTGACTTTTTTTTGAAATATATGACCTACTTGACCTAGTTATAAACTTCTACATCAAGTCATTTTTCTCATGGCTATTAACCATCACTTTTCTATCTGTAGCTCACTCCTCACAGACCCAGTCTCTGATAATGACACCTCCTTTTATTCTTAAGCTTTTTTCATTTTTTAAAAAAAATTATTATTATATCTCATATTACTGACCTTTAATGCAAACTAGAATCTACCACCAATGGAATTTACAAGACAAAAACCTAACCACTTCTTTTCCTAATTTTCTAACTGACAACTAGTCATTAAAATCTCAAGATATATTACATAATTTCTTTAGATGGGAGATTATAGAAATAATTATTCTTTGGGGGACTCAAAATAGTATTGAAAACATCCATCACTGTATTCTAGAATAATATGTTTCTAATCTTTATTGTAGTGATGTCACCATTTGCACACTGAAAACTTATCTACATTTTATAGTCTTCTTTTCCGAAGCTGATCTGATCTGGAGATATATATATATATATATATATATATATATATATATATATATAAAATCAAGTATACAAAAGTACTTTGGATCCCCCAATATAATCAATGAGATAGGGTGGCCTTCCAAGTGAGGATGCTTCAATCTCACTTGGGAGGGAAAAGAAAGTAATGACAGGAGGCAGAGGGAGGTGGCACCTGGGTGGTAGAGGGAAGGGAGAAGGGAAAGGGAAACATGATCAGGTAAAGGTGTGGGAAGGGACAGAAGAGAAGCCCAGAGGGCCTGCAGAATGAATGGAAATATGCAACTTGTGGAGGCCAGGGTTAGACCCTCTAGAATGTATCAGAGACCTGGGAGGTGAGAGACTTTCAGAACTCAAAGGGGGGGGGTGGCTTACATGCAATGCCCAATAGTGAGAAGAGGAAACTGATGAGTCCACCTCAAGTAGAAGGACAGGGCATCAAGTGGGGGGATGGGGTTGCCATCTCAAAGTCAAACACTCCAACCCAGAATTGTTCCTGTATAAAAGAACAGCAGGAACAAAAATGGAGAAGAGACTGAGGGAAAGGCAGTTCAGTGACTGGCCCAACATGGGATTCATCTCAAGACAATGCTCCAAGTCCTGACTCTATTATTGATGCTATGGTGTGCTTACAGACAAGAGCCTAGCATGGCTGTCCTCTGAGAGGCACATGCAGATACTTACACCCAACCATTGAACTGAAGTTGGGGGCCCCTATGGTTGAATTAGGGAAAGGCTGGAAGAAGCTGAGAAGGGTAGCCCCATAGGAAGATGAGCACTCTCAACTAACACAGACCCATGAGTTCTCTCAGACACTGAAGCTACCAACTAGGCAGTATATAGTAGCTGGTCTGTGGCCCACACACATATACATCAGAGAACTGCCTGGTCAGGCCTTACTAGGAGAAGACTCTCCTAGCCCTGGATGAGAGACTTGAGGCCCCAGGGAGTGGGGATGTCTTGAGGGGTCATCCTCTTAGAGACAGGAGGGAGGAGGATTGAAATGAGGAACCATGAGAGGGCAGACAGGGAGGGGATAACTGCTGGACTATTAAATAAGGTAATAATAATAATAATAAAAGAGAAGGTAGCCTTACAGAATTTATACTAATGCAGTGTATGAATATGAATGTACTTGTCTCTGTGAAAAATATATTTATTATTTAATGATACTTCCAGTGTTAAAATGGAACCTGTAACATTGTCTTCTCTAACTTGTGATGGTTATTTTCTTTTTCCTTCCTGAACTCTGAGCAGAGAACTTGCTCTGGACCTACTTTTCAGAAAACACAAAGGGTAACAGACATTCCTTGTTCAGGATAAAAAAGATTTCTCTGCTGAGGAAAGAAGTTATGGGTCATGAAATAAAGAGATTAACGGATTTGAAGAACTGAAGGGAACAGATTGTGTGATAAAAAAGATAAATCAAGATGGAAAAACTAAAATGAATTTAAGTGCTCCTGAATTCTAAATGTTAGAATTACTTTCTCTAACTCGCTCCATCATTTTAACATAAATTATAGAAAGGGTGGTGATTTAGAAGTTGTTAGAGAATTTCAGAAAAAGAAAAGTGGTAAATAATATTTGCAGTTTTCTCTGTACTGCAAATCCTTCTATGTTTTCAGTTTCAATGGAACTGTTTTATGAAGTGTTAAGAAATCTGGAGTCCATGCAGGGTGGACCATGCCTATAATACTAGCAATTGAAAAGCAGAGTTAAGAGGCTGACTATAAATTCAATATCATTCTGGGCTACATAGTAAGTTGCAGCCCAAGGCTGTATCTCAAGCACACAAGCTGAGAGTCGGGGGAGGGAGGTGTGGACTTTGACCCATCCTCTATATATTCTCTTTCTAAAATGTTTTCTTATCTTAAAACTCAGGATAAGACACACTCACTAGACCATTGCCTGTACTTCATTTCCTTAAAAAAAAATCTATTCTGAATCCATCACCCTCTTCTTGACCATAGGAACATAGCTGCCTAGCTTCTTGTCTATACTCACTTCTAGAGTGTCAGCTCCATGAAGTCAGACAGCCCTTGTTATGAAACGGATACAACGTTAATTTTGACATAGAGTTTAAGACAAAATAAACACAGTGGAAAAGGTCTGGTTTTTATCAGCTGGTATTGACCTTAGAATGGGCTAGATTCTGATTAGCAAGAAGACTGGAAAGCTGTGAGCCAGCTGAGAGAAGATGCACAAGGTAGGTGCTCCTGAGAGTGTTAGTACCCTCATCAACTGTTCAGTCCTTCCATTATTATTATTACTTGCAATTTTTAAAATTTGTGAGGCAAGAAGAAAGAAGATGGGGAAAATCCACCTTCCCCAAATCCCACCAAAGGAGAACTATGTGCCAAGCATAATGGAAGCATGTGTGCTCCCCAGCAACTGGTCCACACTGGTTAATATTCTGCCGTTTTTTCTAAGACATCTATTTTGAAAAAGCTTAAAAAACACAGGAGACTTTTTTCATGGCCTCTTTAATCATTAATTCTTACTGCATGCATGTATGTATTTATATATGTATACATTGTCCTAAATACAACTTGTTGGTTCATATAATATTATTTGTAAGTAAATTATCAGAGCTAATCATAAATGTATTCATCATTCTTAATTTTTTTGATCTGTGTGCACTTTAACTTTTCTCTTGACTTTTCTATTATAAGTTACTAAAATCAGCACATAGGATAAAATAAATTTTACAGAAATGTATTTATTTTATATTTCCATAAAATGTATGATTTTATTCTTTACAAAATATCTCCCAATTTTTAAAGTAAAACTTTCAAATTAAAATGTTGTTTTAAGAAAATCTAAATAAATTAAATTAAATGAAAAATTGAAATATATATATAAGATATTTTTCCCTGAACTTATATGGTTCAAATAACAAAACAGTAACTATAACTACGAAGCTGACTGAATATTCCTGTTCTTCTTAGTTTGTTCCTCATTACAAGGATATATATGTGTATCCATATATATCATTACATTATACATATATATGTATAAATACATATATGTGTGTGTATAACCACTTTCTTATAGAAGTGGGTGGAGCACATATTTCAAGTGACAACATTCTATTTAAACTTTGTTTTAAAGGAGACACTAACAATCCAGTTCTATAAAAGTAAATGAGGTAAAGATGTATGATTACATCAATATAGAAATTGAGTCTTCTGTTTAATTAATATTATTGTTCAATGTTTTAATTTGAAGTGTATTTTTTTCATCAACACAAGATGTTTAATTTATTTTGAACTTAATTCAAAAGCCTGCCTCCAGGAAACCAGTAATTCATTCTGGGGGATGCAAGCATATTTTCAATAACGTATTCATATCACAGAAGCCTTTATTGTAAACGGCATTTACAATTAAGTTGAGCTTGAAATGATACAGCCTTATTCTTAATAAATAAATTAATTTAATATAACTGAATGTGTGCACACATTAGGTGACTGTCAAACCTTGATTTTACCTCCCTTTCTAGTCACTATATTTTCATATCTTGCTCTAATCACACTTGCTTACTGAGTAAGCAGGCTCCACCAGGTGCAAACTCTTCACTGTCCTGACTCAGATTATAACAACCTTCCAGACAGTCTCCCACGTCTTTATTTTAAGCCAAGACACAGCCTAAATGGTCACTTTAATTCAACATTTTTTATATTCTTTTGGTATATAAAAGTTTTGGTAACTGCCTCTTAATCCTTAAAGAGCATGAATCTTAATATTCTATATTAACTTACAATGCTTGAGTGAGTTATTTTGTTACCCATTTTCCACCTCTCTTGTACCATACACTCTGACTACAGCCTCTCGTGGAGACACCTTTCTGCTAAATCTTACCTAGTCTTTGAATTATAATTCAAATGTAAACTGCTTTGTGGAACAGATCCTTTATTCAAATGACACAATTAATATGTCTCTCACACTTCCATAAACTTCTTGGAAACTGAGACTTTATTTGTAATATCTTGATTTTTTTGTTGGATATTACCTAACAACTAATAAAATAAAACATCCTTGTATAGGTGCTAAGGATGTTGCTCTCTGGCAGAACATTCTGCTATGTCTGGGTTTCAATGCCCCTGTACTACATAGAGAAAAATAAAAGTCCTTATATATAAGTACTTATATTTAAAAGTATTCCAATAAATAAAATAATGGTATATTTCAAGGTAATTGAAAATAAGAGCATCCTGACCACAAAATTAATAGATAGGAAAGAATAGTAAAGGTCAGGTGAGAAAGTAGTGAAATGATAGAGATCCATATATAGAATGCTTCAATGAATCAGTTCTTTGGGAGATTAGAGAGATAAGTTCCTGATTGGGAAAGCTGGACCAAGGTACAGTTCCCAGAATCCACAGTGTGGCTCCCATTTGTAACTCCAATACCAAAAATTCTGGTGCTCTCTTCTGTCCTTAGTGAGGAGGAGGCATGCACCTGGTACACACACAAAGACAGACAGACAGACAGACAAACAGACAGACAGACAGACAGACCATTTATATACATTAAATAAAAATAAATAAAATCTCTCCTTAAAAAATGAATTGGTTCATTGAAACAATAAATAAGTTTGACAAACTCATATCTAGACTAACAAAGAGAAAAAGAATGTCCTCAATTAATAAAATAAAAGCTGTAAAAGGTGGGAGGTAGGATTGGTGATATTATCTGCTAGAGATATAGAAACACCATGGAAACAAACATCGAGGTGTGACTATGAGAAATTCTCTCCATTAAATTGAAGTGAGAAGAATTACCCTAATTGTCAGTAGCACCATGCCATGGGTTGGAATCTCACACTGAATTTGGAGACAGAAAGTTGAACATAGTGCTTGTTGTTATGACCTTCCTGACCATGGATGCTATCTACGTAACAGACCTACTGCTCTTCCTGATGTCCTGTTTCCTGCCATAATGGATTCAATCCCCTTGAAAATATAAATGTAAATAAATGTTTTTTCTTAAGTTGTTTTGGTCAGATATTTTGTCACAGAAGTAAGGCCAGAGACCAATACTGGAGTTTACAAAATGTTCAATGAAATTCAAATGAGGAGGAAAATTTTTAATATCTTATATTTCTCAAACTTGGAAAATATAAGACAAAAATGTGGATAAATTTCCAGATACACACAGCTTATCAAAATTAAAGTAAGAGTCTATAAACAATTTAAGCAGACACATAACAGTCAATGAGACTAAAGCATCAATAACGTCTCTTAATAAGAACCTAGGAACAGACAGGTTGATTCATTCCCATGGTTTCAGAAGCTATGATTCCAAACTTAGAAAACACTGAAGACTCCATCAGAAAACTCTAAGAAGTGATAGACATGTTCAACAGAGTAGCAGAATAGGAGTAAATAGTCAATAAAGTCAAAAGCCTCTAGAATAAAAACTTGAACTTACTGAATAATGCAATTGAAAAAGACACCAGAAAATGGAAATCCATTTGCCATCTTGACCTGACACTTACTGAAATTCCATCTTTCCTGTTGTTTTGGCACCCCTTCACTAACATTAAAACCAACTTCATTTGTGGTTCACCATAGAGCGAAGACAATCAGGTCTTCAGGAATCTTCCAGACCTTCAAATATGTATATCACCCATACTCACAGAAAGATGAGTGTTGAAGAGTTGTAGGAACAGCTATATTACTAAGAGCTATCAATAGACCCGATGCAGGCACCAGCAGCAATATTTACCAGACTTGATTAAAAAAAAAAAAAAACAGTCTTAAAATTAGAAAAAAATAAACACACAAATTAATCTTCAGGAGAAAAGCCATGCTGGGTGTAAATGATAGCTGACTAAAAGCAACAGTGATGAAGACAGCATGGAAATGATACAATGCAGATCAACAGGATCAACAGAAGAGAATAAAAGACCTAGAAACTTACAAAACTGCAACCAGTCTTTGACAAAGATGTCAATACAAACTCTAATAAAGATAGGTGACTCAACAAATGCCACTGGGGAACCTGGATATCTATTATAAAAACCAAGGAAATTAATTTTTCTTACACTACAGGAGGATGAGAAACTTTAAACCTGAACCTCCGAATCTGTCAGAGGAAATCATGGGCAAATCACATCAAGATAAGGCACAAACAATGAATTCCTGAAAAAAAGAATAAAAAGCAACATAGGCAACACATTCCAGTACTGACAGGTGGGATTGAATGAAGTAGAAACCTAAGGGTTCTTTGGAGAGTCAGTTGTATCAGATGCTGTGGCTGTGTTGCTGGGGCAAACATGTGAAGGAGTGTTTTCCTGAAGTGGACACAAGTGGTATTGGTCTTCCTTACATTGTGTAGTTTAGCGCTATTTGTCATGACTTCATAGAGAAAAAAAATACCATAAAACTTCTGGTAATGTGCTGGCATGGATTCAGGCCAATGGGCAGAGTGCTATCAGCAGATAGAAACTCACATGGAGTTTTGCTAAGATGATAGACTCATGTGATGAGGCAAGACACATGGTGAGGCAAGACATGGGAAAGAAAGGTGATGCTTGGAGGAGTATAAATAGGACTCAGGACTCAACAGACTGAGAGGAGCTTGCTTGTAGAGCTTTGCAATGCTTCTTTGTCTTACTTCTTCACTGATCTTTGCTTTGTTGAGAAAGGCACTGGTATCCCTGGTGGTTTAAAACCCTCCTGCTGACTCACACACATTCTGCTGAGGTCTGGCTGTTCCTGCTAGGTCTGCCACTGCTGCTGCTATCCCAATACTACTACTGAACTGGACTGTTGGTATATCCGTTATGTGTTTGCTAATGGATTGCTAGCTGCCAATGCTGACTCCTGTGAATTGAACTGCTGATTTCCTGATGAAGCAGATGGGATTTTCTCCGAAGAACAATTTTTAAACAGGTCTATTTCCTCTGTATCCTAACAACCTTTCTTTTTCATGACCCCTGGCAAGTGATGGGCTAGAAGGGACTTTAAAGCATTTCAGAACAGTTATTAAAATTAGGGTTGAAAAATTAAAGCTTAAAATTGCATAAAAGTAAAATGTTTCTGCACAATTAAAAAAATATTCAGCAGTGTGGTGATAGCAACTAAAGAACAGAAAAAAATCATTAATTATTCATCTTTCAGAAGGCTAATGTGTAGAGTCCATAAAGAACTCCAAAAACATGAACACTAAAAAGGAAAAAAGTTATCAAATCAATACTTAGAGTAACCACTTAAGTAGACAGTTCTAACATAAAGAAGTAGATAACTAATACATATTTGAAAAGGTGTTCACTACCTCTAGACATAAGAAAATGCAAAATAAAATTGACATTCCATCTCACAGGCATCAGAATAGTTATTACCAAGGAAACAAATAACTAATGTTAGTGATGATGAAGAAAAACAGGAAGAGTTTCGTACAGAGCAGAAATGTAAACTTGGGCAGCCACTGTGGGAAAATGTGCAGTGGCTCTTCAAACACTGAAGATAGAACTATCACGTGAAGGAGCTATACCACTCCTGAGTGAATACCCAACGTGCTCAAAGTCAGTGTACTTCAGAGGTACTTGAAAATCCATGATTATTGCTGCACGATGCACAATAATCAAACAATGGATTTCTATTTCTCAGATGGAATTCTAGTAAAACATATGCACTGGCTAGAAACTGGGGAGAGGATTCTGTTGGTAAAGTACTGTACATATAAGCTTGAGAAGCCAAGCTCAAATTCCCAGAATTCAGGTATATTCTTGGTGGTCTTGGTGGGCTTCCTGTAATGCCAGGACCTCACTAAACTAGCAGAGTTCATGAGCTGTAGGACCAGCTGATAGAGGCCTACTCAATATATTACTTTATATGCTACCTAAAATATTAGTATATAAGAAAACTAGCCTACAAATAATATATATATACATATATATATGTATATATATTTATACAAAATAATAGTTTCATTATGACATTTCATACATGTATATGAGGTGCTTAGATAGTATTTACACAAGTTTATTTTCCCTTTCTTCACCTTCTTAATCACACCCTATTCTTTAATAATTCCTTCATCTAAGTTCATGACTCTTTTTAAAAGATTCTACATCTGAGAGAAAAGATAGAATAGCCATAAGCAAAATAAGCTATACTCATAAAGACACAAATCATGTAAACATACATTTATAAATACATGGTGGTTACATTTTATGCAGTCAACATAATACATTATAGTTACATGTGTAATAATAATAATAAGGTAATTTTATAGTTTTTTATAAGTGTGAACATACCATTTCAGTGGTAGCATATACAAAGTAGTGCATTTATTTTTTTTCAGTGTGTTATTGTCTCAGGAAGATTTTGTGGGGAAAAAAATCACACTAAATGATGAAAATTGTATTGTTTCCCTGTAAAACTTAAATTTATCAAAAGCCTCTGGGGTGTTACCCTCCGTCAGATACTCAAGAAATAAATTAAATCATTAGATTCTGTCCAGACAATTGGCTTCCTTATAGCTTATCATGTTCACATACAGGAACTTGTCACTTTAGGGAATGTTATTATTTCTAAAGAATTCATATGATCATGAAAATGACACAGACCTTGATATATAATAAGTAAACCAAGAACCTAGAGGAGGAATAACAATATAAATTTCACTAAAATTCATAAAAGCCTCAAGTATACAGTGGCCTTGAGACGGGTCACTGTATGAGTCAGAGACACTACTGCTGCTGTGAAACACTACTACCAAAAACAAATTGGGGAATAAAGGGCTCATTTGGTTTACATGTCCTGAATCTCAGTTGGCCTAAGGAAGCCAAGGCAGAACTCAACTCAAACTAGAACCATGTGGATGGAGCTGATGCAAAGCTGTGGAAGGGAGCTAATTACTTGTTTGCTTCTTATGGCTTGTTCATCTTTTCTTCTAAAAAATTGGACTACCAGTTGCATGTCCCCACCACCAAAGGGCTGAGCCTATCATGAATCACCAATTAAGAGCATGCCACACAGGCTAACCTGCCTACAGTGGCTTCCTCCTTTCAGATCACTACAACTCATGTCAAGTTGACATAAAAAATAGCCAAGAAAATCATGAAACATTTATATAGTTTCAACAATTAACTTTTTAAAAGGCAGAAATAACATTTCATTAAAAACTATACTGATAATATTTTAAAGTAAATTGATAAGTGTTCCCAAGACGTTTTCCTGAAATAAATGGAAATATGTTCCCAATTAGTTAACTAAGTGTGAATGTTATCATATGTCATGTATGTTAACAAAAATCTAAATATAAAACCCAGGTTCATATTGATTTGATAGGAACTGGAAGTAAAAGATAAAATCAGACTTCTCACACCATATCTTAGATATTAATTTTTGGTGTAACCAAACTAGCAGGGCTCAAATCTCAGATTGCCTACTTCATAAACACAGAGCTCTGGTTTGTCATTTATGTCCATAAACAACAGGATATTAGATTCTTGTGAAGAAAAAATGATGTCAGTACATTCAGAGTGCCTCATTAGCATAAGCCATTGAGTAAGAGCTACTTAAGGTTTTTCTAATATTCTTTCTGCATTTGCTTTTAGTTTTCCTTTATTGGTTGTATTCTACCAATTGTTCTGCTGGTTGCTTGGGGTGAAAACATAACTACCTCTTCTCTCCAACATGAAATTGTTTTGTTTGGCAATACAATATACAGGCAGGTTTGAGTATAGATATATGTCTCATGTTCTTTTGGCTGCAGATTATAAAAGAATAATTCCTTGAAATATTATTGCCCTTATGAATACTGATGGTATCCAATTATAAAATATAACTTAAAGGAAAGATGCATCTTAGCTAATAAAAGTGGTGAATAAGATGGTGTTTCCTGACTATTCCAAATTGGCTTGACTGTATAAAATTGAGGGAGCAAATTAAAACCAAATCCCATGGGGTATGACTATTCAGATAGTCTATATTCAAGAAAAATAGGAAAAATATTAAATACTTTATGCAAAAGGCTTTATATTGTGATTGTGAGTATGTGTGCATGATGTGTGTGTGGTTTAGCAATGTGCCATAGTACTTGTATGTAACTCAGAGGAAAACTTTGTTCAGTTAGACATATTCTTCAATCTTTACAGAGTGCAGGGGATCTTGAACTCAAGTCACTAGGCTTACACAACAAGCTAAGCTGACTGATAGATCCAGCACCAGGGCCTTTAAAGAAGACAAAGCATCAGGGACATAGAATGAGATTGGTCATAAGAGAGAAGTGTCTGTATAATCACAAGACAGTAAAATGATGCTGAATATGATTTGGTCAACACAGGCACACAGAAAAGCTGAACTCTTCCCACTCCTATTGTATGATCTAGAGGTCAGTTGTAGCCACATCCCATAGTTAATCAAACCACATGTGTAAAAGATTCATGAAAGTACTCTAATATGTTCTCTTCATCAGGTTACTACCAAGATCAAATTAGATAAATGTATGTATATGAATTATTCGTTGAAAATTTGAAAGAAAATATAACTTTAAAACATTTATTAATATTTTTATAACCAAATTTACATTCTATTGTAATCTGTTCTGAGGACAATGTTCTCTATAACATCTTACCAAAGAGTAAACGCAGTTAAAACCTAGGAGGATTGTGGTACAGTTAAAGCTGAAAATATTTTTTCCCTGAAAACTTAAATCTTCTCTGTTCCATCATTACAGCAGTTTTGATTTTCAGACACAAGACACTTAAACTGGCTGGTTGAAAAATATATATAAATTTAAGCCAGAGACCTAGCTGACAAAAACCACCTTATTGTTAAATATATTAGCTTGACAAATCTACACCATTCATCTTTTGGTATAGCTGAATATGCCCCATTAGCAGGGTTCATTTCTCCCCACTTGTATCTCTAATCTGTTCAAATAGGGCTATCTTTAAATCCACAATGGACGCTTAGAATGGATAACATTCATAAGGCAGCACTACACACCACTCATTTTATTCCTTGGTTCGGCTTCCTATATATCATATTTTTTCCTGCCTCTACCTACAGGATGAACACCTTCTGTTTCATAATTCCTTCACTCCAATGCTAAGAGCATTCTTAAATACTTTGCTCAAAGATATATGATGACAATAAAAAACACTCAGTGGCATTATTGCTTCTAAAGATCTAGTTTTACTATGTGTTCGCTTCAATTTTTCATAAAATATTTGATCACTGCAAGCGAGTTTTCAGGCAACCCTTTACTGATATTCAAATTACAAATACAACTGCAGAATGCTAGCAGGGCTGTGACGGCTGCAAACACTCTGCTCATTTAGAGTGGTATCTTAAATGGATGCTGCATCCATACCCACTTGCTGTGATTAATGAGTGCTCATAAAATACAGTGGCTTGATCTCTAGACATTGCCACCCAGAGCAGCCTCCACATGTGATCATGATATACTGTCATGTCTAGCATGAATGACAGCCAATAGATGAGTGATACAAAACAAAAGAAAGCCAAGCTGTTGGAACTGGAAATAGGTTTGGAGGGGCCATTTGTGTCACAGAGAGGCTAACATATAAAGCCAAGGTTCTATTTACATGTGACAATCCCTCAAATGTCTTCCCCTACTGTGCTTTTCTTTAGGAGATGATCTTATGAAGATTATATCCTCAATAAATCTTCTATGGCAAATTTCTGTCCAGATTTTCTGCATCCAAGAAATGCATGCCAAGCTCATTATTCATGAGATACATAAGATTTCCCCTTTATGTATAAGGATAAGCTGCATAGAGAGTATGTGTTGATACTTACGTTATTCATAAATGTTGGAAGTCATATGACCTCTGCTAACATTTAATCAAATACCTCATGGAACAATAATGAAATAGATTATATAGTGGAAAGAAATATAATTTCTTCAAATATGTTCAATATTATCACTATTATGTAGCTATAGTATATTTCCCAGGGTTTGGACAATACAAAGTATGGCTTCTACCTCAGTGTATACAGGCAACTAAGAACAAACTCAAATGGATTGGTTATGGTCTTTTTCATATACCTCAACCTCACGGTAATGCAAGTCACATCAGTTGCATTAGTAGTCTATTTTGTTATCAACTTTCAGTACAATTTTGCTATCATATTGAACTTAAATATTTTACTGCAATGAGTATATAGATCACTAGCAGGAACTCATTCTTTTGCCATGTGCATGAGTAAACACACTTGTACATACACACATATGCAGACCCACCATCCACATACATATACAAAGGAAATGAAGAACATGTATTTAAGTGTTAGCTTTTTGATTAGGCTCACAGAGAAAGGGGTTTCTGAATATTTATCAGTTACACATGTTTACATTAAACCTGTCTTTTTTTTTTTTTTTTGCTATGACTTGTGAATACAGAGTCTAACTCTTCTTAGGCAAAAACTCTGATGCTATTTATAGCTGTGCCCTCAGACTCTATTCCCATAGTAAGATGTGTATTTTCTAGCATGCGTGCTATAAGACGTTTTCTTTTCTTGAAGTTGCAAATTTCTCTGTCACAGTAGAATGATTCTACTCATGTCCCCTTGATTATTACTTCATGAACCTGACTTTACCGGTCTTGTAGTGATTGCTTCAATCAGCTATAAGAAATTGTTCATATTCTCTTAATGTGAGATAGCATTTGAAGCCTTATTTGTAAAAAGAAATAAGGATTTTATCTGATAAACTACATGAACAAGAAGTTCTAACAGAAAGTTTAGGAACCAAAGCAGAATCTTGACCTTGGCATCTCAGGGAGAAAATGACAATATAGGGGTGAACTGAAATCAGTAATCCAAGACATTACTGCAAATATGTTATATGTTGACAGCTGAACTGAGTGACACCATTTTATCTACAGGAAGAAGAGCTTTGCGAACAACAAGAATTAACACTTGCATAGCATTGTGGGAATGTTCCCATTTCTATCTCTAAGAAAAATGTTATCTGTACAGGTATGTTCACAGAGAGGTGACTATTCATTTACTTAATTCTATATAATCCTATGTGATTAAGAGTACCACTGTATCTCTTAACTTTTATAATATCCATGATGATCCGTTTAAAGAAACTAAAGTCAATGTACTTTCTTCAACAGTGAAGACATTTGGATTTGAACTAGTATAGTTCACAGTCCGCCTACCCCATGGTATGTTTCGCCATCATAGAAAACATTTAAATAGCTCAGAGTCTGTTGTGTAAAAACAGGGATAGATTCCACTCAGGGAGATAACTCATGCCATGCTCTGACTAGCTACAGAACTACACAGAACTCAAAGAAGCCTGAACGATGAGGTCAACCCTTGAGGGCAAGATCAGTACACAGGCAAGCCTTCCCATCAGAATGATGTTTACACGTAACATGTGATTCTTTGTTGTGGGCATCTCTGTCCATCCAAGAACTTTTATCACCCTTTCTGACCCTTCTCTTATTTACAGGAGGAAACTGGCTAACTTCGAATGCATCCAGACATTAGGAAATATTCCCTGAAATTCACATTCACTCTCAGCCAACAACTACTGACTTCTAGACAAATTTAGGAAATTCTTTTGCTCAATTCAAGAAAAAAAAAAACATCAAATTATAAAGATTGGTAAGAGAACAGCACTGCAAAAACAGAAGCTGTAAACAACCATGAACCTGAAAAGAAAGTAAAATGTAAAGAAGCCAATTGAAGCTGATAAAGCCAAAAGGGTGGAGCTACTGGGACTAACCCCTCCTAATCCCAAAGCCTCATCTCCCTCCTGTACTCATCCCAACCAAAGAAAGACATTACCCCAATCAATATTTTAAAATAAAGCTTGTCACTTCCACACAAGCAAAGATTGTTTCCAAGTGCTCTCTGAACTTTTAATGCAGAACAACACATCCCACCTCAGGCCTCTTTCTCCACCGAGGACAGGGAGTGCACAGAAGTGCACCTCTTCCTGCAGTGGCCATGGCTGCTGTCACCAGGTAATGCCTATATTTTTCTGCCACTCTAAAATGGGGCTTCAGATTTCCTGTCAGCATTGCATTCTGGGCAGAACCCGTTACTAACCAGAGCTGACATGCGAAAGGAAATCAATTTTTTATACCTGTTACAGATGTTGCATTTCCCTTGATGCATTCTGAAATGAACAGAGCTATTTTGGCAATCATATAAATCTATTAACTTATAAAACTTCTCTTTCTACCAGATACCTTAGCCTACGTTTGTCCAGACCAGCACATTCAGGGTGTTGAGTATCTTTCTTACCAGAAACTGTTTCTTTCGCTTATTTCTTTTTCTGTTTCATTCTTATTTATTTATTTTTATTAACAATTCAGTCATTGCTATACCTCCTTGTCACCCCCACATAGTTCCTCATCTCATTCCTCTCCCCCTTGTCCCAGAGAGGGTGCTCCCCCACCACCAAGCCTCCCATTTCCCTGGAGACTCATGTCTCTTGAGGATTCAGTGCATCTCCTCCCACTGAGGCCAGACCAAGCAGTCTTCTGTTACATATGTGTCAGGGGCCTTGGACCAACTTGTGCATGCAGCTTGGTAGGTGGCTCAGTCTCTGGGAACTCCCAGGGGTCCCAGCAAGTTGAGGTTGGTCTTCTTCTGCTTCTTCTATCCTTCCCCTAATTCAATAATAGGGGTCCCCGACTTCAGTCCAGTAGTTTGGTGTAAGTGTCTGCTTCGCTCTCAGCTGCTGATTGGGCCTCTCAGAGAACAGCCATGCTAAGCTCTTATCTTTAAGCACATCATAGCATCAGTAATAGTGTCAGGCCTTGGTGTCTTCCCATGAAGTGGATTCCTAGTTGGGCTGGTCATTAAACCGCCTTTCCCTCAATCTCTTCTCCATTTTTGTCCCTGCAGTTCGTTTAAATGGAAACACTTCTGGGTCAGAAATTTTGACTGTGGGTTGGTAACACCATTCTGGAGCCTCTTGAGGCCCTGTCTATTTACTGGAGGTGGACTCTTTGAGTTCTCTCTACCCACTTCTGGGAACTTCACCTAAGGTGACTCCCAATGAGTCCCCAGAGTCTTTCATCTTCCAGGTCTTAGGTACTTCTAGAGGGTCTCCCTACCTCCCACCTTCTGAGGTTGCATATTTCCATTTATTCTGCTGGCCCTCTGGGCTTCTCTTCTGTCCCTGGCCCTTACCTGATTCTGTTCTCCCTTTCCCCACCCTCTCCACTCTCCCTCTCAAAGACCTCCCTCTCTCTGCCTCCTGTGATTATTTTCTTCCCCCTACTAAGTTGGATTGGAGCATGTTTACTTGGACTTTCTGCTTGTTAAAGCTCTTAAACTCTGTGGATTATATCCTAGGTATACCTTTGGGCTAATATCTACTTATTAGTGAGTACATACTATGTATGTCCTTTGTTGTCTGGGTTACCTCACTCAGGATGATAATTTCTAGTTCCACCCATTTTACTGAAAAATTCATGATGTCCTCATTTTTAATAGCTGAATAGTCTTCTATTGTGTAAATGTATCACATTTTCTGTGTTCATCCTTCTATTGTGGGACTTTTGGGTTGGTTCCAGCTTTTGGCTATTACAAATAAGGCCACTATGAACATCATAAGGCCACTATGAACAGAGATGAGCTAAACCCAAGGGTCTGAGAGCTGGCTCCACCTTCTGCTAGAAGCCTATGTAAGAACAATGGAAGAAAGAAGGGTTCATTCATTCTTCACCTGCTTACTGTCATTTTACCAGCACATCTATTCCTTCACTAGCATTGGAGCCTACTTCTTCAGAATTCCGTCTTATAGAGAAGACCAAGTGAGACACCCAGCCTAGTGGAACTGAGTAACTACTAGGTCCTTGGACTTTCCATTCACAGCTGACTATTGTTGGATTAGTTGAACTGCAGCTTATAAGTCATTCCAATAAATTTTATAGATAGATAGATAGATAGATAGATAGATAGATAGATAGATAGAAAGATAGGGGTATTCATTTCATAAATTCTGTGATTATGGAGAACCATAAACATACCATGAGCATATCTGATCCTAGTTCTTCTTTGGGGAAAGCTTGGGGATCAAAGTCTACTTCTGTGGCAAAAAAACAAAAAACCAAACCAAAACAAAACAACAACAAAAAAACCCCTGAAGGCCTAATATCCTAGGCTTCTTCTGACCTCCAACAAAGTACTGTGGCACATATTAGTCCTCACTTATGAAGTTGGATGCATCCAAATTGTACACACACACACACACACACACTCCACAAACTGCACACACTTTGTCAATTTTACAAAATGCAATATAATACATTTTCTTATTCCACTTTTAAGAGCAGAGGAATGCTAATAAAACATGACTCATTGTTAATGAATATATCTAATTGTTTTTGTTCATAATTCCCTTTCCCTAGGGAATTTCAAGACTCTAAAGTTGTAAAGACAGTTATAATACAAAGGCAATATTAATTCAGAAATACAACAAAAGTGATCAACTAATAATATAATTATGAATGAGACCTGCATGGAACTCCCTTGACGCCTTCTATGGGACAAATGTCGTGGCTTTACTTGACATTCTGATGAGGTATCAGGAAGATGTTCTCACTTATTTCTAGAATTTGTTTTTTGTGGAAGTTTCTATCCTTCAATACCATATAGGCTTACATACTAGGTGACAGAAATGAAGTAACCCCCTTTGTGAAACCGCCTACAGTATTTCTAACATCACGTATTGGTTTCACACTACACACTGCAGTCCACATATGAGACCTTTAAGAATTATTTCTCTTCATTTTCCACCCTTTCCTTCTCTTCCTTAAAATTATTCTTTCAGATGTGTGACAGCTTAAAGATGAAGCATTATTTCCTGCCTTCAATAGATCGACCACTTCTATAAAGGACCTTTCTATACAACAGAAAAGATGGAGAACATTTATTTACTTACCAGTGGCACACATCATGAATGGCCAACATACACCTAGAAGGCAGAAGGAGGCAGTGAACTGGGAAAAAAAAACATGGAAGCTGAAACACTGTTTCAGTGTTGGGAAGAAAACAGCAACTGACATAGGATGTGACAGACCATGAAAACATGCCTGGGCTAAGAGGGACAGCTATTATTTAGCTGTAAAGTGTGTTTGACATGCAGGCTTATTGATCTGATCTCCAGAGAATTTTGGAATCCAATGTTTACATAAATGCCAGTTTGAAATATTGGTTTATTTCAATAAATCAAGCAACTCAAGACAGAGTAAATATCTATGGGCTACATGAAGCTTGGGAGAAAACAGTGGGTAATCATGGTTGTTAACAAATGTGTGCTTTTTTCCCCCAGAGCTGATGCCAGTGATTAAGCAAATAAAAAGAATCATTCAGGAATGCATACATTATCTATAGATTACATGCTAGAGACAGCAGTTCAAAGAAATATATCTAGTTAGTTCTTAATTTCAGAGGTAACACATGAAAAGGCTAAAAATAGGATTGAGCAAGCTGGAGGGATCAATGACACCACAAGAAGCCCTGCGAGTCAACAAACCTAGGTCCATGGAGGCTCACAGATACTGAATCACCAACCAAAGAGACTGCAGAAGCTGGACCTTTCCCTCCTAAACATATGTAGCAGATGTGTAGCTTGGTCTTCACATGGATCCTCTAACAACTAAAAAAGGGGCTGTCTCTTTCCCTGCTGTCTGCCATTGGATCCTCTTCCCCTTGACAAAGGACTACCTGATTGGGCCTCAGTGAGAGAGGATGCACTTAGTCCTTCTATGACTTGAAGTCCAGGGCTAGGTGGTTCACTAGGGAGGCTTCCTCTTCTCTGAGGAGAAGGAGGGGCAGGTAATGAGGGGAATGATATGTGAGGGTGGAACTAGGAGGAAGGGGCTGCAATTGGGATGTAAAGTGAATAAATAAATTAATTAATGGGAAAAAGTGTGAGCCACTACTTGTGGCCTTAAGTTGCATGATGCATGTATTACTGTTATCAACCCCAGTTTCTAAAATTATATTGCCTTTATGACATAGGTATTTCCATGAAAATACCATTGTATTTTGTTCTGTAACTCATTTGGCCTTTAATGGGAACTTGACCTTTCAACTAAATATAGTGTTTCATTGAAACACTAACTCGGTTATGTAGTTCTTTCTTGGAGTAAAACTTTTCAAAATTTCTCCAGATAGTTTTACTGAATTGTTCACAACAAAGTTTTGAAGAATGCATGTACAAGTTGCATCAATTTCTTAGAAATTGTGCTTTCAATTATTTTTTTCTTTTTCAAATATGTTTAAGATATGGGTCTCTCGAAAAAAAAAGTGGCTGTAGATCTTCCAAGTATACTTCATTCAACCCTGCTTATCAGATTCAAGCATGGCTTTAAGGCTTTGGTTTTTTTTGTGTGATGGAGCAGATTGACTATTTTAATTGTCATTGAGTAGATACATTCACATGGAGGTGAAGCAATAGCAATTTGGAAAGGTCTCAGCCTTTCTGTTGTATCTCCTACTTTAAAACAATCTCTGTGCACTTACCATGGGCTTTGCTGTGCCTGTCCGGCTCGCTGGTGCAAAGAGAATGGATTTAGCTACTGTGTCGTGAGTCAATAACCTAACAAAGAGCTCTCCTGTCCCTGTGTTACTCTGTGCTTCTCCACAGCTGTCTTGCAATTGCAGAACTCATGCTGCTTTCCTCCTACTTAGTCATCATGCTGCTGATGGAACTGTCTCTGTCATAGCTCTGAGCACTAATTGTATCTCTCTAGAAGAAAGCACTGCACGACTTTCATAAATGGGCACATTTTATAAATGAAACGTATATTCTCTTGGTGCATTATTTATTATGGATCTGGTCATAATGTTTTAAATTAGCATACAGGGAATGAGAGGCTATGGTACTTTCAAAGCAAAGTATGATTTTGGAGTTCCATCTTCCATCCTTTCAACCCACTTCTCATTTCTGAGTCTTGTCCCATTATAAAGCCCCTAAATCTCCTTTCCATTTGATGTCATATATGTTCTTGTTAGCCACCCTTTCTGGGTACAATTTACTCTCTCAGTCTTCTTTTTGCCCACATAAATACATATTTTTGCACATATATGCTTATATCAGAACCTAAGATTGGAAATATGAGAGAATCTAAGGCATTTGTCTTTCTGAGTTTGAGTCTCCTTATTTAATATTTTATAAGATCCACCAATCTTACTGTGAAGTTCATATTTCTTTACAGTTTAATCAAATTCAATTTTGTGTATGTATCATATTTTCATTGTTAATTTATCCATTTATGAGCATGTGACTAGTACAATTCCCTGCCTACTATGAATAGAGTGGGAATAAGCATGGTTATATATGTATCTTATAGAATTGTAAGGAGACCTTGAGAATATGTCCTGGATTATGGGTAGGTCAGGGTAAAGATAAGAGCATATAAATGGTAGTTCTATTTTAATTTCTTGGGAAACTTCCATATTGATCTCCACATTTGCTATATGAGTTTGTAATGTACTACTTCTGTATAATTTATTATAAGGCCTCATCACAAATTAAGCTAAGTATAAGACTCTATTTTATTTTCAAAGACACACAAAAGATAAATTTGTACAAGCAGCATTAGATCTCCTCTGAGAGTGAAATTGAAACAAATTTTACAAATACATCTCAGCCTGTAAAAGTTGAAATAAACTTGTGTCCTACCATTCCTTTGAGACGTACTATTTTTATCCTCTCATTCTTTCCAAAATACCCTCTGAATTTTTAAGCATGCTGATTATTTTTGCAGCTAATAATGATTACAATCATCATAATGACAAAAGTCTTAGGCAGTAAGTAAAAGATTAAAATTAACTACTGAGTTTTCTGGAAAGGCAGCACATTGATTTGAGCTAAGCAATAGGGAGAGATTTACTATTAATAACAATATTTAACACAGCTATGAAAATTTTCCTGTGACCCGAACAGTGCCAAGACTCTACTAAAGCCAAAAAAAAAAAAAAAAAAAAAAAAAATCTAACAAGAGGGTGAATGTCCTTAAAGTCTTATATGTTTATGAACATTTTTCCAGGTTTACAACAGACATTTCTATGTATGTGATCATGCCAAGCACACTGCATAAACATGTTGAATCATTCTGTTAAATGAGTAGAATGGAGATTTCATCCCCTGCCTACAGTGAATAGAGTAGGAAGAAGCTTGGATGTACATGCATGTCTAGGTTTTTGTATGGAGACTTTTAGAATATATCCTGGAGTATAGGTAAGTCAGGTTATAGATGGGGTATATAGATAGCTATTTATTATAATTTCTTGAGAAACCTCTATATTGATTTCCAAATTCACTATTCTTGTTTATAATGCACCAAGGTTTGTATAATTTGTAACAAGGTTATAATAAAGGATCACACACTGATAAAGATAGACTCAACTTGTTCAGCCCCAGACCTTCAGAAATCCTGTTTTATGAGTCTGCTGTTCATTTTTCCATTGTCAGTCAAGCATTCTAGTTGAACAGACAAGATGCCATATACTGCTGGCTGCTCTGAAGGTGTGGTACCAGAAAAGAAAATGAACCCTGACCATTCCTGAACTACAAAGGGAATTTCTTGTAGTTAGAGGTTAATGTGCCAAGATAAGCCCAGGGCTATTTAAGCAGACATTATTAGTGGCATGGCCTAATGGTCTGTCAGCATTTGTCTGGTCTTAGCCTCCATCCATCTGTTCAAAATATGTATCCAACTCCATCTTGGCTGTCTTGAGCCTCTTCATGAGACAATTAGAGAAGATGGGGATTTTAGTATTCTATACTTAGAGCACGCTAGTTGGGGATATGATATATTTTTTAAAGTGGTTATTTTTCATATCTGAAGACTAAGTCCTATTCAAGTGACTAAGACCCTTATTTACTACCCAGACATAGACAAATTTCCTAGAGCTTTGTCTATTTCTTGCTGCCAAATGTTTCTCTTCCCACACTCCTGCCAAAAGAGCCACCTGTCTGCCTAGCTGTGCCTGGAATTCCCTGGTGACAGTTGACCTGTCTGAACTTTCTATCAAGGAGACCTTGGTGACTCTGATTCCCATGTTAATTTGTCTTACTACCAATAACAGAATCTTCCTCCAGATACCAACATTTAATGAACGGCTGGCATTAAATCTCTAAGAGATTGCTAAAAGCACAAGAAGTCCTGACTCCCAGACAGCCTGGCATTTGTTAGGCTGAATCAGCAGCAGCTCAAAGAATTGACTCAGCTCTTAGCTCATAATTGATCTTTTAATGTATACACCTTGTTTGTAATCTTATTATAAAGAAAAAAAGAAATAGGGGAAAAAAAGGGGGGGGGGGTACTTTCTTTAAAGGAAATAGGACCAGCATTTTGAGAAACGTTTCTTTCTACTTTGATTGAATAACTGCCTTGTACCGTTAGGAAAGGTGATGTGGCCTTTTCATACTCTCCATAATCCAACAGGGAGTAAAAGGCACGGATGAATTCCATGAATACAATTAGCAGATTGCAGAAGACTCTGGAAATACACATATCAGCCTTCCGGAAAGTGTCAGTAGCAGGTCAGGTGGGCAAGAAAATTTCCTGTCTTGTCCTATACTGCCATCCTGTGGTAAGTACAGGTTAAAGCAGTATGATAATAACAACTTAGTTCTTTAGAACTCAGCTGACAGCACATCGCAGTGGTGCTTGAATGAGTCCAGATTACCTCTTATGACAGACAGCAAAGTTAATAATAAAATTATCTTTTGTTTTCCAGTCTTCAATGATCTGCATGATCCGAATAAATAGAGGTTTAACTTCAAAGACACCACTCCAGTCCTCATCTGCTCTACCAGGTCTACTTCTAGGCTTAGAGTTTGAAAAACCTACTTTATTAAGGGTTCTGAAATGCTTCAACCTCCCTTCTAGCCCACTGACCAGAGGTAGGTAAAGAAAAAAAGAGTTAATAGGAAAAGGGGAGTGTGGAGCTGTCTTCAGTATATTTCTTTGGGGCAATTCTACTCTTCATTGTCAGATTACCATCAGTCCAGTTCAACACCAACCATGAATCAGGATCAGCAGCACAATTCAGCAGAGAAAGCAAGGCCCTGACAAATTGGCATGAGTTGTTAGAAGTGGCCAGAATGAGCAGGGATATCATGTGATGTTCTTTGGTGCATTTCTCTCTACCAAATGAAGAGCAGTGAAGACCAGTGAAAATCAGAAGCAAGACCAGTGAAGACCAGTAAAGAGAAGAGAAGAAGCAAAGCACTGCATGGTGTAGCAATGCAAGAGCATCCTTTCACTGTTTGTGGGGTTCCGTTTATATTCTTTCTGAACATCATGCACCCTCTCAAGTGCCTGTTTTCAGCAAAACATCACAGGTCTTCTGACAAGACAGCTTCCAGAAAAATCATTTGAGCACAGCTTCTAGAAAAAAAAAATTACATAACATAACTGAATTGTTAAAGAAACTAGAAATTTCTACTTCACTCACCTCTCATTCTCATTGCATTCTAGCCACAGTGATTCTTTTATTCCATGAAGTGCCAAACACTCCATTCTTCTGCCTTCACTCCTTGGAACAGTTTCACTCTTCCAAAAGACTGGAGTGAGATTGTCTCTACTTAGTGTTAGTGCTTTGTTTTTAAACATGCACATGTGTGTGCTCACACACACACATATACACAGAGAGAGAAAGAGAGAGAGACAAATACAGAGACAGAGAGACAGAGAGGCAGAGAGACAGAGAGACAGAGACAAAGAGACAGAGAGAAAGAGAGAGACGAAGATAGAGAAAGAAGTTTTCTACTTCTACCTTTATGTCCCAGGTCTTCAGGTTTGCACAACAAACGCCTTTACTCACTTCCATCCCCATACCTTCTAAAAATGCTTTTAAAAATAATGTCTGTTGTTTATTTATCCACCTTCATGAACACTTCATAAAAATGGAGATTTTTTTTATCATCAAAGCATTCCAAGTACATAGAACACAGCCTGAGACACATGAGTTATGCAATTGCTGTCTTGAATATAATTTGATATTTTAATCTAATGTATAGTTATATTCTTCCCACTGGAAGGAATCAGACTGTATAAATTTGTTAAAGAGCCTTTATCTTTCCAACATTGCAGTCAGTCTTGCCAATCAGATCAAATATAATGCAAGAAGATCAGATTCCAAGTCCTTGACTGTATTTTATTTGTCTAGAGATTTTCTGCTGACATTGAGGCTTGAATATATTTAAATAATATGTTACATTTTCAACTAAACAATCCCCAACAATTCATCTTATCCTATACCTACTTAATTGTTTTTCTTGGCCTATTGAATATACATGAGCATATATGCATGCGTGTGAGTGCACATGTGTTTGTCTGAAGTTATGATGCCTGATTTTCACTCCTATCAATTTGCCAAAGCATGTTTGTTCCTCACCATCAAACCACTCTGTTAAAAGAGAAAGTGGACCTCAGCATCCATCAATACAGTAACTGTCCTATATCAGAGGAAATGTGAGCAAGTATCACTAAAAATAGAAATCTTAATTCTGAGTCTATACATGCTGTATCTTACGTCTCTCAGAAGGCAATGCAGCCTCAAGACTACCAGCTCTCAACCTTTGTCACAAACCCTTTGGGGTCAAATGATCCTTTCATAGTGGTCATAGACCAGCAGAAAACACAGATATTTACATTACCATTACATTACATTACATTACAATTTATAACAGTAACAAAGTTACAGTCATGAGGTAACAACAGAAATAATTGTATGGTTGTAGGTCACCACAACATGAGGAATTGTATTAAAGGGTTACAGCATTAGGAAGGCTGAACCACACCTCGAGATCAACTAGTGTTGATCACACAGAATGAGATGGGGACCACATGATTACTGTATTCATCTTCACCATGGCATCTCCAGCACTAAAATCCAGCCTTGCTTTTGCAAGGTGGAGTCCCTGCTGGATGAGGAAAAGGATACTGACAAAGTGAACAGATGAACAAGGTGCATAACTTGATATCTGACCAAATGCCTCTTCGATACATTTCTAGATGTTCCTCTCTCCTTTTCCCACAGCACTTGGTGACACTCTCACACATCATTACTGCAGGAGAGCATGGAAATGTTCTACTTACCTATAAAGAAGGTTTTATTAGTGATTGTAGCTTGTTAACACAGAATTAGCATCAGTCTACCCAATTAGTTCACTGTCACAGTTAATGGGATACTAAAGTATCCTGATAAACCAGGTCAGACTGAGCAGAAGAAGGTACTATAAAAATTAGAGAACAGAGTTATGTGAGATGAAATTCACAGTGATACATAACAGATAGTGGACACCAGAACAGAGTGGTGGAGTGGTAAAAATTGATCTTAACTATTTATCATTTTTTCAAACTTATTCTGAAATGTGTTATTTATATTCAATTGAATTTTTTCTTTGTTCTTCCTTGTGATCATTTACTACAAAAAACAAAGTGAAATGATAGATTTCTCTCCCATCACAGCAGCTAAAGGATAGAGGTACTCAATATCTATAGTTAGTAGAGTTAAATATACCACTTAATTGTGTGGTTCAGACATTGTTTGTTTTTAGGTGGCATAGAACTTGGGTTAGTGGCCAACCAATGACTGGTCCAACTTGAAACCCATGCCTGACACTGCCTGGATGAACAGGAAGCAGAAGCTGGATAGCCCAGAGACCCCAGAGATCTAGGATAAAAGCAAACAGTATCGGTCTACAAAAGGTAAAGAAGTGATTCCTAATGCTATTCTGCTATAGTCATAGACCAGAGCCTGGTATAATCATCATTAGAGAGGCTTTATGTAGCAAAGGTTAGCAAAGCTCTGGGAATTCCTTGGGAACGAGATAGGAAAGATTGTAGAAGGCAAAGGGGTCAAGGACACCACAATAACATGGCCCACAGAATCAATTAACCAGGGCTCATAGGAGCTCCTAAGAACTGAATAATAATCCGAGAGCCAGTAGGCATCCTCCAGCCTTGATAGGAAGGTATATGCCTAGTCTTACTGTATCTTGTTCTACCATGTTTGGTTGCCATCTCTGGGAGGCCTGCTCCTTTCTGAAGGGAAATGGAAAAGGAATGGGTCAAGGGAAGATGGGAGATGGAAGAGGGGCTGGGAGGAAAAGAGAGGAAACGATAGTTGGGATGTAAGAGATGAAAGATGAATGAACAAATAAATATATTTAAGAAATTAATAATTTAAATGTATTCTAGATGTCGTTCTCTGGGATGTTGTAAGAAAGCCATTTAGCATGTCACAGGACATATACCAGTGTCTCGGGATACTGTAGTTTTTCATAATATTATGCACACTTTTCTTCAAATACATTTTTTGAGTGTGTTAAAGTTTTTTACAGGCTTCTGAATGAAACCCAAGATTCTGTATGTATTGCTGTGACTGCTCACACATCCGAGTTTTTCACTGGCTTCTAACCAAATGCCCTGTGGTTAGGATGACACTTGGCTGACATTAACTGAAAAGATAGAGAAAAGGCATGAATAAAGGGTGAGAGAAGGCTATAATTTTCTTAGTGGAACTTTTACCTTCGTTTATTCATAGATTTCAGAGAAAGGTACTTTATTCTAAAGAATTAAAACTTAGTAGGAACAACAAAGATAGAGGGATCTAGGGAGAACTAGCCTGTAGAAAAAAAATAAGAGAGGAAATTAACAACTATCTCTCAAATCTTCTGCTCCTCCTTCACCCACATCCTCTGGAAACTACTCAACCATTTCTTTAGTTTGTTAGAAAACCTTTAAAAAATGTTTTATTTATTTACATTTCAAATATTTTTTCCCTTCGTGGTACCCCTCAAAGAGTTCTTCACTCAATGTTTTGCTTCCCCTTTGCCTCTGAGAGGGTGCTCCAACACCCACCCCTCTCACCCACCCACCTACTCCCACCTCACAACCTCCCCCCCACATTTCCCTTCCCTGAGGCATTAAGTCTCTACAGGATTAGGTGCATCCTCTCCCACTGAGGCTATACAAGGCAGTCCTTTGCTACATATGTGTGTCAGTGGAAACAGAGCAGCCCATGTGTGCTCTTTGTTTAGTGATTTAGTCTCTAGGAGTTCCCAGAGGTCCAGGTTAGTTAATACTATTGGTCTTCCTATGAGGTTGCAATCCCCTTCAACTCCTTCAATCCTTGCCCTAGCTCTTCCATAGGGGTCTCAAACCTCAGTCCACTGGTTAGCTGTAAGTGTCTGCATCTGTCTCAGTCAGGTGCTGATAGAGTATATCAGAAGGCCAGGTTCCTGTCTGCCAGGACAACATGGCTTCAGTAAAAGTGTCAGGGTTTGGTGTCTGAATATAATACCCCATTCATGTTAAAAGTCTTAGAAAGATCAGAGGATCATGGCACATGCCTAAATATAATAAATATAAGCAACATACAGCAAACTAGTTGTCAACATCAAATTAAATAGAGAAATTTGAAGCAATCCCACTAAAATCAGGGACAAAATAAGGCTGCCACTCTCTCCCTATGTATTCAATATAGTACTCAAAGTTCTAGCTAGAGCAATTAGACAACTAAGGACCTCAAGGGGATACAAATTGCAGAGACATGAGAAGCAATAAGCAGATGAGTAAGTCTTGGAAGACTGAAGCTAACAATGAGAAGAGGCTAATTGTCTAACGTACTAAAAAATACACACTCTATGGTATAGTCAGGAAGTATCATCAAAAAAAGAGAAGAAAGAATATTAGAAAAATTTCTAAAGTGAAGTCACAAATGCTTTATGAGAAACAAGATGGGTGTGACAGCAGACAAGGGGGAGTGCAAAAAGTCATGGAAAATGAAAATAAAGAATCTGTGTGACCTGTTTGCTATATTGTCTGAAAGAAAATGAATGACAAAGTTGTGGAAGGAGTAAGAGTGAAAAGAGGAGGGACAAGAGTATCAAGAGGAAGAGGGTGAGGAGGAATGGAGGAGGAAAAAGAAGGGGACTAAGAAGAAGAGGAGGAAGCAAAGGAAGAGTGGCAGAGGCCTCATGTTGGTACAAATGCTGTCAGCCAGGTGTGTCTTTTAAGCTAGCAGCTAGGACCCTCAGCCTGGATGAAGGAATAATACTGGAATTGCTCTCTCAGTCATAGAATCTGGGCAACCCTAATGTGGGCACTGTATAATGCAGACATTGTAGACAATTCTACACAGGCATCAACTCTAGAGAGGTTAAGAAAGATTATGGAAGGTTAACTATAATCAACTGAGGAGTCAATAACTCTAAATATTACAAATGTGTAAATTTCTAATAGTATATTAAACATGTCTTGATGTAACCTGCTTTAGAAAATCAAATTACTTAAAGTAAATACAAACTGTTGAAAATATCTGTTTGGCTTGAAACTGAAAGTGGACCCCCGAGACAGAGTTATTAATTTAACAGGCTGGCAAGCGAAGGACAGGTAAGATTCTACATAGAGCATTACCAATCTAAGACAGAAATGCATTGCTTTTGATAATGCATATTCCACAACAGGTAAGGAAGGCATTCTTGTCAGAACAATCTAAGATGGGCTCAGTCTTGTTTGTGAAATAAAAAAGGAGGAGATGTGGAGGGCTTTGGGGGCTGCTTGGCAAGAATCTGACATTAGCCAAGGACAAGGAAATGGGCTTCAGGCAGGAATCTGACATTAGGCTAGAACAAAGACATAATTTCAGGCAGGAATCTAAATCTTAGGCTAGAACAAAGAAGTAATTTCAAGAAGGAATCTAAATCTTAGCTTAGAACAAAGAAGTAGGCTTCAGGCCTGAAAATGACTTTGAGCTAGGACAGGGAAGTAAGCTCAAATATTTTGTTCATCCTGATAAGCCCTTAGAAACAGTGATCATGGGAGAGTGATCAAGGGACTCTGTTTATTTCCTTGCTTTTTCTTTGACTATTTGTGTTTAATGTCTTGCGTGTTCCTTGACTATTTGCATCTATTGTATTGCTAGTTCCTCAACCTAGAACTGACCTTAATACTTGCATGTAATTAAAATGGTATGAAGGTAGATTGGGAAAAAATATAAAAGAATATGACATAAAAAGAATATCACAGACCAAACTCCCTAGTGAACATAGATTCGAAAATTCTCAACAAAATATTTGCAAACAAATTCAAGAATACATCAAAAAGATTATTCATCATGATCAAGTTTACTTTATTTCAGATATGCAGGAATGGTTCAATATATGTAAGTCAATAAATGTTATAAATAATTGGTCTCAAGAACATAAAAAAAAGAAAAGATTTATTTAACTATGTGCTGACACAAGCTAGACTCAATTAGGAAAAGGGACTCAATTGAGAGCTATCACCTGTAGACAGTTTTGTAGAGTGTTTTCTTGATGAAGGATGGATGTAAGAGTACTCAGCTCATTATTTGTGGTCCTCAGTGATTTAAGATAGAAAGTTAAGCAAGCCATGAGAAGCACTGTTCTGTCTGTGGCCTCTGCTTCAATTCCTTTTTCAAAGTTCCTGTCTTGAGTTCCTGCCCTAAATTTCCTCAGTGATGGACTGATATATGGAAGAGTAAGCAAAATAAATGCTTTCTCATCAAGTTGCAATTGGTCATAGTGCTTTATCACAGCAATATAAACCCTAAATAGGACAGGCTAACTTAGCAATATTTTAATTTTATGCTTGAAATAAAAGACTTTATTTTAAAAACTAAATTATATTTGACCTTTAAGTTCTAACATTTTAATCTGGTCAAATTTTAATGATTTCCCTTTGGTAACACACTTCACTGCTTTTATACTTAAGAAAATGTTTGCCAGTTTTTTTTTTTTTTTTTTATCGGACATATGATTCTATCACTTCTCTCCTCTTCTTATATTTTTTTCACTCCTATGTACTGAATTTGCTGGACACATAAAGATTGGCTGCATACTCCAAGGCCCTCCTCCTCACAGTCTCTAACCAGATAAAGTCCTAGCGACATTTGTCAAAGGTTTTACATTTTACATTACATGAACGTTATAGTACTGCAGATCAACCAATGGACATATAATATATTGCAAATTTAAGAAACAAACAGTTAAGTTTCCAGTTGGTCAGGCCTCATGAGGTGAGAGAGAACATTACAAATCACAGAACTTTTAGTATGAAAATGGTGCAGACACAGTGCACAGAGCACACACCAATAAAAGCAAGTACTGTAAATAGAAAAATACAATCTTTGCTTTCAAGTGAGAAATTTACAATTAACAAGTTACATTTTGAAAATTATCAGAAGTGACTTTTATGCTGTTGAGCATGTAAAAATGCACACACAAAAGATACTTTAATTGTGAGTCACAAACTTTTAAGGTGTTTGAAGATGTCATGTTAATGTTTCAAGAACATTTTTTTTGTTCTCGAATAAAACAAAATACTATGATGAGCAATTCAGTAAAGCCAGAACAAGGTTATATGCATTGTTGTATGTTTACCATTATTGAAAGTAATAAAATTTAAGACTGTTTAAATATTTAGCAATAACTAAGTTAAGCTCATTAGTATAAGATCTGTTTAACTTTATGCAAAACAAAAAGTAAGAATCCTAAGCAACATTTCTTACAACAGAAATATTAGTGAAATATTAGTAGAAAAATGTGTACATTTTTTCTTATTGCAAATGATTTTCATGTTAAGTACCCACATATGCTTACAACAGAACATTTAAAAGTTTATAAATATATTCTCTACAGTATTTCAGATTTATTGAACATTATATGGTTTTGTATACTATCAATCAATGTCTGAAGTATCTATATTATTTCCATAATTTAAAAAGTAGATATTAATTTTAATTGAAATTAATCTAAAAAGTAGTGTCACATGGTAATTAAAAAACAAATAACTTGCTGGGCAGTGATGGCGCACGCCTTTAATCCTCGCACTTGGGAGGCAGAGACAAGCGGATTTCTGAGTTCGAGGCTAACCTGGTCTACAGAGTGAATTCCAGGACTACACAGAGAAACCCTGTCTCAAAACAACAACAACAAAAAAAACCAAAAACAAACAAACAAACAAAAACCCTCAAATCACTTATAAAATTATTCCTTATATAAATATTCAGCTGGAATTGCCCAGGGCTTGCTGAGTGAAGACTGGGATGGGTAATAGGTGTTGTGTTTTTATTAGCAAAACCAAGTAGGTGTATAATGCCATCAAAAACTCCCCAATAACAAAGTGTAGCTGAGGATACTAATGGCATATCTTCTGCCAGTTCCACAAAAATCAATCCGTTTCACAGTGGGCTTTTCTGTCTCCAAAGGAAAGGCTTTTAAATAAAATAGTCTGAATTATGCCACCAATATATTTATTTATAGAAATTGAAGTTTACTTTAAGAAAAAAAAAGCTCAAAGAACTTCCAAGATAATAACTTTGCTTAAGTCAATCTGACTCTTAAATTTTACATCCTTCTCAAGTGATTGTTTTTTTTAATCTGAGTTCAGTTTCATCATTCAGCTGTTTTTACCTTTTAGGGAAGGAATTCTGGCTATGGACTGTTAACCGACATTTCTTCACAATCTTTATCCTATTAAATTATGTATGTAATTATCCCCTCCCGTCCCTCTTTCATTTTGTGCATGTGTGTGTGTGCATGTATGTATGTGTGAGTGTGTGTGTGCATGTATGTGTGTGCGTGTGAGAGTGTAAGTGTGTGTGTGAGTGTGAGTGTGTGTGTGTGTGTGTGTGTGTGTGTGTGTGTGTGTGTGTGTTTCTGGAAGATAATCTAGACTTCATAAGTATTTCTTGAGTAGATAATGCATAACCACAGTTTCCCACTGTGACATTACATGTTTTCCCTTTTAATCTCATATCAATCACATAAGCTGGCAACAAAACAGTAGTCATTCTACATTTATAAATGGATAGATTAAAAAGTCAAAGAGAAAGATCAAATCTTTACACAACCATACAATTAACTGTAAATTTGCTGTTAATTTCAGTTTAGTTTCACAATTAGACTGGGTTGCTGTTCTCATTCTCCCAATCACTTCTTCACCGCAAAACACTTTTTCTTATAAAGCATGTTTTCATTCATCTATGATCAGTAATGCAACACACAGGTAGACTGTGTATTAAGTATCATTTTCTGCTTCCCACTTCTGCAGCATCCATCTTTGTTGAGGATAATGAAGAGCTAGGTCAGCGCATTGTTCTCTGACACCCTCGGTGAGATAGGTGCTTTTTAGTCCTACTCAAAACTTAACTCTTTGGAGCCTTGGGCCGCCTTATCACTGACACTGTACTGCTGAGGAGCTGTGAGAGATTCAGAATTAAAAATAGCTGGGTGGGATTGTTCAAGTCCAGACTTAGGTTAGAAACCACAGGCTGCAAGGCCTCTCTGTTAGCTTCAACTCAAGAACACTGATGATTTTGTATGACTCAAAGGGCAATGAGAGCCCCTATAAGCTGATTCTCTTCACGACAGAAAATAGGAAGAACTCACCGTGATGAGAAACTCCGGTACTAAGATCCCCCGAGATGACTGGTCCAGATGCTGTTTCCTTATTTAATGTTTAGGAGAATGGATGGTTTCTCAGTTTCATGAAAACTTATCAGCTGTCTCTCAGCAATAGACTGTGGAAGTGTCATAAACTGCTCAGGGCCTTTGTCATTGATCCAATTTGTATCATTAATCAGATACAAAACCCAATTAACAGCCCTGCTAGGATGTGAAGAAGAAACTCTGCTTAAAAAGAAAAGCCCTTAAAGAGTGCCTGACCAGAGCCTCTGATCGAGTGGTGCGATGAATTATTAACCAGGAAATGTTAACGTGCCCCTTTGTCTTTTGCTTAACTCATTGGCATGGCAATATTGTTAAAGATTTTTATTATGATTTTTCTACTTGGAAGGAGGAGGTAGGGAAGAAGTAGAAGTTAGCTTGAAACCATTTTTTCAGGCATGATACTGACAGAAAAAAAAAAACCTTGAAGTTTTATACCAAATACTTACTTATGGAAAACAGGCAGTTCAGCACAGACAACTATTTAACTGTTTAGCAAGTGTGTACACTCATCTCACTTCAACTTTCACACTCTGTTCTGTTTTGTGAAAAATCTCAGTTCTGAACTTAAATTGGAAAAGTCAAGGCTGCTTGTTGAGCCTGTACTCTATAATGCTAGAAGCTGGGAGTTCTCTGGATAACCACCACCTGAGAACTAGATGCCCTAAAGCATCTAGCCCGGCAGGAAACAGAAAATGTGGTAAAGCCGCTGCAATCCAGAAGTACAAGGAGATGGATGTGGATTATTGAGTTGAGGAAAACAACTGAAAAACATAAATTCTTTATGTTAAAAATAAAACAGCATTTCACATTTTCTACAGCTATAACTGCTTGTGTGACTTCAATAAAAGGAAAAAAAAAAAAAACATTGAAATGACACCCAGGAGGTATACCCGTGTGTGGTTCTGAAAAGGCCAAAGGGAAATGAGTCACAGTTGAGAAAGAAGCACTAACCTGCAGCTGTGTCTTTTAAATAACAAAGGCAATGAGATTAGTGCTACTCATATGATTGAATTATATAATGAATTATTCTGGATATCATTTCATTTTGTATGTATCACTTTAAATAAATAGCAGTTTATCAACATCTGGCCATAAAAATAACCCAGGGCCTTGCTTTTTCAAAAATTTTCTTTCTGAAGCAATATAATACAGTCCATCTAATACTGGTTAGAATCTACATCACTGAGTAGCTTCTGGGTAAGATAAGAAAAATCATTATTTTCTAAAGAATCGGTCAAGATTGGTATACTTTTCTGTTGAAGGGAAGAGGGGAGAAGTGTCTGAAAAGGGGACAAAGAGAAACAAGTCAGCAGAAAAAGGTCTGACACTGCTCAGCATATACACCTGGATATAAAACACCTGCCAGGCTATTGTCACCATGATCACAGAATGAGAAAATCAGAGAAAGAGGCCATCTCATCTCTCTCTTTCCTTTTTCTTCATAATCCCCCAGTACACCAGAAATGCTAGCCTCTTTAATGAGCTTGGTTTATTGTGTTAAATTTGAAGAACTGATGACAACAAATTAGAAGCTGAATCTCATCCTACTTCTCATTAACCCAGAGAAGTGATCTTGAAGATAAGTGGTTTATTAAAGCTTGGTTTTCAATATTCCTTTTTTAAATTTTTCACATTTAGATAAAGATCACTCTGCTATATGAAATCCTTTTCAGCTTTTGACAGTATCATATTGCACCAGATATGCTAGGAAGATTGCTAATAAAAGAATGCAATAATGTATAATATTTATCAGAAGGTTTAACACTGTCAACTTATTCAACTCTTTTTAATTGGTTAAAAACTCTATTTTTAAAAGGCTTGGAGAATTAATCCTTAACAGGATGATTTTGTAGTTTCTCTGGAAGATCAAAACAAAAAAGAGCTTTGAACATTGCAAATCATTCTGCCACCCATTACTAACAGTAACTGTCCTGCTGTGCTTTAGGAATTCATAAACTAGGAATGGAGAAAGTAATTAAAAATAGAACGGAGAGAGTCCGAAATTCTTTTTCTTTCAAAGAGAAAAGTAATGGGGAAAATGCTCTATGTTTGTACAATAAAAATGACAAGAACTAAAGCACATTTACTCCATGCAGAACTTTAAATCTCTCTCTCTCTCTCTCTCTCTCTCTCTCTCTCTCTCTCTCTCTCTCTCTCTCTCTCTGTCTCCCCCTCTGTGTGTGTGTGTGCGTGCACATGCACGTGTGTATGTGTGTGTGCACATGTGCATGTGAGTGTTTGCGCGTGCCTGTGTGTGCACGCATGTGTGTGTGTTTGATCAATACCATAAAGGGAGACAGTAAGAAATGTGTTGATGAATGTGCAACATGAAGACATGAAGTATGTATGGAGACATTGGCCATATAATGTTATTCTAAAACTTGGTCATGTTTATTCATAGTTGTTGGGGGTGAAACAAAGAAATTGCCAAGGATAAAGGAAATGATACATTTTCTACAAAATGTCAAAAAGTTCATCATTTTTGTGAGATGGGTAGCTGCAACTTTAAAATTGAGAAAAGCTGGCAGAAGATTGCCATCAGGAGTAAGGTGTTATAGGAATATGAGCCCAGAAACAATGATATCTTCTGTTCAAACAAGGAAGTGATGGATGAAGATGGTTCATTTATTTGACCTGACACAAGTACAGTATCTAGTACCTATGTCAAGTTCTCACAGCAAAGATTGCCACTATAGTCAATGACAGCAAAAACAATATTTTGCCTCTTATTGTGTATATTAAAAGAGAAAGTATTATGGGTAAGCAAAATATTAAAAACATGTTGTGGGCTTTTTTGTTGATTGTTCGACTTTTCTTTACAGGTATACCTCTAAGTTCTTTGTATATAACATATACTTGAGAACCACTTTGTATAAGGAATATAAATTGAGGACCACTACTGTAGAATATACATTATTCATGCAAATATATGAATTCACAATTTAAGTAAGTTTTATATGATTGAATATCTGACATACATCTTTTGTTTTGTTTTGACATACATCTTAAAATGCCTGTTCTATTCTATTCTATTCATTGTTTAGAGTAGCTCACCATTTGTAAATGAAAACAAAAATATAAAAATATATGAAATATATTTATATACAGCTACAGCACAGGAATTCATATTATAAAAATTATTTAATTCTTTAATATTTTAATATTTAATGTTTTATTCTCTTTAATAAACATTCACAAAATAGTTTTTACATAGTTCTTGTTATATAAACATAACATATTGTATTCAAGTAATTTCTGAAAGCAAGGCTTGAACACAATATTAGAATTTACTAATATGTAAATATCTCATTAAGGTTTTAAAACCTCCAAGTCCTGTTTCACTTGCTTTGGGCCACTAACAATTTATATCTTTCCTCAAAGAAGCTTTCTTATCCTGCAAATCAAAAGAACTGTGACAACTGCGGTTCATTTCTTCATTATTAGATAGTATGTGTCAGACATCAAACTCGGCTGGTGACCTGGTAGCTTAATGAACATTATAAAAGGCAAAAAGAGGGTGTGTGCCCAGAACTGCACAATTGCTGAGAGTGAAGCTAATGGAAATTCCACCAGAGGACTACAGAAGAATCCTCCACTGACTTAAAAATATGTGTGGAAACAATGTTTTACTTAAAGGATTACTAATTGCATGGGGAAAATAAAGAAAGACTGTAGCAGAGAGTATAGTTTAGCCAACTTATTCTTTCTACACATACCATGTCAAAAGGAAATTAGATAGCAGAAATAATGTAGGAAAGATCAGAGGCAACAGAATCTGAAAGAGTGAGGCATCATTGAAATCGAAATTGTAAGAATCCTTCATTTGAATATGTCTGATGCCAGAACAGTGGAGACACAGAGAGGATCCTCAGAGCTTATTGGTTAGTAATTGACCTATTGAATTGAGCTATTGAAAAGAATACCCCAACAGTTGATCTGTATATGCATATGTGCACACATACATGAATATCTGTACACATATGTGCGCAAACACTATAAACACAAAAATATACTTAATAACCATTCTTATTTTCTAAGAGAATTATAGAGTTATCTCACTATATGTATAATATATCAGAAGAATCACCATGTAGATATTGTAAATATTGAAAAGAGTGGGTATGTGTCATTTTTATTATGTTCTTAGCTATGAATTACACTAAGAAGACACAGAATTAAATATCTGCTGTTTCATATTTCTAGCTGATTAAAAATATTGGGTTTCAAAGAACTGTCATTTTTATCATATTAATGTTGGAAGTGTAAAACATCAAAATATTTAAGATTTGAAGTTATAATTATATAGTTATGTATATAATTATATAGTCATAATTAATAATATTAATAAAAGCAAATACAGATCTCATTATTATAATAATAGCCAAATTCTACTAGAATGTGAGATCTATAATATAATGTCTATATTGCCAAACCTTCTGATTTATAGCACAGAAGAGTTATCATGCTTTATATTAGAATGCAGGTAAATAAGTGAAACAACCCTAGGACATAAATTGAGAAAACTGCTTGCATTTTCAAATATTTACTTTTCAATTTTCATCAAAATCCAAGTCATTTTTAATCCAGCTTTTGAATCTTGTCTTTTATTTACTCAAAATACAGATCAAGTCTGAAGTTTAAATTAACATATAAATGACTTCATGACAATTTAGGGAAAAAAAAACAAACAAATGTGAGAGTTAGGTCTTTAAAACCACCAGTGAAGACTAATGCCATAAAGAGCATCATGTGTTATAAGAAAAGCATTTTTGTTCCTTTGGCTTACTCAGTAAGGACATACAGGGCATAGATTTAGAGAATATATAGTTAACAGCACTCAATGTCTTTTATAACAATCACAATATGAAATACTAATAGTTCATTCTCAGTTCTCTGGGAAAACAGAACCAATAGCATTGATGCCTGTACATAGGTATATTTAAAGATTTATTCTAAAGTGTTGGCTCCTATGAATGCAAGAGGCCAGCAAGTCCATAGTGTGTATATAGGCCAGGCTACAGAGTGCAGACTCTGGCAATGAAGCCACCTTAATCATATTGACCCTACTGCCTTGAGTCTCAGACCTCAGATGGACTAAATACAGTACTGGGTGGAAACCTGATCCCCTATGAACATAGTAAAGGTACTGGCCCCAAAGCATATCACAATTCATGATGATGACATATCACAAGATCTGAAGATATCTCGGCAGCATGGGAGGACTGTTGATCCTGTTACTCTGGTCTAAGTGGGTCTTAGAAGGCTCAGGGAACAGCACAGAGAGGGTCTCTAAAGAACTGCATCCTCCGGTAGCATAAGGCTTCCTTGGGAAATAATCATAGCAACCAATGAACTATTAGAAACTGCTGCTTGTCAGAGTTCCCCTTAACAGACCCCCACAAACATGCTTCCTCTTAAAATTTTCCATACAATCTTGTGCTAATGATCATCCAAGGATAGGGAGAAACCATGCACAAATAATAAATGCTCAAACTTTCCCAGAATGCCTTGCCTTCTCATTCAGTCTAAGAAGACTCAGTCAGAATGTATACTTGGTTATGCATGAGTGTGGTTTGGACTTCAATGAACTGAATTTAAATCCAACAATGAAGCTCGCTCATAAGGGGAGAAAGTATTAGAATATAAAGAATATAGATAATTTTGCCTTTCCATTTTGTTTTGACAGTTTTTATGTTAACCAGCAGAGCTTTGAATTCCCTCTTCTCCTGTCTCTGTCTCCCAAGGGCTGAGATGACTTTTATGTTCATGCGCAAACAATTGATAAATGTCAAAAAAAAGTCTCCTAATAAACATTAGAAGCATCTGGCTATAAAGATGTAATATACATTAGTAATTCTCCAAGAGGACATATGCCCAACAAATCACAGGAGCTCTTTCTGAAAAAAAATGCTGTTGCTATCATTAATCCCTTCTCTCCTCCCTATCTCTTCCTCTTTTTCCTTCTTAACATTTTCTTTTGCAGCTCCTACTGGTCATACTTTTCCAGTTTTGACTATTCACCTTCTCTGAAGCACAGCTTGCCTCTTCTATCTAATCAGTATACACCATTTTCGCTGTTAATATCCTTTACGTCTCATTCATCAGTCAATATCATACTATGTTACAATTATTGATTATAATATAGCATATTATTGTAGTTCATGTTTTTATTAGCTTTTTCTCCCCAATGCCAGGAGGAAAACTCATTATTTTTAATCCCGCTCTGGATCTTTATGGTATTCTTCTTATGAAATTTTAAGAAAGGACATAACAGAACAATGACAACTCCTACATTCTAAAAGAAAGAAAATAATGACATCAAAGTGTGGGGAGGGGAATAGCCACCAAATGAATGACAGTTTCTTCTGACAGTATGACAGTGAGAAAACATGTCATTGCACATGCGTGGGTGCATGACATTGTCCATACATTTGTCGTCTTGCTATGGAAGAAAGGGTCTTCACTTGATGACTTACAGTCGATAAGGTCTCCCATGTCTATTTTGATCCTTTGGTTGTTATTTGTGTTTTATTTTAATCTACTTTATATATTTTATATAAGAAGCCACTTTTAATTTTCCTCTATCTCCTTTCCTTAAATATTCATAGTAACACTCAAATGTCTTACAGGCTGCCATTACTTTTGCTTTCTTAGTTGAAATTCTTATATAGTTGGGGGTTCAAATTACATGAATAAATTCATGGGTTAAAAAATCAAGAGTAAAACATAGCCTAGTATCTCTAACATAACCACACCTCTAGTGGTGTGATAACATTTTCAACATGCAGTATATTAAATAGATACAATCCATGTAATTTATTTAAGTTTCTCCAGTCTTACTTATATACATACACATGTGTGTATTTAATCCTATCTAATATTTTAATATGTAGGCTTATATTTCCACCAGAGCTGAGTCATTTGAAAATTCTATAACTAAACAAATTTCCATGTTCCTGCTCTTTTTTCTTATAGAAGCCCATCCACTTGCCTTTGTTTAGACTCTATCTTTATTTCCTAGATATTGTTTACTTCAAAAGTGCTATATGAATAGAAAAGTGAGGTGCAGTGGGTTGAATCTTTGGGGTTAGCTTATTTTAACCATAGTATCTGCTGCAGATTCCTTCATGCTTCTGTGCATAGACGACTGTATCTTCTTGTTGAGTAGCCTTCCATGGTCTGTGTATGCCATTGACATTAGGGGTTTTTTTAATTTTACTTAATCATTTTTTTACATTCCAGATTTTATTCCCCTCCCAGTCCACCCTCTGACTGTTCCCCATCCCATACCTCCTCCCCATTCCCCTGTCTCCACAAGGATGTCCCCACCTCTCCACCCCTAGCCTCACTAGGCCACTCCACTCCCTGGGGCCTCCAGTCTCTTGAGGATTGATTCCAGTTTCTCACTACTAATTATAGAACTATTTGGGGTGTTTATGGAAAGAAAATAAAAGAACACATAAAATCTTTAATGAATCTTGGCCATCAATGACAAGAACGACATTTATTCACACAGCTGAGTGCATTAAGGTTAATGTGCTATTTTCGTCCTGAGCCTTGTTCAAAGTGGTCACTTGACCTTCAGAGTGAATCTGTAAATACATACTGTGACAGTTTCATTTTATTGACAAGAAAGCTAAGATTGAAAATGGAAGAAACCAAAACAACAAGAAGAAGAAACTTAAATTAGGTCAAATAGTCTGTAAATGACCACATAGAGCATACAGTAAGGAAGATTTACTCTGTAAATCACCATCCTAAAATGAATTCACCATAAAATCAGAGAACAAAAGTAAAAGAATAATTAATCTTGCGTCCTTATAAATATTCCCATGTATATAGATGTGATTGTTACCATCTTGGCTATGCTATGTAAATGCTTTGACTGTGTACTTCAAAGACTTGGTCCCCAGTAAAGTGATGTGGAAATGACAGAATCTTCAACCATGGGACCTAGTGTGAAGTGTTGAAGGCATTTAAGTTTGCTTCCCTTAGAAAACAATAATCATAACTTTAGTGAGATTTATCGAGCTCCTGAGTGTTTATGCAAAGCAATGCTGATATCTCCAGACTGTCTTCCCATCATGCCATACAATCTCTTCCTCTCTACATTGATGGAATACAATCCATAGAAGTGATGTTAGAGTCAACAAACATGCTACTTGGCCTCTGCCATCAAAATTATGAACCAAATATTTTTTCTTTATTCATAATAGGAACCAAATGCATTTGTTATGGCAACCAACAAATCAGTCTATGACAATGCGGTTGGAACTCAGTAGATCAAGACATATTTCAGCATAAATTTGGGGCAGATAGATTCCATTATTTGTGTATTCCTTTTCAAAACTAATGTTTCAGCTCTTGAAAAACAAAACAAACAAAAACAATCAAACAAACAAACAAACCCTTGGTCTATATAATTCAAGCCTAGAGAGACATCTGACTGTGAGACTTGAGAAACCTGAGCAGTTTCAGTGTGTTCTGATTTATCTTGAATACCAAGCAGCAGAGCACTGCTCTGTGCCTTACATTTACTTTAAAACTGATTATTTGATGATGCTTTTGCCTATGACAGAAATACGTTTCCTCTGAGAAACCATTATCTCTTGCTTTAACACAAGAATTTTACAAATATATGGGCCAATGGTCTCAGAGAAGGCATTTCAGAATCTTATGAGTGGGTAAATTTATAATGAAAAGAACCAGAGCAAACCTTTTCAGTCTACATTAATTTTAATTTAAAAACAATAAATAATGAAAAATGAGCAGATATTTCATTTCTTCTTATGTATATGTATTATCTCTTTCGTTGGGGTGTAAAGGCACTGGAATTGTGCCTTTTTGAGGTTTAGCATGCTGTGATTTCCTCAGGGAGTTTTTGAAATTTAGAGTTATTTCAATGGTACTATTAAACTAAAGTATGATATTGTTCAAATGATACATAAGTTGGAACTTCTCACAAAACAGTAATAAATGTACTTATGTTTGAAAAAAAGGATGAACATTATAATATAAATAATAAACATTATAATATAAAAGGATGAACATTATAATGTAGTAAAATGCTACATTTTAATTGGCAAGTAAGCTGTTCAGAAAGAGCAGCAGTAAATTATATTTCAACCTGTAATGACACTTCATTTTATCAAATTAAAGAAACTTTTACTGAAAAAAAGACAGAAATCATTTGTGTAATACAGGGGACAGAGAGAGCTTGAAGTACATGTGTATGGAGACGTTCGTGTGGGACAGGGTAAACAAAAACTCCTTCTTTAATTTTTATGGGACCAATTAGGTGTGAGTCAGGCATAATAAAATTCCAAAGAGGGTATAATAGACTGACTCTATTTTTCTAATAGTCAACAACTTGACAAAAATTATACCAAAATCATGCTGGTTTCCATAGCCTTATAAAGCTGTTACAGAAACACACACACACACACACACACACACACACACACACACTTAAATGCACCAATCACAACAGTTTGTACTCTGTCATTACAAACACACAAAAAGTGCTTTTCCCAAAGGATCCTCATTTTTTATTTAATGCTATGCCCAATTAAGTTCAGTTAATCATTTTGGTGTGAAATGAATTGCTGTGCAATGATTTTCCCTAAGGGAGCAAGCAACTATCTAGTTTTGGATTATAGCACAAACAGCTGAAAGCAATCACCTCATTCCAGCTCCTTAAGAAGCTGTTTCTCTTAAAACAAACAATCATTTTGTGTAGACTCCATTGGACAACAAAGCTAATAGCATATTTCTTTAATGGTAGAGCATATGATGGTTTGTTTAGAGTTTTTCACGTATCTAAATACTTTTCAGTACAATTTCCTACAATCCTGTTGGTTTCAAAAGGTTACAATATGGGTTTGAGGGAGCAGCCAGTGGTAAGGAATCATCTTAAGCAAATCTATCATGAGTTTATATAATTTAAGTGTGTCTTAATGATAAATACAATTCCTTTGCATTGAGTGCTTTTTGAAAACCATATTTTTATATCATGGTGTTACATGTTTTAGAAAAATACCTGTCTAAGAACTTGGGATGAAAAAGTATTTCACTTATATGTAGAATGTTAAAGTAGATCACACAAATTACAGGTTGATGAATATAAAATTCTTAGAAGACTGGATATCAAAACAGAACTTCACTTTTCTTTTAATTGTAATGGAAAGCCAATTAAGAAATTGTATTACATTAAAAGGATTTCCAGTTAACTCATATTCTCATAAAATAATTACCTCCTAATTAATCATGCCTGGTGATGTCATAATTAAAAGATACAAACTTGTATTAGGTTATAATAAAATAATGGATGTCAAGTTTGTCTTTGGTGTAAAAGAGTTTGTAGAGAATGTCTAGGTTCATCTTTACTATAAATCGAAAGATTTATCTACTTCATTTTATTGCAGTCACACAGTCTAGTGTAGAATTAAAGAAGTTATTGGAATGTAAAACTAATAAAGAGGTCAGAAGAAGGAGGTGGGCAAGGACTGATAAAAGTCTGCTACTTGAGCATGCATCTGTGTTAATAAAGGAGATGCAGCCTGAGAGAATGCTATAACTTTGAGGGAAAAACAGAACTATAGCCCAAGAACCTGGAAGGCTCTACGGTCTTGAGTCCAATTTAGATGGCGGCTCAAGTGTAGTGGTAGCAATGATGCTGCCACCTAGGGATGAAGGTGCAGTATCTAGCAAAGGAGATTGTGGAGAAACAAACACGCTGGGGAAAGCAAAGTGCAGGATTTCATCTGAAGGCTAAAGAGAATCAATACTTGGGACATCAAGGGAAAACTCCCAAACTTATGTTTTTCTTTGTTCTGGTGGCTCCTCTCTCCTGAGATGCTTCAGTGTTCCCCTCAGACTCTGAATCTCTGTAAGAACCCAAAACAGCTTCTGAAACCAGCTTTTACTAGCCTTGCCAGTTATCTCCCATCAAATTAATTTGCTTTTAATAAATACATCAATGGGTGCTGGAGTGATGGCTCAGAGGTTAAGATTACTTGATAAGCTAAAAGAGGACTTGTTTCCCAGTAACCACATGATGTCTCATAAACATCTGTAACTGCAGTCCCAGTGTATCTAACACCCTCTTCTGGCCCCCTTGGGCATCAGTCAAGCACATGGTATACAGGTACACATGCAGGCAAAACATGTTTACACATAAAAAATTCAATTAAGTTAAAAATACATCTTTAGAAATGCTTAATTCAGTTTTCAAAGATTTGGTTAACAGGTAGTAGATTTTGATACGGCCTTTTCAAACCCTCTTCTTTTCAGTTAACCTTTGTTCCCTAAACACATCCCTAAAGGATGTGTGGTATAAGTTTGATTGTATTTAGTGGCACTGACATCCTGTCTAATCAGCATTTATTATGTCTTCTAAAATAAATACTTAAGAATAAACTATGTGAAGAGTATACTGAAGCCTGGTCTTTTTAATATGCAAGCAGTTATAAAGACTTAGTCATTAACCTAAGTGTATTAGAAAAGCAATAGGATCCTTGAGGTATGTTTAAACAACCATGAAAAATAATTACAGCTTGTCATGTGCAGTTCAGGAAAATATTTCTGGGGAAGAAATATGGAATAATATTTATTATTATGGAAAAATGACAAACATGGGGCTTGATTTAGAATGTGAATTATATTGAATGTAAACATTTTTGGAAACAAAAATTACTATAAAACAACATGATGAAACATGAACATGTCTCAGTAGGGAAAAATCACCTGCTGTCAAGCAAGATAACCTGCGTTGAATCCACTGGATCCTCATAGTGAAAGGAGAAAACAGAATCCTGCAGATCGTCCTCTGACCTTTGCACAAACACCATGTCCTATACATGCCCACAAATGTACAAAAAATAAAAATATATATAATAAAAATGTAAAAGACATGACTGCTCCCTTGAGAGAAACAGAAGTAGTTATAGGACAGGTTGTAAGTGCCAGTCAATACCAGAGAGCATTTAGAATCTACTGGGTGCATGAATAGGATGACAAGAAGCAACACATTCATAGAAAACATTTTCAAAACATAATATCCAAAAGAAGATTAAAATCACCATTGGTTTATAACCTTGCTGACGTACTAAAAGTCTACTTGTCATTTATACTAACAATAAGAAAAATGAGGATACTAGTTAAAATATATAATCGCTCCAACTTACTATAAAAAGTCAATATATTGACACCTATTCATGGCATGAACTATTATAAATATTATTTCACATATGATTCTTTAAAGGTTTAGTTTTTTAGCAAATGCCCATCTTTAAAAACAATAAGTAATTTTCTTTTTGTTCATTTTCTGATCTTTTTATCTTGTTTGAGACAAGGTCTCACTGAGAAAATGTTAACCTGGAATTAAATTCACTCTGTGCCCAGTCATGACCCTGCACAGCTGACCATCTTGATTCCACCTATAGAGAGTCACTGCATTCAACTTTTTTACTTTTTTTGTTTAATCCCTTTGCTCAAATGTTGGCACACCTAAATGTGTATGTTGAAAATAAATCACTTGATATTAGTCTATTAAGCGAGATGACATATTGTACTTATTTACATAACTTGCAATATCTAGTAGTGAAATTAAATTTTGTGTATTTCTGCTCATAATAAGTATTCAACAATTCAATTTTGTATATTTCTGCTGACAATAGGTAATCAATACATATTAAAAATGCCCCCATTTAATTACAGATAGTGTTTTGTTTTTTCAAAGCATTAATTTTGGAATTTCCTCTTTATTTAATTCTCCATTGAATATGCTTGAATACTCTTCATTTCATATGAATTTACAGCATTCATAGTCTATATTTTAACATAACAAGCTAACAATGTTGCTGCTTACAGATATTTGTTGAGAACTGCTCTATACCGCATTGGGGGCCAAAATGTTGCGGACTGCTCTGTCAGTGTTGGAACCCGCACTTGCTAAAGTCTGTGCTGCCCCAAGCTGCTAAGGTCTGCAGGTCGGAGTTCAGCAAGAGAGAGAGTGAGGATTGTCTTGAAGAATAGAGACCAGAGTGTGATTCAATCCCGTTTATTCTTCAGCCTCTCTTCCTAGTCCAAGTCCCAAGTCTTGAGTTCCTAGTCCCTAGTTCCTAGTCCCTAGTGCCTCCAAGTTCTAAGTTCTTCTTCCAAGTGCTAAGTGCCTACTACCTAATAATAATTTCTTCTGTCTGCCTTTAAGTCACGCCCTTAGGTCTTGTCTCTAAATCTGATCTCTAAGTCACATCCTTAAGTCACATACCTTTAAGTCTCACACACCCAAGGGAAAATCCTGGGTATCTAAAACAAGATGTTATCAGAGTGTGCTCAGCTGTTATAGGCTATTGTGATCAAGTCTCTTGTCAGGGTATATGGCTCAAGATGGCTGCAAGGATGATAGCTGCCTTCTGTCGACTCCCCACAGATATTTATTTTACCCAACATCACAAGAGTACACATTGTTTTAGAGCAATGTGCGCATTCTACGCACATTGTAGTAGTCTGGTTAGGTCAATTTGCCTTAACAAATATGAGAAGATTGAAAGCATACAAACTACCGTTTTCAGACACAGTGAAATAAAACTAGAAGTCAATAACAAGTTTTCACAAACATATGGAAAGAAAATGACTTCATGTTGAGGAATCATTAAATATGCAAAAAGAAAAAAGAATTTGTTTAAGATAATATAATGATGTCATCTCCTTCTCTCTTCTCCCACCAAGTCCTCCTATACACCTCTCATTTGTCTCTTTCAAATTTATGGCCTCTTTTCTAAAATATCTCTTAAAAAAACATTTTTTACAAACAAAAAAAGGAGAGATTCAGCTCTTTTCCCCTCTCATCTAAAACCAGTGGCAATCTAAGAGAGGACAGAAAATGAGAAAAACAATGTTAAGACATTTTTTATGAGGCCAGTAAGAAACTTTTAATGGTTTGCTAAAAAATAGAAAGAAAGAAAGAAAGAAAGAAAGAAAGAAAGAAAGAAAGAAAGAAAAGAAAAGGAGGGGAAGAAAAACAGAAAGTAAGGAAAAAATTTAGATTTTAGGCAGAGCTTGTTGGTATCCCTGAGTTGAAAAGCCGGAAACTGAAGATGAGATGGCAAGTAGAGATGTATTGGGAGAGTTCCAGAGATTCAGACCAGTTTCTCCTGGAGAACCCCAGCTAAGTAGTCAACAGCCCATGCATGTAATTAAATTACCTGAAGTCAGGAAAATGATTATGCTACAGCATTAGCAGAAATAACCAGAGCTGAAAGGAGGTTGACAATAGATCCTTTTCTAGCAGCCAGAATCTCTGGGAAACTTCAGAATTCAAGTGATATCTTCAGTAGGCAGAAGAAAAGCTGTGACTTTTCATATGTAGAAACATCAGCCCCAGAAGAATGAATGCGAAACTGTTTTGGCCTAAGTTTTGAAACAAGACTCAGAAAGAAATTATTTGAAGCCAACTAATTATGCCATAGAACAATGGCAACCACTTTTATGAACTAGAAAAATACCAAACACTCAGTAACACTAAGTATTTACCATAATGAACATCCAGTCAAAAGTTGCCAGAAAGAAAATAGAAAAAAAAAATGATCAAAAAAGGGCTGAATTATAAGTATCCAAAATCTGTTAAAGGAGTAATATCATATGTACATAAGAACATTAAAACAGTAATTACTAATGTAGTTCTTAGGCCTCACAAATTAGAGAAAACAAGAAATGATATTAACAGAATTCTAGAAGAATTTAAGTAAAAAATCAGAATATTACCAGTCTTTTGTGGTCTGCCAACCTGCTGAAGATCTCTCCACTAAGGACCCACAACTGCCATATTATTCAGGTTGTTACACACATAGATCAACCAATCAATAAACACTCAAAAAAGCTTTTCTTTCAGTAACTGGTAGAAAACATAAAGACCCACAATGTGTCATGTTATAGACTTTAAGGTACTCAGTCTTAAATGAGATGTCTTCATCAAACCCCTACAAGGCTGAGGGATCTATGCAGAAGAAGAGACATGAAAGCCAAAGATGGGAGATAGCTCTAAAGAAACAGCATCTTCCAGATACACTATGACATATAATATATATATATATATATATATATATATATATATATTTATATATATATTGTCATATATAATATATATCATATATATTACATAAATACATATATATACATATATATACATATATATTACATATGTACATATATATTACATATATATACATATATATTACACATATGATATATATATGTATATGTACATGTATATATATGTACATACGTATATGTATGTATATATGCATGTATATGTGTATACATACATGTATATATATATACGTGTGTATATACATATATATATTCACAGAAATTGACAGCATCTGCAGGATCTAGATAGACCCAAGCAAGACAAAATCCTAGCACTGAGAGGGGGATGGGATACCTGACTGAAAAGCAATTTGCCATAGATACCTACTGAGGAAGTAAAAATTAGTTCTCACCAATGCAACATCATTGGTTATATCAACCATTCTCCAGGGCAGGCCTCATGTCCAGGAAGGTTTGGTCAACACAAAATGGTCAGACTCCATGGGTTTTGTGCACTTCTCTTTGGTTTTATGTGGGTCTTTTGTTCATATTGATTTTGTTGTTGATGTTGTTGTTTATTTGTCTGTTTTGCTTTTGCTTTTTTGTATGTTGTTTTTCATGGGCTTTTAAATTTTGAGCAATAGAGGCAAAAAGAACATGAAGTTAGATAAGGAAATGAGTAGGATCTGGGAAGGGAAAATATGATCAAAATATATTGCATTGAAAAAACGTAACATTTGTTTTTCAAATTAGAAATATTTCTACTATAAAATACCAGGTTTGTGATGTGACTTGGTGAAAGAAAAGAATGTTTGCTTAATCTGCAGAGGTCTCTTGACTCAATCCCTACCATTGCCATCAAGTCAAATAAAATGTCTGGAATTAAACATACCTCTGGTAATAGTGGCTGAAATATCAGATATTGCAAGAATTAGTAAATGTGTAGATGGCAAAAGGAAAACATAAAACCAAAAAGCACAGAAGAAATAGAGTAAAATATGGGACAACTTGCATATGCATGTACACATGTGGCTACAGACTCTGAAGAAAAAAGACAGAAGAGGTGGAAATTTTTGTTTAAAGAAACTAGCACCAGAATTGTTTCCCAGTTTGAAGAAAAACAGGACTTCATTATTTTCAAAATGTTCAGAAACTCAAAATACAAGAATTTTTGAAAAATGTTACACTAAGCTACAACCACATGGCTAACTCTTCTAGGACTGCTAGCAGATAGATGGTCTCTCTCTGGGGATAAGGAACATAACCAGGAGGACTGGTTTGTCACTGCTATTCAGAATTATTCTGATGGTTTATACAGTGAAACCAAAGAAGTTTTTGAGAAAAGTTACACATGACCAAATAGAAATAATAAAATACAGTTTAATTCCAGTACTCAACAGTATTATAGAGAAAGCAAACCAGCATGATGTGGGGTGGCTCAGGCTTTGAAAGAACAGGGGCATTAGTTTGATTTCCAGAATCCACCTAAGGATTCCAACATTATGGCACATACATGTAATCTCAGTGTTGGGGAGGGAAACACAAAATGACTAGGACTTGGTGATTAACCTCTCTATCTTAACTGGTGACCTTCAAGCCAAGGAGAAACCCAACTTCAAAGGAGCTGAATGGCTTTCCTGAGATGACACTATACATTATCTTCTGGTTTTCATATGCATACACACTTATATACACAGATACCGACACACAGACAGACACACAGACACACACACACACAAAGACATACACACAAACAAATACACACACACACTTCAAAATAATTAAATCCAAATTGCAGTGTGCTCTTATAACCTTCAGCCCAAAGACCCTAAGGTAGAATGATCCTTACTCAAGGCAAACTCAAGCTATAATGAACTTGAGATGAATCTAGATCACATGGTGAGATTCTGCATCAAAATAATTGCATAAATCAAGTAATTTACATCATAAACTTCTACCATATTTCTATAAACTAGTTATGAACATTTGAAAACTTAAGAACAAGATATTATTTATGATACTGAAAATTACAAGACCTTAGAGATAGATTCACAAAAAGATATTCAAAGGTTATTTATTAAATACTATATAAACTGCTTGAAAAAATGAAAATATAAATATACAGACCTGTATACATATCTGTATGAACATGTATTAAAATACTATGTATTTCTAAGTCCTATAAAGTTGTCTATACTATAAATAAGTTACGATATTGGGTGAATCATTATACCAACAATGCAATGCTGAAATAGTATTTTCAATACAATTTATATTTTGTAATTAATTTAAAACTAAAAAGAAAATGATCATGATACTCTCTTTGTTTTGTAGGAAAGTAATGTCACATGAGATAAAGAGTTAAAACTGAACTATTTAAAGGAGCAGGCCATCCCCCCCCCCCATGTGGGAAGCCATGGCAAGGCCTTACTCTTGGCAAACACTCACCCTTGGCTCTCTTATCTACTATTCTTCTTTCTGCTTACCTTCCATGATTCACTTGTCAGTTCTCAGAACTTCAAACAAGGCCTCATAGCAACCTACCTTAGTAACCCTTCCTCCTGATCTCTAGATTTAGCCAACATCTTGCTAGATAGATGTTTTTAGAACCCCTGGTAATGGAAAGGATTTGTGAGAATAACTTAGTTAGACCCCATAGCTGCGGCTTTCTCCACCTGCAAAGCCCTCTTTCCTTTCCTACCCCTCCCCATATCCTGTTTTCAGAGTATATAACCTGTGTGAACAATAAAATCTTTGCCAGCTTGATCAGACTTCTCAACTTGCTGTGCCTTTTTATTTTCTCATGCATCTCAGTCCTCTCCATAGGGTCTACAAGTCCCACTTGATTGTCCAGCTGGCCTGGACACTCCTGTCTCCTTCCCATATTGTTTGATCTCAGTAGAATGCCCCTGTTGTTTTACCTCTAAGTTTCCAACTCACGTTCATTATTTATGCTAATTGCAATCACCATCTCCTCCAAAAAGCTCCTGGAATGAGTCTAGTGTTAACCAATCTGTCCCTTGTCAATGTACCAAAAAGACAAATATGAAAGTACTAACTACTAAGGCACACTGTACAGAATTTATAAGTAATTTTGGCTGTTTATTTCCTCCTATGTCAAAAATTACAAAGGAAGGAGACATGCTAGACTCCTCTGTTCTTCTCAATACCCAAAACAGTATGTTCAATGGTCATAATTCTTGACATGCTTGATGTTTGAATTTCTGTAACATCTTTAGTACTTAGATCACCCTGTCAACCATGTCAATAAATCACACATACACACGCACGCACACACACACACACACACACACACACGCACGCACACACACGCACATACACACACACAAATTAGATTTTAAAAGTTATAAAGGATCAAATTTTAAGAACAGTAATAGAAAATTTCAAGATTTAGACTATAGAAGATATTTAGAATATGGAAGGATATAGAAGAAATGGAAACAGCTGAATTAAAAAAAAAAACTTTAAGCTTAATGGCAATTTATGACAATCAAGCAATAGAAATAGCCCCAGTGTGGTGTGCCAAATGCTAGATGAAGCACCCTGTGCCTGCTGAGTCAATCTTCAGGATTATCCTCCTTTACAAGAGGGCAACAATGCCAAAGGAAAGACAAGTAATTTTTCCAGCGACATGCTACAGTAACAACACTGTCATGCAAAGTGAGTTAGCCTGACTTCAAAGCACAAACATTTAATCACTTATGCATTTTTGGACAACATGTTTGATGGACAAATTAATCAACTCCATTAATTAAAGCACATATAATATAAATACTTTTATATTGAATAAAATTGTTAGATATTATGTCAGGGTCAAAGTGATGAGATAACAGTAAATGTTCAAAGTCACGCAGTTTCATCTTTCTATTTTTGTAGTGAAAATCAGTGTTAGTTAAATTAATTTATTTTCTCTCAGATTCTCCATCACAATGGTACCTTTTATCTAAGGAGTATGCTCAGATGTTATAAGTAAAACCAAAGATGGCTCTTAACAGAGAGTGGAAGAGAACACAAATGGGAGCATTCCAGTTCAGTTTTAGCATCAATTCTTGTGAAACTACTCAGCTAGTAGAACAGTGGCTTGTTTAGAGATTTGATATGTGTACTGGACTGATTTTGACACTATAATAATGATTGAACACATATCAGGTATAATTATTCATTTGACAGTTTTTACTTTCACTATGGGAAAATTTAATATTGGGGATAACTTCAGATCTTAAGAACTAGAAACACTTGTAATAAGTACAGCTATCTGGTGACCTTGTTCTTTATTTCCGGTTTTGAGGTACAATTTCAGCCTTCATCCCAAGCACAACTGATGGAAATGTATACGATCTACCAAGATTTTTTTTTTAAGCATTCGAAAAACATGCTTATCCTAACTGTACTCCTTGTCAGCATATTTTCTGATCATTAGTTTAACAGTCATTTTCCAATAGTGACACTTGCTACTTGAAGTCTCTAAAGGGAGGAGCAAAGAGAGTCACTTGTGTAAGTCATTCAGCAATTTGAAAAATTAATGTCTATCTTCAATACTTTCACAATAAGGATAGGTACCTAGAGGAACTATTTTACATTATTTTAGCCAATTATATATTGTGCCTCAAAGGGCATTGTATATATAGAAGTCATTTCTTTTTCTTGTCAAAAGTTTGTAATCCCTGTCTCATGGTCCTTTGTGTTCACTGTCTTCTGGGAAGGCTTAAAACATGTTCTTGATCTTAGCCATTTCTAACCAAATCCAAATTTCCAAAAACAAGGCAATAAAAATATGAAGAGCAATACGGAAAATAAACCTATAGTTAGGATGGAAAAGTGTTCTTACATTTAAATTATCATTCATTTCCCATGAAGCCTTAACTAAATTGTTAAGCCAGAAAATTTTCTGTCATCACTTACAAAATGAAATGGTTACTCTTGTCCAATGTCCTGAATGTTAATCCCAGACAATGAGCTAAGAAGCTAGAAATCTGAGGACAAGCTGCCCTTCTTGCCTTGGTTATGGAAGATGCACAAACTGGTTGAACAAGAAATCCCCCAGCACTCAAGAGAAACAGCTTTTCCTCGGTTTGTTGAGGATTCTGTCACTTATTTCATTCCCAGCATTTTAATCATTCCTACAGTTTTACCAGACCTTGAACCACTTGCTTCACCTCCATGGGCCTTAGTTTACTTCAGTCAAATAAAAATGATAATTAAGCCTCCTTCTTATGCTGCTGTGAGGTTCAGAATGTTTAGAACAGCACAGATTTAGACATAAATCTTCACAAATGTTATAATCAATAACTGCTAGTCCTTTCTTGTACTGAACCCATTTTCAGATAAGAAAATGAAATTGACATAGAGATATACAGATTGGAAAGGATGGAAATAAAGTTTGAAGTTAGATGTATCATTTTCATAGGCAATATCTAAGGACGGTTGTTACTGTTTCATTATCTTAACCTAAGTAATGAAGAAAAACGTTCTGTTTTTAATATTTACTGAAGAAACATGGAGCAAAGACATATAGGATATTGGTTGCTCTAAAATATAAAGCAAACATCAAGCAAACCTGTTAGCTGAAAAGGGGCTGAGAACTTGTGGGTTTGTAGTTAGCACAAATCTATAGAGTTTTCTTGTTCCTGGTGGGAAAATGTCCAGAGACTGGGTAAGGGAAGGCTGTGATAAGTAAGCCAAGTGCCAATTCCAACCATGAAAAATTGCCAGGAAACCATAAACGCATTTGTCTGCAAAGCTTTAATAAATGCAGTCTCACAAATACTATGCATATAAGGTATAAATTATGTGCTTCTCTCTAGCTCTCTGAAATTAGATTAAGTGCAATCTGGAAGAATTCCCTGTGCTTAGACGGATCAAAAATTCAGGAAATTCAGAAACTTTGAAGGGAAAGAAAATAGTAATAAAAACATCTAAGGGTTATGAATATAGTAATTATCTGTGCATAAATGTGAACAGTTTATCTTTCTATGCCTAGGCAGAAAATGAAAAATTTGTCCTCATGAGAAAATTAGTTGTGAACCATTTTGAAAAATGAAAGTGTTTACCATATATGAACCTTTTTTTACATTCAAATTAAAAAAAAATCGGAATGCAGCAGCAGCAGTGATTTTTTTTTCACAGATGATTTAGCATCTCTTTGACCACTTTTGGACTTCAAAGTTAAAATTATACATTTTAATCAATAGGTGAAATTTAGGTTTACAGAGCCGCTTTAAATAGAGGCTTTCCTTTAGTCAAATGATAGCAAGAAGACATATGGGGACTATTAAGGAATAATATGTAATTAAGAGTTGAAACGGGTAACTTAAATAAAGGCTAATACCAAACTGCAATTAGTCAGGCTGGGATATAAATTCCTACTCTATTTCTTGCTACAACTTATGTGACCTTATGAAGGTTGTTTACCATTCTCAAAAAAAAAAAAAAAAAAAAAAACCTTCAGAATGATTACAAAACCTATTCTGTATTTTTGTAAAAACTAAACACATTAATATTTATAGAATATTTATAGTACTGTTTTGATTAATATATGGATATATATTAAATCACAGTTAATATTCTTCCTTTTTAGTAATATTGATGCCTAAAATAAGAATGGTACATCTGTGAGGTCCAAGCTGTCTATAAAGTGCCACTTTAGAATATGTTAGGTGTCCTGTCGAACGCATATCTTCAGAAGCAAAACACATGACAAGAGTACTACTCTGCTGGCAATTTGGGAGCTCTGGACATCACATATCTCCTCCCCTAACTCTGCTCTGGGATATACCCTTTGCCACTATTTTTCTTTCCTCACTTTTATCTTTTTATTTTTATGGGGGTTTTTTGTTGTTGTTGTTGTTTTGTTTTGTTTTGTTTTGTTGGTTTTTCAAAACAGGGTTTCTCTGTGGAGCCCTGGCTGTTCTGGAACTCACTCTGTAGACCAGGCTGGCCTCGAACTCAGAAATCCGCCTGCCTCTGCCTCCCAAGTGCTGGGATTAAAGGTGTGCGCCACCACTGCCCAGCTTCAAGTTTTTTGATACAGGTTCTCACTATGTTGCCAAGGCTAGACTCTAATTCCTAGGCTTACAGGAGCTTCCTGCTTCATCCTCTCATGTGTTGGAAACTCATATTGAGCACCACCACAAGCAGATAAAAGCATCTCTGTTCATTCAGAACTCTGATTTCCTCCTGCAGCATTTAACACTCAATTTTTAAGTATAAAACTATGAAAATAAAAATATGCAAATGTCCTCAAAGGGACAATATAATTAATATAAGGTAATACAATTAATATAAGGTAATACAATTAATATAAGGTAATACAATTAATATAAGGTAATATAATTAATATAAGGTAATATAATTAATATAAGGTAATACAATTAATATAAGGTAATATAATTAATATAAGGTAATACAATTAATATAAGGTAATATAATTAATATAAGGTAATACAATTAATATAAGGTAATATAATTAATATAAGGTAATATAATTAATATAAGGTAATATAATTAATATAAGGTAATATAATTAATATAAGGTAATATAATTAATATAAGGTAATATAATTAATATAAGGTAATATAATTAATATAAGGTAATATAATTAATATAAGGTAATATAATTAATATAAGGTAATATAATTAATATAAGGTAATATAATTAATATAAGGTAATATAATTAATATAAGGTAATACAATTAATATAAGGTAATATAATTAATATAAGGTAATATAATTAATATAAGGTAATATAATTAATATAAGGTAATATAATTAATATAAGGTAATATAATTAATATAAGGTAATATAATTAATATAAGGTAATATAATTAATATAAGGTAATATAATTAATATAAGGTAATATAATTAATATAAGGTAATACAATTAATATAAGGTAATATAATTAATATAAGGTAATATAATTAATATAAGGTAATATAATTAATATAAGGTAATATAATTAATATAAGGTAATATAATTAATATAAGGTAATATAATTAATATAAGGTAATATAATTAATATAAGGTAATATAATTAATTAATATAAGGTAATACAATTAATATAAGGTAATATAATTAATATAAGGTAATATAATTAATATAAGGTAATATAATTAATATAAGGTAATATAATTAATATAAGGTAATACAATTAATATAAGGTAATATAATTAATATAAGGTAATATAATTAATATAAGGTAATATAATTAATATAAGGTAATATAATTAATATAAGGTAATACAATTAATATAAGGTAATACAATTAATATAAGGTAATATAATTAATATAAGGTAATATAATTAATATAAGGTAATATAATTAATATAAGGTAATATAATTAATATAAGGTAATATAATTAATATAAGGTAATATAATTAATATAAGGTAATATAATTAATATAAGGTAATATAATTAATATAGCATAACTTTATGTAGAACATTTATTAACCTGATTCTAACAGAGTAACTTGAATTATATCAAAACATAAATATATTTGTAAGAAAGGGGCATAAATTCTACATTTTAGAAGAAATCTGAAATTACAAACATCTCAGTTCAGTACAGAAAAAAACGGTCCCTATTTTTGTGTGTATATAGATAAATGCACATATGTTATGTGTGTTGTTGCCAACTCTTGTTCTTCTCAACTATTCATTTGACACAGTAGATGTTTATTTTGTATGTATTTTTCAAATGCTGATGTAACTTTTAAGTGTGTTTACACTTTGAAAATACTTCCTGATTTATCTCTTAATATACCACCAGTACTTAGAAATAGCAAGCGGTAAAAAAGTTTTTCGGAAAAAAAAAAAAAAACTGTTGTCCATTTAATTATTTTTTAACATGTAAACAATAGATTGCCGTATGGCATTTTCATACATCCTTTACTCATTTCCAATGGCCTTGTCTCATCCCTGCTCTGTCCCTTCTTGCTGATCCCTCCACAATAGTTCCCCCGTGCTTTCATGTGTTCCATTGGAGTCTGTTTCTCCTTCCTCCACCATTAAGATACAATACTCTTGTCTTGAGGTTCCATTTCATAGTGCATGAGCATTCTCACACACACACACACATACACACACACACACAAGAGAGAAAGAGAGAGAGAGGGAGGGAGATACCAAAGAAACAGAGATAGAGAGAGACAGAGAGACTTGAAGACACACATGAGTTCCACATATGAGTCAAAACCATGCAAAATGTATGCCATAGTCAGTTTCTATTCCTGCACAAAGCATCATGACCATGAAACAAGTTGGGGATCCTGGAAACGGTTTTTTAAGCTTACACTTCACATTGCTGTACTTAAGGAAGTCAGGACTGGAACTCAAGCAGGTCAGGAAGCAGGAGCTGATCCAGAGGACATGGAGAGATGTTACTTACTGGCTTGCTTCCCCTGGCTTGCTCAGCTTGCTTTCTTATAGAACCCAGGACTACAAGCCCAGGGATGGCACCACCCACAATGGGCCCTCCCACCCTTGATCACTAATTGAGAAAATGCCTTACAGCTGGATCTCATGGAGACATTTCCTCAAGAGAGGCTCCTTTCTCTGTGATAACTCCAGCTTGTGTCAAGTTGACACAAAACCAGCCAGTACAACCTGGCACCTTTTTTTCTGAAGGTGACCTATTTTGCTTAGTATACTAGTTTACATTCCACCATTTTCCTTTTAAATGTCTGTCATGGTTTAATTTTTCCTTACACTTGGTTAAAATTTCAATGTGTATATGTACCACATTCTTTGCCTCAATTGTTTGCTTTCTTTCTAGAAATGTTCTCATTCAATAGCCAAGACTAGACTTGCACTCATACTGACATTGCATCAGCCTCCTGACATTGCATCAGCCTCCTGAGTTGCAGTTGTACTAGTATGAATCACAATTTCTGAATTGCATTCATTTCTTAATGCATTGTGTGTAATTATTTCCTCTAAATTGAAGCATCACTTCCTGACTGACAGCTCAGTAGACTAAACTTTGGTGAAATCCCTTATAAAGTCTGGCTGTAGTGTCCTGTCTTGTTGAATAGATGTTTGCTCACACCTATCCAAGCAGGGGAAATCCGCAAGCTTTAAGAACATGTAAAAAATCTAAACCCGCCTGCTACCCTTGCTACCTTTGTTGGTGGCCTGCTTTCTAAAGACATGATGCAATGCTGCTCTTGATTGTCACCCTGAGACTCTTGAAAGATTAGAGCTGGGAGATTTGCCAACAATCTCGGCTGGTACCTGAAGCCTGCTGAGAGAGCACAGAGCTATAACACCCACAACCTCTCTCAAGCGGCATCCTGCTGCCACTGAGGGCTTCAGAGTTTCCACTCTTCCATCTAAATTTCTCATTCACATTTGAATTGTTACTCTCATGTGGAAAACAAAAGATCCTTCCTGTTCACTTATCCCTTGCTGTCTACCCACTCCATTTTTATAGGATAGGGCAGGAGGTGGGGAGGAAAGATAAGAACCTATTTGGCAACAGAAAAACAAATGTTCTGGGTCCAGCCTGCCATCACTGGAGACGTTTATCATTTTCTAAAAAAAAAAAAAAAAAAAAAAAAAAAAAAAAAAAAATTAACCATTTGCCATCTCCCCAGTTCTTCATGAGAGCAAATAGCTTTTGTGATGAAAATCGTATTCCAAAGTTCTTGATATTTGATCCTGCTTATTTGTTTATTTGCTTACTTATTGGTTTAATTTTGCATGTGTATGGATGTCTTACTGTCATGCAATAGAAGACTTCTGTTTTTCACTTATGTCCTGAATAAGGTTCAAAACAACAGCACCAGATATGACTGTGTGTGTGGCTTTCAAGTCACAATAGGAGAGACCAATGGGGCTGGGGAGTGAAGCATTGTGGGGGATAGTTTTATGACAACTTAACACAAGATGAAGTCGTCTGATTGTAGGGGACCTTAATTAAGAAAATGTCTCCATAAGATCTGGCCATAGGAAAGCCTATAGGGAATTTTCTTAATTACTGATTGATGAGGGAGGATGTGGATGATGCCACCCCTAGGCTAGGAGTCCTGGGCCTAAAAGAAAGTGGGCTGAGCAAATCAGATGGGAGTGAGCCAGTAAGGGGTGTTCCTTCATGGCCTCTGCATCAGATCCTGCCTCCAGGTTCCTGCCCTGTTTGAGTACCTTTCTTGACTTCTTTTGATGATGAACAAGGGTAAGCCAAATAAACCTTTTCATCCCCAAGTTGCTTTTGGTCATGACATTTCATCATAGTGATGCACCCCTCCTCCTTCTGTTTCTTTCTTTCAATCATGTTTCTCTTTTAGATAAATTTACCATGGTCACCTAACTATATAGGAAACAAAAGTAAAAATTAATAAATGTGATTATATAAAAACTTTTCTTGTCTTTCTACTAAAAAAATAGCTAAGCTAGAGGACCATGTTTATTTGGCACTTCAGCATGAGGTTCATCTTCCCATGGATACTTACTCAATCATGTTCATAGCTGTTCTATTCATGCATAATATTCAGAAACTGGAAGCAGCTTAGATGAATGGATAATTCAAATGTGGTACATTTGTGCAATGGACTCAGCTGTTAAGAAAAATGAATTATGAAATTTGTAGGTAAATGGGTAGCACTACAAGCAATTACCCTGGATGACATATCCCAGACCCCAAAAGACAAGTATGGTATATTTTTTCATGTGTGGATGTTAGCTTTTGTCCTGTCCAGCAGGGCATTAAACAGGGTCCAGGGAGATCACCTAAGAGAGAATGGGGGCAAAAAGAGTGAACACAAAGAACCATGGCTTGTCTATAGGCTGATCAAACTGTTGATTTTACTTTTTTCACATGGGGGTTATATACACAAAAAAGGCAGGATGTGGGGAAGGGGATGACACAGGAGTGTAGGTGTTCAGGGGGAGTACAGTATCTTTTAGAACAGAGTGTCAGCTGGGTGAAGGTTCAGGGGATAGTTCACTATGACTCCACCTATGATTCACTTGTCGTTATCTAAGTTGGTACTATCTACCAAGGCTACCCAAGGTCTATGACTATCTACAAGACCTATGACTGCTTGTTCCTATCCAGGCTGGTAAATATCCACCAAAGCTGCCTGTTTACAATATCTTATAGTTATCTGTTTAAGTGTTTTTTCACAGAGACCCCAGACTTTGTGTACGTAGGCTGACCTAGGCCTATGGCTGATTTTAGGCCTTCAGTGTATAAGCAAAGTTGCCCCTGACAAGTTTTTAAGCTTTAAACATGTATGTTTTATACAGACTATCCACAGGGGTTAGATAGCTAGAAAAAAACAAAAAACAAAAAACAGTGCTCAACATTGCAATCACATTTTTTTTTTATCCTGAAAGATGCTTAAAATAACTAAAGAGTTTTTAGTTAGAAAGGAAGTTTCACAAAAGAACTGGACAAAGAATCATTCTCGAGCTATTTAAGAGAAAATAAATAAACAAAATTTAATAACACAAATCTTCCTTTAAATCTAGTTTTATCAATTTCAGACATCAGTGGTGGAACTCTCTTAAGTGTCATTCTGATGTTACATGACATGATATAGGACCTTTTATTCCTTTCAGTTGCTCCAAGATGAATGAACCAGAAATGTGGTCAAATACTCCTAGTCATCAAACTATGGTTAGAAGTCATAAGTAGCTGCATTGAGAGTTCTACTTTCATGTAACTGTGTGTGCCATTAAGTCTTATAGACAGCCTTATTGAATCTCAAAGGACCTCTCTTTGATTTCTCAAAGCATTTTTCTTTCTATATTAACTTTATACTGTTTTCAAGTTTATGGAATTGTTTTCATTAATATATTTATTCACTTTACATCCTGGTCACAGCCTCCCTATCACCTCTTCATACAGTCACACCCTCACAAATCCCTTCTCTCACTGCTCCTCGGAGAAGGGAAAGCCCCCCTTGGGTACTGACTGCCTCACCATGGAGTCTCAAACTCTCACACTGAGGTCTGAACCAGGCAGTCCAGCTAAGTGAAGGGGAGCCAATGGTAGGCAACAGAGTCAATAACAGCTCCAGATAGGATTGTTAGGGAACCCACATGAAGACCAAGCTTCGCATGTGTAGCATGTGTTCACGTGCTGCAAATGTGTAGGAGGCATAGGTCCAGCCCCTGCATGCTCTTTGGTAGGAAGTTCAGTCTCCGTGAGCCCCCATGGGTCCAAGTTAATGGACTCCGTAGGTCTCCTTGTCATGTCCTTGACCCTTCCACCTTGCCCAATCCCTATTGCCTACTCTTCCATAAGACTCCCTGAGCTCTGCCTGATGTTTGGCAGTGGGTCTTTGCATCTGTTTCCATCAGCTGCTGGATGAAGCCTCTCAGAAGACAGCTGTGCTAGGCTCTTGTCTATGCTATAGTCTACAAGCATAGCCGAGTATCATTAACGATGTCAGGTGTTAGCTCTCTCCCAGGGGATGGGTCTCCATTTGGGCTAGTCATTTGTTGCCCATTCCCTCCGTCTCTACTCCATCATTGTCCCCGAACTGATTCAGGCATGACAAATTATGGGTCCAGGGTTTTATGGGTGTCTCTCTTTCTCCCTCCACTGGAAGTCCTGCCTGGCTATAGGAGGTGGCCACTCCAGTCTCCATATCCCCTGCTGATATGAGTCTCAGCTAAGGTCATCCACATAGATTTCCAGGAGCCTCTCCTGTCCTGGGTCTCCGGCTATTCCCAGAGATGCCCCTCACAAATTTCCATTCTCTCTCCAAGTCCTCCCCTACCCAACTCTACCCTTCTCCCCACCCCTTCTTCCACTTAGTTCCCTCTCTCCATCTACCTCTGATGTCTCTTATTTCCCATTCTGAGTAGGACTCAAGTATCATCCCTTAGGCCCTCCTTATTATTTGGTTTCTTTGGTTCTGTGGATGGGAGTATTGTCATCCTTTAATTTATAGTCTAATGTCCACTTTTAACTGGAAATATACCATGAGTGTTTTTCTGTGTCTGGGTTCCTCACTCAGGATAATATTCTCTAGTTCCATTTATCTTCCTACAAATTTCACGATGTCTTTGTTTTTAATAGCAGAGTAGTTTTCCACTGTGTAGATGCACCATTTTTCTTTATCTCATTCTTCAGTTGAGGGGCATCTAGGTTGTTTCTAGTTTCTGGCTAACATAGTTGAGCAAGAATCCTTGTGGAATATTAAGGCATCTTTTGATTATGTGTCCAGGAATAGTATATGTGGATACTAGGGTAGATCTATTCCAATTTTCTGGGAAACCACAAGAATTATTGCCAAAGTGGTTGTGCAAGTTTGCACTCCAACCAGCAATGCAGCAGTGTTTCTTTTGCTCCACATCCTCTCCAGCATCACTTGAGTTTTGATCTTAGCCATTCTGATGGGTATAAGATGGAATCTCGGGGTTGTTTTGAATTGCATTTACCTGATAACTAAAGATGTTGAACATTTTCTTAAGTGCTTCTTAGCTATTGGAGATTCCTCTGTTGAGAAGCCTCCATTTAGCTCTATAACCCATTTTTTAATTTCAGTGATTTTGTTTGTTTATGTGTAATGTCTTGGGTTCTTTGTATATTTTGAATATTAGTCCTCTGCCAGATACAAGATTGATAAAGATCTTTTTCTCAATTCTGTAGGCTGTCAATTTTTTCTATTGATAGTGTCCTTAGCCTTGCAGAAGCTTTTCAGTTTCATGAGGTCCCTTATAATTGTTGATATTAGTATCTGATATTAGCTATTGGTGTTCTGTTCAGGAAACTGTCTCCTGTGTCAAGGCAGTTTCCCCACATTCTCTTTGTATTAGATTTAGTGTGTCAGGTTTTATTTTTCTTAAATTTATGCTAAATTATTTTGTTTATTTATGTTCCAAAAGTTGTCCGTCCACATTTTGTTCCTCCTCCTCCTCAAGTTCTTTACTCCATCCCCTCAACTTCTGGCATTAGGCAAATGATAAAGTCTCAAAAAAGAAGAGAGTAATGAGGAAAGACTGACTTCCCAATGCAAAAAAAAAAAAAAAAAATGAACAAGAAAGAATCAAGCCGATTTTCAGCTTAACCTTGCCATTGGGAAATTCAGTCAAAATGCAATTGAGTTGCTATGGAAAATTTCTATGACCAGAGGTACACATGCAAGTCCTTTCTGGTAAGATTTTTATTTTTATAGAATGGGCTATGTTCATGTCTTTCCAAGCTATGCAAGTGTAAATGTAACTGAAGTAGGCAGATAAGGCCCTGAGCAGTGTGCACAACTCAATATTTTTTCTTCTGTGTTTTGACAAATGTGACCTTGGAATGGCTCTTAGAGTTCAGAGATGAAATAGAATGGAGATGGAATCTATTTGTCAAAAGGCCCTAGACACACTCTGGAAGATTCTTTTATAACTGTCTTGTCCAGTTTGGAGGAGGCATTAGAGAATATGACCTCCTAGTTTGCTGAACTTCTGTGGCTCCATCCTGGGACCTAGAATCTCAGTCTCTGTCTTTCTACCCTAAACTGTCATGCTTACTCCTTTGTCACAGCAGTCCTAATGATGTTAAAAACTTGCTGCAGAATGAATCTGCATGGTACAATACCTCCACTTACAATCTCAGGATGAGGAGACTTCCTCATAACTTGATATGTTGGTTTTGCTCAGTAACACAGCACTTCTTATTGTAAAGAGAGCAAAATAGAAAATGCAACTGTAAAGAACTTTCTGTTCTTCAAAGACTAATGCGTATATTAATACATAAGAAAATATAATTGATTAATTGGGAAAATAATAATTAGCAACAGTTTTTTTCCCCAAATTCACAATTGGAACTTTTATTAACTTAAAACAGAAATGGCTTCTTAATGTCTTATTTTGTTTTGTTGCACACACACACCCCAATTCACAGCTGAAGACTATATTGGCCAGGTATTATTTAAATCTAGGACTACCTAGGATGTCATTATTAAATACTGAGAATAAATTTGCTCCCAGAATCTAGGTGCAGGGAGAGATATGGGTGAGCTGGAAGGTTGTTCTACACATATGCACTCAAAGTAACGTCCTAAATCTAAATGACTGACAGCTCACGGTATGTAAATTATTCTGTGATCAATTTGTATTGTTTCTCATCTCGAGATTACTTATTAAGAGAAATCCTAAGTTAACACAATTAAATTAATTTATCTTTCCCTTTAAAAACAGTTCTTTCAAGGTAAAACCTCAGTGGTGGTATTTGACTCAGCTGCTGCCATGACGTTACATAACTTGATATGAGATCCTTTCCTCCTTTCAGTCTCTCAGATGAGTAAACCAGAAAGATGCACATATGGCATATGCCTGGCACGGAAACTATAGTTAGATGATATGAGTGGCTAGAGTGAGATGTAGCTTTTGACCTGTCTGTGAGCACCATGAATTCTTAAAGATATCTCTCTTGAACCTCAAAGTAGCTCTCTCAAATTCTCAAAAGCATTTTTTTTTTGTTGTTTCTAAACAGTTTCTATAAACGTAGAAATTTTAAGAAGCCTGCTGGGATCCCTTAAAGAAATTAGCCAACTGACTGATTCTATAAATAAACATATTTATAACTCAATATCAATATTAGTTTCTAAAAAAAGATTTTTCATCTGCAATAGCATCTTATAATTTTAAATTGTATTTTAAAAATTCTTTTGTATTGTACTAATCATTTTCATTTTTAATTTGGCTTGATTACTTAAAGTGACAGACTTATTTATTTTTTTTACCTTTTCCAAATTTAAATAAACATCTGGTGCTAACTTACATTAACTAATTACCAGCATTTTTGAGATTTCATATTATGAGAAAACATGTATCTCCACAAGAACTCATCTGGTTGTTCGAAAGGAGAATATTTCATCTGAAACTTGAGTTTAGGTAATGATTTTAACCATGAATTTTAGAAACTGGTTTATATCAATCTTAAGACAGTTTAAACGGTTTATAGCAATGAAAAAAATCACAGATTGTACTATAATATGGAGAGAGTCATGTACTAATTTACAGAAGTTCCAACTGGGTCTGTCCAGACATCCAAAGAAGAACACCAATGTATTATCCTTTGTGATTATCTGAAAAAAAAATCACTAAGATTCAGCAGCAGTACTAGAAAACCAACATGAGGTATCTAGTTCTTCTACCATCTGGTAATAACTCTTCACAATTAACACACTTCCCATGAAATTGACCTAGTATTCTAGCTAAAATACACATAGTTGTTGCTCCAATTTTTTATTATTTTTACAACCCAACTAAAGCTTTCTCTCTGTGTAGGAATCCTAACAGTGTCCACTTAGCTGTTAAGAAAGTTGACTGGCTTAAAGCTGCCCTCTTCCTGTATTACCCCGATATTGGCACTAGAAAGTCGAGCAGCCAGGTAAAACCTTAACCCTAAAGTTCACTGGCTCCTTTTCCCTTCTTTACCAGTAAGTAAACTTGTACTCCATGTTACCAATGAACTCATTCAACTGCATGCTAGAATGTGGTTTCCCCAGATATTATTTCAATACACACAGCTTAAAGCCTTTCATCTTTACCTCAAATTTTTGAAAATAGTACCGTAGTCTCCTCACTTCTATATGGGAAGAACATAACAATCAAACTTACAAATAAAAAAAAAAAAACAAAACAGAAAAACCTCTATTGCTTAACTCTATATTGCGAAATTCTAATCTCCACACAAACGTATATTCTGCTTTTCTACAATCTCATCCATAGGCATTCAGGAAGTGCCTTGGTCAGTATCATATGCAACTCTGATGGATGGATGATCTCAGCTAACAAGGAGTAAAAATATCGAGGAGAGTGACTTTGAGAAGTCTAGTCACCGCTGTTCCACCATCACTAAAGGGGCCACAATTCATGTGACTTTTCCCTAAAAGTCATGGTGTGTGTGCTCTCTAGTACTATCTACCTATCTATCTCTCATCTACCTACCTATCTATCTATCTATCCATCCATCTATCATCTATGTATCTTTCCATTCTTAGAGAATATAACATGTAACAGTATCCTGCTTGTTCATTTTTTCTATGCTTTAACATGTTAATTGATGACCAAATGATTATGTATAAGCTCTAATTTGCTACTATTTTCAAACAGTATTATCTGTTTTTTTTCTTGGAATTTGATTGATAGACTCATGATAGCTGTAAAATATTTCATTCCAACCCTAGTTCAGTGTGGATATTCATCTGAATCTGCATCATCAATACTCTTAATCATTTTACATTCTAGTATTGTTTGTGCGCATGCTTTTCTCTAAAATGTGTGTCAAAACGACTATACACTTCCTGTCATATGGTTACCTTGCTAGATAAATTGGGCTAGTAAAAAATAAGACCCTGGAGTATGCAGTGACTTTTCTGTAGAGGTGTATGAAATGAAGCACAAGTTTTTGACCAACAGGGCTGAGGACTGAGGATGTGTGAGTATTGCAAAGAGAACTTTTCCTGTCTTTTTTTCCCCAACTGACATCAAAAAAAGTCATGCATAGGGAAGCATATGAAATCTGTTACTGAAACTGTGAGCAAATCCAGAGATGTCTAAGTGATAGGACAGCTTAATAGGGAACATATAAGGAGTGGATTCCTGCTGCTTAAATATCGCCTACCTTGCTTCAGAAGAGCCTAGAGCATCAGTCAAAGTTGATGATTTAAGGAGAATCTGCTGCTGCAGAGCCATGAGCCTCTGGAGCCTCTGGAGCTTTGTCTCTGTTAGACAGATGAACGAATTAGCTAGAATCTGACACAGACTTTTAACCCTCGCTCATACATGAATTGGTAAAATGACAGATATGCCAAAATAGATGGATGATAAAAAAGTTAGACTGTTGAGTGACACTTATTCCCTCAAAGAGTACGAAACTTACTGAAACCAGAATTTCAAAGGAGCAGAATAGCGGTGACGAACTGCTTAGAGAAACTAGACACACCATTCTTTCCCACTGGCACAACGGCTCCACGTACATCTCTAAGGTAAGAAATCTTCTCTGAATGTATAGCATTTCAAATAGTTGCAGTCTTTATTAAAAGTGCAGCTAATCAGCAATGCTCCCCACCTAACAATGATCTGGTAATCATGCAAGTAACATGAGGTAGAATTATTTTCTTTCTCTTAGGTAACAGAGAGAGAAAATACCCTGAATTTTAAGAGCAAAACAAAAGCTTAAGGAACAGGCACGGATCTGGATCTGTAATTCCTAAAAGTTTTCTTTTTGTAGTTCTTATTTAGATCTCATCAGGGAACAGCTATGGCAGAGGAAGAAGCCATGGTCTTTTGCTCAGCTGGACCTGTAGGCTTTAGCTGATGACAAATTTTGTTGAAGCCTTTGCTGTCCTTGCAGGGAACACCTGCTGTGGCACTGAATAAAGCTGTGCCAAGAGTGCATGGTTTTCTGAATTCAGGAGCCAGCACAGTAACTTAAGATTCACTGAAAACTACAAGGCTAAGAGTTAACAGTGCCCTTGTGGCCCTTTGTGCTCCAGCCCCTCCAAAGACTTCTATAGCACTTTCTTACCTACTCTGAAACTCTTTTGAAAACTTACAGCTGCTTCTATTCCCTATCCAAGCCTGAGACAGATCAAATCAATCTATCTACCAAACTCTTTTTCTATAAGCCAGGTTTGTCACCCTCTTCAAAATACTAAATTGATATAGCCCATCTCATAGCATGCTTGGCATAAAAGAGGAGCTGAGTAAAAAAGAAGACCAAAGAATTCAAAAGAGAAAAAAAAAAATGTTGCCCCCCCCCCCACACACACACCACAATGAATCTTAAAAGACTAGGGATGAATGACGCAATGAGAGAAATGAGTTTACTTTTGAGAAAAAAAAAATTGAAAACAGACTCCAAGTTTCAAATATGGGTCATTTGTTCCCATCAATATTGAAATCATGTAGTTCCTAATATTACACAGTTGTTCACCACGCCGCTGTCTTCCACATTCATTGAAAATCAGAATGGACATTTGAAAGAAAATCAATGGTGGGAAAAGTCTACTCAACTGACCATTTAGTTTTATTTTGAGATTATTAACTATATTAGAAAACAAACTCTGCAGAACAGAAGATACATCATCAATATTCACAAATCCTTTAAAAAGGTCTCTGATGATCCCAGATCTCCCTTCCACTGTCTTTGTCTGGCTGTCTCTCTGTCTCTATCTCTCTATCAGGTCCCCACTGAGATGGCATTTTGTTCCCCTTCCCCAGTAAATCTCTTGCATTAGATCTGTTGTGTGGTGTGATCTCTTTGCTACACAACTTGTCAAGTACTTCTTGATATGCTTTGTAAAATGAGGTATTATGTGGAGGAAAGGGGTGCCTAGCAGGTCTATGCTGAGGCATCCCCCCTGTCATTGAATATAAAATAAAGCAATAAAGTTTATTTGGGGATATGGGAAGGAGGTTGAGAAAGAAATACTAGCAGAGAAAGAAAGAGGACAGAGGACAGAAAAGGACAGAGAGAGAGAAACAGAGAGAGAGAGAGAGAGAGAGAGAGAGAGAGAGAGAGAGAGAGAGAGCAAAGAGAGGCCAGAAAGAGAGAAAAGAGTCAGAGAGAGAAAAGGGTCAGAGAGTGAGAGGCCAAACAGTCCTGTCTGTTGCTAGGTAACTGTTGGGCAGAGCCTAGCAGAAATGCTAACACTTATAAAACTAAATTCTAACAGGATAATTTTCAGCTGTAGAAAAAATAATCAAGCATATACAGTAACAAATTGTGTTTTTTCATAACTTCACTTTTCTTTAAGGAGAATTACAATGATGTAGACATATAACAGTTATAATGAACTAGCCCTGCCATTTCAATAAATGAGCTGTCCTCCCAAATAGGCACTCAGTTGTTATACTTGCCACTCACTGACAGAGACTCTGCTTCCCAGCTCCTCCACACCTTGAGACCACAATAGCCAGTCGGGGCCAAGGGACCCTTATTTAGCCACCACTATGATTTGTCATGTATAGCTTCTTTAAGAAACCCTAAGTGAGGCAGTTCTTCATGAAATAGGCAAGAATCCAAGAAACAACCAGCTGATGTGATCTTAAGCAAGCTTCACCCTGAGTAAATGCATGAGGTATGCATTTCCAGGTAACTAGTGCAGTTTCTATATACTTACTACACTTTGCTCCTTTTAATAGAAAAGACATCAGGTTTTTACCTTCAGGACCAGGTCTAGTATATCTGGCTAGATCCCAAATCATAAAGACATTTAATACTGTTAATAGACTGTAAAAGTGTCAGTAATATTCCTCTCCAATATAAATATAATTATAGCAATCAAAATACCATTAATTTTCAAACAAGTATGATTTATGCATACCTACTTAATTTGAAACCAGATTCGGTTTATTATAAAGATTTTTCTGTGAGTCCAGAGGCACCCTAGGGAGGTCACTGACCCCAGAGCAGCAGGTAGGAGAACCCACACACCGCCACACCACCCTAGGCCTTAGAAGCACAACTAGCAGTAAGGAGCCCCCAGAGTGTGCAAGCACCTGGCATCCAGACACTCCCTCTGCAGAGAGCCACTCCTCTTCCGCCCCTGGCCAGGATACCTGTGGCTGGAGCAGTCTCCCAGCAGATCCTCTCCCCTCTGGAAACTGAGTACAGAGGCACCCTAGGGAGGTCACAGGTCACGGACCACAGAGCTTCAGAGGTACCCAAGAGAGGTCAAGGACCGCACAGCTGCAGGCATCCTAGAGAGGACAAGGCCCACAGAGCTGCAGAGCAGGGCACACCATATCCTGAAGCATCCTAGAGGAGCAACTACATTCAGAGCAGCAAACGCCTAGCTGGTCTACTACCGTGGAGACACCATATCCTGAAATATCCTAGAGGAGCCACTGTACTCAGAGCAGCTGGAGCTCAGGATCATAGAGTCATCCGGACCCGGAGGAGTTCTGACACAACCAAGATAACTGGAAAAGCAGACTCCAGTTAGAACCAGTGAGTGTGAGTAGCACTACAGCTAACCAAATGGCGAAAGGCAAGCATAAGAATGTAAACAACAGAAACCAAAGTTACTTGGCATCACCAGAACCCAGTTCCCCCACTATAGCAAGGCCTGAACACCACAGCACACCAGAAAAGTAGGACTCAGAATTAAAATCACTTCTCATGATGATGATGGAGGACATTAACAACACTCTCAAAGGATTTGAGGAGAACGCAGGTAAACAGGAAGAAGCCCTTAAAGAAATGCAAGAAAACACAACCAAACAGGTGAAGGAATTACAAAAACCATCCAGGATCTAAAAATTGAAGTAGAAACAATAAAAAAATCTCAAATGGAGACTACCCTGGAGATAGAAAACCTAGGAAAAAGATCAGGAGTCATAGACGCAAGCATCACCAACAGAATACAAGAGATAGAAGATAAAATTTCATGCACAGAAGATACCATGGAAAACATAGACACAACAGTCAAAGAAAATGTGAAATGTAAAAAGCTCCTAACACAAAACATCCAAGAAATCCAGGACACAATGAGAAAACCAAACCTAAGGATAATAGGTATAGATGAAGGTGAAGACTCCCAACTTAAAGGGCCAGTAAATATCTTCAACGAAATTATAGAGGAAAAATTCCCTAACCTAGAGAAAGAGATGTCCTTAAATATACAAGAAGCCTACAGAACCCCAAATAGACTAGTTATAATTTCTTAAATGGTACAAAATTTACTTTGATTTCAAATTTAAGGTTTTCATTGGTATGAGCTTCCTATTGATATAAAAGTGAAATGAATATTGATACTCTAATGGGCATTGTACCTGTATAACACATTTAGGAATACAAGGCTTAGACCCAGTCCTTCTTTAACTTTTTAAACTGATTTGGGATGGTTAGCCTATGAGTTAAGGGACTATAGCAAATTCATGGCTTTGAGTTTATTGTTAGGGTGTTTTCCATATTTTATTTAGAAATAGCTGAGTGGAGTTAACAGACAACAGTCCAGGTTACCTTACATGGATAGTTGGTTTTCAAAACGTCAGAGGTGGTGGTGGCACACGCCTTTAATCCCAGCACTTGGGAGGCAGAGGCAGGTGGATTTCTGAGTTCGAGGCCAGCCTGGTCTACAGAGTGAGTTCCAGGACAGCCAGGACTACACAGAGAAACCCTGTCTCAAAAAACAAAAAAACAAAAAACAAAAAACAAAAACCCATCAGAAGTCCATAAAATTGACGTTACAAATATTTCTATATTAATGTTCATTTTGATTAGAGACCTGTCTGCTCCTGACAGCTTCCTGTCATGGATTCTAAGAAGAAATTGAGCATCCTTGGAGTTACTCCAGTTGTGGTGAGACAGCCACTAGGCAAGAATTGCCTCTTTCCATCTACAGACAAATTACTGTCTAGAAAAGGACACACTTGCAGAATAGTCGACTGATTATATCTGCCTAGACAGAGTAATCAGCCCTTAATAATTCTGCATCACTAAGGTCTGTCAGATGATTCTGGGCCAGAAGGCTGAAGAGTTGATGCTCCAACGTTCGGTAGTATAGGGGCTTTCTAGGTGTTAAGCAGTCTCTATAAATTGGCTAAGTTTTAGAAGCTATGCTTAGTGCTTCCCATAATTTCAGTTAACTAAGTCATTCTGGATTTCTGACGGGGTTGAAGACCTATAGTCTCATAGCCAATCCTGGCTATTTACTTTGAGAGAAAAGATCTGAGTGGATGGTTTTCAGCTGACATTCATTCTAAAGCCAAGGAAAAAGCCAGTTTCAAAATTAAGTGTTTTAGTTATGAGAAATGACAGAGGTTCTGGTTAGTCAACAAAATGATGGACTGGGTATTAGGACTATCTTGTACCTTACTGGTACAATTAGGAATAATTATGCTCTAATTGCATTTTGAGAGAAAATTTTATTTTAACAGGAAGGGTAAAGCTAGGTGATGAGAGAGAGGAAGAGAGAGGAAGAAGGGCATGGAGGCAGATGTTCTCATGTCTCCACCAGTCAAAGATTGTTTATATATCTAGGTTGGGTATTAGATTACACTTCTGATTGAGCATAACCAAACTTATAAAGCCCTTGATTAACATTTTTAAAAAATGTATAAAAGCAAAAGGGAAAAGGGGGCATGGGATAGGGGTTTTCTAAGGAGGGGAAATGGGGAAAGGGGTTGGCATCTGAAATGTAAATAAAATATAAAAAAATAAAGCTTTTTCTGAATTGACTCAGATTTAAATGGTTTTACTGAGTTCAAACTTGTGTGTGTGTGTGTGTGTGTGTGTGTGTGTGTGTGTACAACCCTTTTAAGAAATTGTTGTGTCTTAAATGATGTATGAAGCATAAATTTACTGCTCTCAGCTATGGCTATGGCTGATAGTAACTCTGTAGAATGCTTGGGAAGGAGTGTTCAGTAGATTTAGCTTATCTGTTGTAACACTCTGGTCATACATAAAAGACTGTGCTCATCTATACAGCCAACAGTAGACTGGAAATCCAACATTAAAAAGAACCCGAGGACTTGAAAAGCATCCCCGAGTTGCCCTTTTTATTAGGATATTGCTTAAGTGGTGTCAATATATATATATATATATATATATATATATATATATATAACAATAATTACTAAAAAAGAAATCATGGAGTTGAGAGAGAGTATGGCAGTCATAGGAGGAGTAGGGAGAGTGTAGGATAAAATTATATATGGTACTATGTATGAAATTCTAAAAAGCATAATTAATAACTGTTTAAAAAGCATGGAATTCCATCCTTATTAAGTTTTTATAAAATGGATTGTGTTAACCATTTCATATTTTATTTAGTTTTGGGATCACATTACATTTTATTTTTAAAAACATATTTCATTTATTTTTAAAATCATAATCCTGATGGATACGTGTACATTGCAACTTCCACCCATAAAGCTCAGGAATATTGCAGGAGATGAGGGTGAATCGTAGGGCCAGTGGATCAAGAAGACTGCTGTGAGATCATGTCTTCTTCAAATATAAGAAGCTATGCCCATAAAATCTCTTCAAAATGACTGCCTAAATATCAGATGAAGAAGAACATTAGACATGCTAGTGGGGAAATGGCAAAGTCCAAAAGGGCTTCACCTGCACCAAGATTTACTTAAAAAAAATAACAGAGCAATTTATTTTGAAGTGTTCACTTTTGAAAGCAAGGGGGTATGGGTTTTTGTTTGTTTGTTTTGCTTTTGTTTCATTTTTGTTTTTGTTTTATTTTAGCAGTTCCCTTCTAATTGTCCTTGATTTTTAGAATCTAAAAATTTAAGAGAGAAGGATGTGGTAGCTCTCATGTATGATCTATGCACATAAAAGCTAAACCCAGAGTTTTGTCAGAAATATGGAGCAAGTCAAGGCTACCCGGAGAGTTCTAGGTAAGCCTGGGTGACAGTTTGAGACTCTGTGTGTGTGTGTGTGTGTGTGTGTGTGTGTGTGTGTGTGTGTGGTGTGTATAATCCACAGTCTTATTCCCTCTCAGAGTGTAGGCACTCTTGAAATGTTCTGAATATCTCAACTATCTTCGTGTGACATGAGAGTCTTTAAGTAGTGCAAATTGATGAAAGTTGATGTCTAATATATCTTGGTCAATTCAGTCTTTGTTTATTCAATGTCAAATGCTAGAAGATTACAAGAGGTCTTATAGTATTGATAGTATTGGGTTTTTTTTAATCAAATCTTGGATGCTATTGATAATCCCTTGAAATTAATGTCAGAGCTGTGAAAGGACAAATATAGCAAGAAATGTGTTTGTGTGTGTGTGTGTGTGTACACACAATCCTATGAGGATTTTTAGAACTCCCTTTTTCTATTCATAAAGTAAGGCAGCACAAAATCTGGGATCATCAGTTTCATTGTAGAGGCAGGAAAAGATTACATTTTAAAATATGGAGCTGAATATTTGGAAGTTGAAAACTTTGGGAAATAGAGAATTGTTTTGATTTTAGTAAAAATAAAATTACCATAGAGGTAGTTGATTTAATAGTAGTAATTTCTCACTCAAGAATAAGTAGAGAAATTACATGCAAAGAAATATAAATATTGGTGTTAGAAATCTAATGAAGACTTAAAGTTTAGAAGAATGAAACCTAAGCTAAACATAGAGGGGACAAAAGAACCTACTTTGTGTCAAGTATAGATAAAATAAAACTAGAAAGACTGATACCATATTGAGATGTTAGCACCAAAATGAAAGGGGAATGCTTAAAATTTTTTATAAAGAAAATTAAGACTATCACGAAGGAAAATTTTCTGAATGGAATCAAGTTTCTCATCAGCAAAACTGAGTACTGGGAGACAAAGACCAATGAGTCTGGTATTTCTGAAGGAAACTTAATTTGAATCTGGGAATGTATTGCCTGACAGCAAGCAAACATAAAGAGAAATGTAAAGACTTCACATTAAGAATTATGTCCACATTGGCATTCTTCATAAATGAAGTTACTCAAGTTTATGTTGCTGGAAGTTGAAAAGGAAATAAAAGGAAGCAAAGTGAATGATTTAGAATTTTACAAAAAAGCCCTTGGCTTGTCAATCAATTCAAAACAGAAAATCTGGAGGTGTTATTAACAATCTCCTTAAGGGAAAAATGTGTATTATTCAATGGTCAGGATGATTAATATCTTTAAATATCTTACTAATAGGATTAAATTCACAGGGTATTTTTCTGTTTCTAAAGAAGAAACAGAATTGGATACTATTTGGAGAACAAAGGCCTATGTAAGAGACCATAGACCTCATACTGACACAGTAAAATGTAGTATGATTAAGAATTCTTTTCTCTTGTTTAGCACAGCATCAATTATGAGGGATTATGCGTTCTTGTCAATGGATCCCTTACAATACTTTTAACTGAAATGAAACTCATATTGTTTAATATTCTTTAGCCATAATAGTCAACAGTTTTACATAATGTCATGTTTTATAAGGCTTATTTGTTTCTAAGTTTTTAAAGTAAATATCTGATTCAAAAGAGACAAAGGCAAATCCGTCAAAATGAAACAGATGAGACATTGACAAAATCAAACAATGGTGTGGCCCACAGATTTTAGGAAATACAAAAGCATGAAAAGTTAAAGAAGGAAACACACTTCCATGCTTCATATAATGTGAGGTCCATGTGCTCTCCAAAGTGATATACACATAGAATAATTTGCTAAAGAATATCATTTAAAGTCATAAATGTGGTAATAAAAATGTATTAAAATTGAATCTAGAATGGGGAGAGAGTAGATGCATGATCTATATATATTCTTTGGAGATAGATAGTAAATATTGACTAAAAGATAAATCCAGACATAAAAATGGAAGAATTTAACTGATAGCCATTTTTTCCTTTTTTTTTTTTTACTGAAAATTATCTTTATTTACATTTCATCTATATCCCTTTCCCAGTCTCCCCACAAACCCCTTATCCCATCCCCGTTCCCTGCTTCTATAAGGGTGTTCTTCCACCTACCCACCGACTTCTGCCTAACCGCCCTCGAATTCCACTACACTGGCGCATCAAGCCCTTGCAGTACCAAGGGCCTCTCTTTCTACTGATGCCCAACAAGGTCATCCTCTGCTACATATGTGGCTGGAGACATGGGTTTCCTCCATGCATACTCTTTGGTTGGTGGTTTAGTCTGTGAGAGCTCTGGGGGTTCTGGTTTGTTGATATTATTATTCTTCCTTTGGAGATGCAAACCCCTTCAGCTCCTTCAGTCCTTTCTATAACTCCTCCACTGGGGACTCCACTAGAGACCCTGTGCTCAGTCCAACAGTTGACTGCAAGCATCCGCTTTGTATTTATCAGACTCTGGTAGAGTCTCTCATCTATATCAGGCTCCTGTCAGCATGCACTTCTTGGCATCCACAATAATGTCTGGGTTTGATGACTTGAATTTTTTATCTTAGCCATTCTGACTGGTGTGAGGTGGAATCACAGGGTTGTTTTGATTCGCATTTCCCTGATGACTAAGGATGTTGAACATTTCTTTAGGTGATTTATGATCATTCGATATTCGACAATTGAGAATTTTTTGTTTAGCTCTGTATCCCATTTTTTAATAGGGTTATTTGTTTCTCTGGAGTCTAACTTCTTGAGTTCTTTGTATATATTGGATATTAGCCCTCTATCAGATGTAGGATTGATAAAGATCTTTTCCCAATCTATTAATGTCCATTTTGTCCTATCCTTTGCCTTACAAAAGCTTTGCAATTTTATGAGGTCCCACAAGTCTCTGAAGAAAGAAATCAAAGATGATCTCAGAAGATGGAAAGATCTCTCATGCTCATGGATTGGCAGGATTAATATAGTGAATATTGTCATCTTGCCAAAAGCAATCTACAGATTCAATGCAGTCCCCATCAAAATTCCAACTCAATTCTTCATAGAGTTAGAAAAAGCAATTTTCAAATTAAAGTTACAGAAACAGAAAATCCAGGATAGCAAAAATTATTCTCAACAATGAAAGAACTTCTGGGGGAATCACCATCAAGCTGTACTACACCTCAAGCTGTACTACAGAGCAATAGTGATAAAAAAAAAAATAAAAAAAAAAAAAAAACGCATGGTATTGGTACAGAGACAGGAAGGAAGATTAATGGAATAGAATTGAGGACCAGAAATGAACCCACACACCTATGGTCACTTGATCTTTGACAAAGGAGCTAAAGCCATCCAGTGGAAAAAAAGACAGCATTTTCAACACATGGTGCTGGTTCAACTGGAGGTCAGCATGTAGAAGAATGCAAATCAACCCTTTCTTATCTCCTTGTACAAAGCTCAAGTCTAAGTGGATCAAGGGTGTCAACATAAAACCAGATACACTTAAACTAATAGAGGAGAATGTAGCATACAAACACATAGCACAGGGGTAAATTTTCTGACCAGAACACCAATGGCTTATGCTCTGAGATCAAGAATCGGTAAATGGGACCTCATAAAAGTAATCACCAATCTAAGCAAAAGCCAGAACTTACTATAAATAATGTTAGAAATATAAGCCTGGAATGTGCTTCAGGGATCATCAGAGATGATCCTGTTAGATTGCAAGTGTTAGAGTGCAAGTGGTCCACAATACAGGGTTACCATAGAGATACTACACTCAAACAGTGCCTAGCAGTAACTATATAGATACAACACTCAAGAAGTACCTAGCAGTAACAATATAGATACTATACTGGCAGCGCCTAGCAGTAACTGGAGATACAACACTCTGGCAATGCCTCACAGTAAACTATAAGGATAAAGATGTCCATAGACACATGGTGTAAATACCATCAACAAATAATTCCAGCAGAGAAGACCCACAGATACACAGTAGACACACACAATAACAGTTGCTGTAGACAAATACATTAGGGAGATAAGCCAGAACACAAGGCAAAACCCACCAGGTATACTGAAGGTGGAGCTTCTCAGAGCCTTAACAATCCCACTACCATCCAAAATATCTACAAGCACATAGTGTGTCCAGAAAGTGGCAATAGAAGTCTGAAGGGGAAAGCATCAAGCTAAACATTCATTTTCAACTTTATGATTTCCAGACCGCTGAAGTCATCTTCTCCTTGCTTTTATATCTCTTTTGGGATGTATCTATCTAATGCATGTACCAACACTTAATTTTAGAGGCACATAATTTGTTTGACTTCACAAGTTCCTAACCACAAGAGTGCTCAACTCTGGAAGGATGTGCATTCACATTCATTTGGATAAAATATAGCTTCGACCTATTAGCTAAGAGTTTGGAGCTATTGAAATACGAGCGATTTTGCTGAGTATACAAAAAAAGACATGGATTTGGAGAGCAGGAGTAGCAGTCTATGATCTAGATGTCAGTTTTATTCAAAATTCACAGACTGGAATATGTACCAGTTACTTATCTCACTGCTGGAACCAATGCCTGGCAAGAAGCATAGTAGCATGTGACTTGGAACTAGTAACATATCACCTGCAGTCAGGCAACAGAATACCCAAGAAATGAATTGGGCTATCAACTTCAAGGCATAGCCAACGATACAACTTCCTCCAGTAAGTCTCTACCTTCTAAAGGTTCAAAATCTTTTAAAACAGCATTCCTAGCAAGAGAGCAACTGTTCAACACCTGTGCCCTTGGGTTCAAATCCCATTCAAATAACAGCAAAAGCTGAATCTCAATGTGATGCTACTTGGCTATAAAGCCTTTCAAGGCAATTAAACACTTTATAAACCAAATTTGTTCCCTTATTAAAGAAGACAAAAAATAAAACAAAACAAAACTACAACAACAACAACAAAAAAAAAAACCTGTTCCTTTTACCGTATGAGGACCCAGCAACCAAGCAGATATCAGATGTGTTGGAAGCTTTTATCTTGGACCTACCACTTTAAGAACTGTGAACATTATGTTTTTGTTCTTTATAAGCAACTCTACTGAGGATGGTTCCCTAAAGCCAAGAAGAAATGTGAAGAAGAGTCCCAGGTCCCCTTCAACTTTCAACCTTAACTTCCCAGCCACAAAATAAAATACTGGGGAAATAGGTCACACAGGTCCACTGTTTTAGGGCATACTCCCACTGTGGTTTTTCACGTTCTGTGGAGGACTCCATACCTGTGTGGTTATGGAAAGGACTAACTAGACATAGTGAGTTAACAATAAAAAAGAAAAGGCTGCTAAGTTTTGAGAGGCCATGTTGGTGAAGATGTGTGGAGATTTAGAAGGGTCGTTTTATACATACATACATACATACATACATACACACACACACACACACACACACACACATACAAACACATACACACATATATATATGCAAGTAGTGAATTAACTCTGCTAGTACATAAAAGAAAACATTCTCAAATATCATATGACCACAAAGATAAATACAAATAGCAAACATCAAAAGATCATAATATTTGCTCAAGCATTTGGCATTATTAACATCCACTTCACATCTTCAATTTCAGACTTTAGTCATCTCATAATCTGGGCTAGAAAGCATTGTAAAAATGTATATATCCTGGATCTGGAGAGATGTCTCATCAGGTCAGATAAATAGCGTGTACTGCTCTGGCAGATAAGAGATTCAGTTCCCAACACCCACAGGGAATGGCTCATAACCACCTGTAACTAATAACCCTCATGATCCAATGCCTCTGGCTCCTGTGCATACTTGAACACACAATCAAGACAGACACATATATGCACATTTTAAACTTTTCCAAGAGCATATATCTTCCTGAACTCTAAATTAGGGTTAATATAATAAGATGTCAATAAAAGATTATGTAATTGTACATATATTTATATATTATATACAGCACATGTGGAGTACACATGTGGATTTTTGCTTAACTTCACAATTATATATGTATATTTACTTAATAGATAATGTACCCTATTTTTTAAATTGCCTATGTAAATACATGTTACATTCCTAATTTAGTGTTCATAAAATGATCTCTAGGAGATAGTAATGAATAAATTAATAACCACCTCCATAAATAAGCCTGTTCTTGATATAGTGATTACATATACACATTTAGGGTCTTCTATGTAATAAACACAAATATGTTAGGCGTGTTGTAGGGTTCTCAACCTTCCCCTCTCTATTTGTTTTCAGGTAACCTTTGACACATGAATTCTCATCTGCCTAATATGTTCTTCACCTATGCCTATTTTCTCAAATTGAGAAAAGAAAGATCCTGGGTTTTAATATGCTCTTCAAAATTCATAACCACCCATAACCTGGGGTTGTGGTTTTATTTGGGTAAAGAGACTTCACAGATATAACTAGTGAAGATAAAATGAGATAATACTGGTTTAAGACAGACCAAACGTCCACTGACTAGCATACCATATAACAAGATTTAAAAATAAACTATTCTAGGTCATCCAGAAGAAAAATACTTCAAGACAGCCCATAACCATAATAAACAAAAATGAACAATGGACACCGAAAATCTCATTTGTTCAAGCATTTGTCTTTATTGACATTTACTTCATATCTTCAATGTCAGACTTTTTTATTCAACCATAGGGGTTAAAGAGCTGTTATAAAGGAATTGTCTTTACATGGGGGAAGAGAGTACCTAAAGATGGATGAAGAAAGGTCTGCGATGCAATATATACCAAGGATCATCAAGTCTTATTGTTGGGAGCCACCAGACAGTATAAAAAAGCAAAGTGGTGTTTGCCTTACTGCTATCAGTGGGAAAATATAACACTGCCAATATTGTGACTTTTGACTTATTGCCTGCAGGACAAAGAAAATAAAGTTCTGTCATTTAAGGATACCAGATACAGTAGTAATATATTATGACAGCCAAAGAAACTAAGACATAAACTTCAGAGAAACTGTACTATAAAGGATTATTTAAATGAATGATAGGATAGGCATTATGCTGGCTAAACTCAGGTTAACTGTGCCTGTCTTCAAATTTAAGTTAAAAATCCTTTTCTAAAAAGAGCTCGTGTGAGACTTTGAAGATATTTTTGTAGCCTTAAAACTTGTAGGTGTCTTTCTGGGTCCCAGTTAGAAGCAAAAGGATGGAAAGGCTATTATCAGGAGAGCATGGGTGGTCTGGAAATTAAGGCCCCCTGCTTTGCCTGGTAATAACCTAGCCAGTCCCTGCCATCTCCCGAATCAGAGGAGGTAAAAAATGTGTGATTTCACCCGAGAATCTCATTATTTGGACCAAAAGCAGGTGTTAATCCAAGGTCAGTGCCACAACAGAGAAAATAGATTGTTCCCAGTTGGAATCTCCAAGTATCACTCATCAAGTGTGAGCCAAAGGTCCACAGCACCACTCTCTTGAATGCTGTTTACCAGCAACAGCAGATTAGGTTATAAGAGTTAGTGACAGGTGTGCTCTTCGTAAGCTGAGGGAGAAAGATGCTTGCATCCCCAGACTGGAACAAGATGTGCTGGGTGTTCTCTGTACCTTGAAGCTGGTGATTAGAAATTTACAAAGGGGGTTAGTAGAGAGGCCCCAGGGTCATGTCTGCAGGATCTGAATATAATTTGACTTCTTTCTACAAAAATAACCCACCTCCCTGGCTTCCTGAAATTCTTCTGTAACAGATCCACAGGGCAACATGTTAATAAGAAATTAAATTCATCCCACAGTAGGAAAAAGTCTGAGCAAGATAGTAGTTTTTAAATTACATGCCTAATGGAAATTCTAGGACTATAGTGCAATCTCTACACTCCTTCACCTTCCCTTCTTTTATTTATTTATTTTTATTGTTTATTTTATTTATTGACATTTCAAATATTATCCCCCTTCCCAGTTTCCCCTCTGCAAACTCCCTATCCCATTCCCCTCCCCCTTGTTTCTATGAGGGTGCTCCCCCACCCATCCACCCACTTCTGCCTCAACTCCATAGCATTCCCCTACACTGGGGCATGGAACCTCCACAGGACCAAGGGCCTCTGCTCCCACTGATGCCAGATAAGTCCATCCTCTGCTACATACACAGCTGGAGCCACAGGTCCCTCCATGTGTAGTCTTTGGTTTGATCACCATCCTTTCTTATTTAGGGCAACAATCAAATAGTTTGTCTTAACCATGCTACGGTTTCATGAAACGCATTTTAAAAACAAACACTGCTTGATTTTGTTGATATTCTTCTCCTGGGCTTGGTAGAACTTCTAAACACCAGGACATTCAGACACAAATTGTTCACAGGTTCTTCTTTCCATTGAATATAAAGACACCTCTTTTTAAGAATGCCTTCCTTTATTCACTGTTTTGGTATATTCTTGTTTTCTTGGAGTCCATAAACGTTTCTGGCCTCCAAAGTGTTATGTTGATTTGATAGCATTAAGAAATAGAGAGCTGAGGAATGAAAATCATGAAAGTAAAATCTTCATGAAGGGTATTAATGAGTAGATAAATGAGACCTGCCCCACCCACAGAAAGGTGCCTCAGACTCCTTGGCTAAGTAATGCCACAAGAAATCATCAATTTTGAATCACAAAACAGGCACTTATTAGACAAAGATCATCATACCAGCCTTCCCAGAGCTGTGAATCATGCATTTCTGTTGTTTTCTGTAATCTGTCTATGGTAATTTATTACAGCAGCCCAAATGTACTAAGATATCTTTATTAAATATTTTTAAGAATTAAAATTATATATAAGGGCTTAGAAAGAAAACAGAATCCTGGGTTGTAGTAAAATGACTGAGACATAGATGCTGACTAAAGGACCATCATATGGTCACCACTATGGTGACTTGAATAATGCAATTAACACATGAATACTTCATTAGAATCCCAAATACAATGTAAGCTATGTAAGGCTGATCATGTTAGGGCACTATACAATTAGGTCCAACCACTTGATTTTATCCCCATGACTCACATGGTAGAATGAGAGAATGGACTTAGAGAATTGCCATGCAGACTTTTCAACACACTTAAAATAAGTATTTGCTAATGTAATAAAAATTTTTAAAGAATTCACAGTATAAATAAATTCCTTTGAATTTATACAAATATAAGTATATATGGTTTATAAGTAAGTGAGCAAGAAAAGTAATTCTAATAACTTGTATAGATACTGTCCTCTCAAAATGGTATAGCATGATTCTCTGCTCCTTGTAATTTCTGTCTACAAAGCATGAAGTAAAAGGGTGGCTGAGTGATCTGACCAGAATGGATAAAACCAATGAGTTCTGGCATCTAGCCATGTGATCAAGGTTAATAATAATGCGAAGTCATGTTGATAATATTATGCTTGAGAGGATAAGATAAAAATGGAATTTGACCTCTGTAGTTTTCTACCAAACACCCACAAATCTCAGTCTAAGCCTGAGGCAAATATTTACAGAATTCATAGAGAAGCACATCATATGAAACAGCTTATCAATATGCTGAACTTTCAAGATTATAGAAAACACAGAAAAAAAGTTGGAATGATTCTCACAGCCTTGAGTAGTTCCAAGAAACATGGTAACTAATGCAACGTGGTATCCAGGATAGAGCATGGGCATGGTTAAAATATTAGTTGAAAGCTAACAAATATCAACATAGACTTTACATAGTAATAATGTATATATATACATGGATTTAGTTAATAGTGCATGCATATGCACATATATTTACTGATTGTGAAAAATCTATATTTTTATTTTCTTTTTTATTAGATATTATATTTACATTTCAGATTTTATCCCCTTACCCCATTCCCCCCACCACCCAGGAACCTCCTATCCCATCACCCCTTGTCCTGCTTCTATGAGGATGTGCCCCCACCTACCCCCCACTCCCACCTCCCCACCCTCAAATTCCCCCCACTCGGTGTTCAGCCTTCATGGGACCAAGGATCTCTTCTCCCACCTATGCCCAACAAGGCCATCCTCCCCTACATATACAGCTTGAGTCATGGGTCCCTCCCTATGTGCTCCCAGGCTGGTAGTTTAGATCCTGGGGAGCTCTGGTTGGCTGGTATTGTTGCTCTTCTCATGGGGCCACACACCCTTTCAGTGCCTTCAGTCTTCTCTCTGACTTCTCCATTGGGAACCCCTTGATCATATCAATGGTTAACTGTGAGCATCTGCCTCTGAATCTGTCAGACTCTGGCAGACCTCTAAGGAGACAGCTATATCAGGCTCTTGTCAGCATGCACTTCCTGACATCAACATCAGTGTCTATCTTTGGTGACTGCACATGGGATGGATACCCAGGTGGAATAGTCTCCAGACGGCCCCTCCTTCAGTTTCTGTCTAACATTTTGTCTCCATATTTGCTTCCTTGAGTATTTTGTTACTCCTTCTAAGTAGGACCAAACCATCCACACATACTTAGTCTTCCTTATTCATGAGCTTCATATGGTCTGTGAGTTGAATCTTGGCTATTTCAAGCTTTTGGGCTTATCCACTTATCAGTGAGTAAATACCATGTGTGTTATTTTGTGATTGGGTTACCTCACTCAGGATGATATTTTCTAGTTCCATCCATTTACCTAAGAATTTCTCGAATCCATTATTTTTAATACTGAGTAATACTCCATTGTATAGACGTACCACATTTTTTGTATACATTCCTCTGTTGAGGGACATCTGAGTTCTTTCCAGCTTTTGATATTATAAATAAGGCTGCTATGAACATAGTGGAGCATATGTCCTTGTTATATGTTGGAGCATCTTCTGGATATATGCCCAGAAGTAGTATAGCTGGGTCCTCAGGTAATGCTATGTCCAATTTTCTGAGGAAATGCTAGAATGATTTCCAGAGTGGTTGAACCAGTTTGCAATCCCACCAACAATGGAGGAGTGCTCCTCTTTCTCCACATCCTCGCCAGCATCTACTAATACCTGAGTTTTTGATCTTAGCCATTCTGACTGGTGTGAGGTGGTATCTCAGGGTTGTTTTGATTTGCATTTCCCTGATGATTAAGGATGTTGATCATTTCTTAAGGTGCTTCTCGGCCATTCGAGTTTCCTCAGTTGAGAATTCTTTGTTTAGCTCTGTACCCCATTTTCAGTAGGGTTATATGGTTGTCTGGAGTCTAATTTCTTGAGTTCTTTGTATATATTGGATATTAGCCCTCTATTGGGTGTAGGACTGGTAATGATCTTTTCCCAATCTGTTGGTTGCTGTTTTGTCCTATTGACAGTGCCCTTTGCCTTACAGAAGCTTTGCAATTTTATGAGGTCATATTAATAATACAGAAAATCAAGTATAAAATGCTGTATTTCCAACTTTTCTTTCTGTAAAACTAAAACAATCATTAAGTAGTTCTTATTTTAAATAAATATACACATGTATTCATAGTTCACATGTGTACATGTGATATGTATTAGTGACTACGTTCATATGTGTATATGAGTGTGCCTGTCCATTCATGTGCTTTTAGATGTCAGAATTTATTGTGGTGTGTTTTCCTCAATTACTCTCAACATTTTATATCCAGACAGGTTCTTTAATTAAAGCTAATTGATTCTCTGAGGTTGGCTAGCCAGAGGATCCAAAGACCAGAATCTCCATCTCCAGCATGAAGATTACAGGTCATCATTGAACCTGTTTTTGTTGTTGTTTTGTTTTTTGTTGTTTTGTTTGTTGTATGTGTGATAGGAATCAAAACTTCATCTTTTTGCTTGCCTGGCAAAACTCCATCAACTGAGTCATCTCCTCAGCCATATTTCTTGGTTTTCAAACCACAGCTCGTTAGACCCCTTGGATGCTCATCCAGCTAAGTGTGTAATTAAAGCTCAAAAGAGCCTATAAGGCATGTGATGTTGTGATGGCTTAGTTAGTAAAATAACAGAGTGCAAGTTTATGTGATCTAATGAACATGTGGCAGAGCTAGAACATCAGAAAGTCATTGCTTCTAACCAGCATTCTACTCTCTTATACCATATGTCACTATTTACAAGAAATACAAAGTGGTCTTTATGTACATTTTTAGAAATAAAAAAATTACAGAAGTTGTCAATGTGTAGGTCAACAAAAAAGAAAAGTGACCAGAAAATAAAAGTGTTAAAATGCACTTATTGCAATAAGTATCAAAATTACAAAATATAACAATTAAATAACATAATAGGAAATCTACATAAGAAATAATAAAATGTTATCAAGAAATATTAATGAAGCCTAAATTAAAATAGGTATGTAACGTATTTACTTATGGAATGACATAATCAATTTGTATTTCATAATACAAATGAGATAAATTATTCTTAACCTTCTACAGATTCCTTAAAGTTATAATTCTCTGTGTGTTGAACTTATAAATTATACTAAAATTTAGGTTGAAAGTCATAAACGTTAAGTAGTTATTCAAATAGAAAAATGAAATGATCTCTGAAATAGTTGAATAAAATTTGAAGGAAAGTGAAATACTCCTTTATTTTATATCATACATAAATACATACATAAATACATAAATTTTATATCATACATATATAAATTAAGTATTTTAGGGCACAATATAGCAAAATGTCTTCATGGATGGCCTTTGAATATGAAAGTTTTTAAATGAAATACCAGAAAGTAAAATATAAGAAAAATAGAAAATTTAGCCACAAAAAATTACAACTGTATATCCTTTAAAAAGTATCATGAAAAAAGAAAAAGATAAATCATATACTGGAGAAACGCAATGCACATATCTGAATATATGAGGGATTATGTTTCAAAACATAAAAGCTAATCAAGAAGAAAGGTAAGAAACTGAATGAAATCTTCACAAGAGGACGTTCCTAGCAGACAGCAAATGTATGAAAGCCTTTTAGTCTGAGAAGCCATCACAGATGTATGAGTGGAAAGTGTCATGCCATGAGAGATAAACGAATCTCAATATGTGCAGGGACCGATAAAACCATGAAGAATGGAGACAGATGGCAAAGATAGTGAGAGTTATTTTTTAAACTGGGCTAACCCATTCTGGGGATAACATGGAACACGGCAGTAGAATTGAACATATGCACACATTAAAACAAAAATTCTACTCTGCATATGTGCATATGCATGGTAATATATTTGCTTACTGTTTATTAAATAATACAAATTGGATCAAACTGGACTATGTCCAAATATACACCAACACTAAAATGGAAGGTAGTTTATGAATGCTCTAGTGATCAAATTTGTGAAAAATGAGTTCACTGTAATGAAATGTTAATCTCCCTATCAACGTCCAGCCAAAGAACAGAGATAAACTAAAATATTTATTGGATTAATTCATTTCTATGAGTTAAATTGCATTGATACATGTTAGAATTTGTGTCTCAATTGAAAACTTCAAAAGAAGAGTAAATATATTAAAAAGTTCAAAGTGCTTACCTTGGGCAATGGGATGAAATGAATATCATCCCATTGACAGCAGTTTAATGATTGCTATTGAATGCATGCGAGATTTTGCCTATCCTGCTGGTACAGTGCACCGTGATTTCCACAATGATTTCATGGTTGTTTATTTTCTCCATTATGATTCATTAAGTTATAATTCATGCTTCATTCATTCCTACAGGAAATAATATGGCAAACAACAAAGCACAGGGACTAGAAAGATGGCTCAGTAGTTAAGAGTTTATACTGCTCTTGCAGAGGACCAAAGTTCAGTTCCCATCAGCCAACTTGGGTAATACAAATATCCGCAGTGACAGTTCTAGGGGCTCTGACAACCTCTTCTAGACTATGGGCAGCTGAGCTCACACATGAACATTCTAACACATAGACACAAACATATGGACATAGCAAAAAATAAAATATATCTTGTGAAGAAAAGATAAAAACGAATTATTTTTGCATTAAGATGCATTTTCTTCACGTCTTTAAAGGTTTAAATAGTGACGTTCCATTGCAATGCATTTTCTCTTCCCAAACTATTGCAGGCCACAGAACAAAAGAATTTTAGAATCTCATTCCCAGACTTAACTGACTTGTGGGATATTGAATTAAAATAAAAGAAAATAGAATTTTATGGTAGAAGAAAGGATGATTGGAACTTCTTCCTTAATTACAAATTACTCATGGCTTCCAATAAAGTCGTTCTGAAGAAGGCAAGGCTATAATCACTCTCAGTACCATGTAGTGCTCCCATTGTGTTATAAGACAGGATGGCAATTAACACGGTCACAACTATAACTGCCATGCACAAGAGCAATGCCGAGTGTATTTCTGACCCAGCTGCTGTCAGCATGGGTCACAAGGATTGAAAATATTGCCAAGAAATCAATCTCCTCCATCAAAACCGAGCCAAGTCTGAGCAGTAGTTTGGTGATTTTTATTAGAACAAATACAAGTACCACTAATTGCTACCCTGAAATAGAGTAGTCTTTATTTCACCTGTTGTTTATTTGTAGGCATTCAAAATAGCTGTTAAGAAGGCAATGTAAGTTGTTTCACAAAACAAAAAAAGAAGTGAATAATATTTTGGAAGTATTCAACAGTAAAAACAGTTTATTTGATTTATTTTCTAGATTCTTTTTGCTATATAAAGCTTCTTATCTTTAGAAATAAATAAGGACTGCTACCAGCACTTTGATGTCAGAAAAGAAATTAGAGCCAAGCACTCTACTCTAGAATTGGAAGACCAACTAAGAAAGGGACATGTTAAGTTATGTACTCTAGTCACTTTCTCTGGGGTATGCAGAATACAAAGCCATACTTTTAGTGTTTAGGAGTGGTGCTGTGCTATAAACAATTTGACTAAAATAAGTTACTGCGTGTAGCTTCTGATATTACTAAGAGGCACGATCTCACAACAAATTCCCTGATCGTCTGCTTTTTAAAATATTTCCATTGCCTCTTCAGCAATTTTTCCTGAGTCTTACAGTAGGAGTGTTTTGTAGTTGTAGCCAGTGTGAATGGGCTGTACAATGTTGTGGTTTTGTTGGTTAAGGTTTTCTGTAGTAGTCTCCAACTTGCAAAGAGACATTTCCGTGACTAGGGGTGAAGACTACATTTCAAATGTTTATAGATTGCTGTTATAGATTTGATGGTTTGGTAAACCAATAACCATGACTTCACTATCATGGTTTAGCTAGGTTTCCAGCATGAGGCAGAATTTTCCATTTCATCAACATAACAGCAAGGGCTGAACAAGGTTGACAGAAAATGGACATGTCAAAGTTGACTGGAGAAAGCTCAAGGAGTCTCAATCCAATACAAAGAACTACTGGCATCTAAGGAAAGATGAGAGCAGTAGAAATGGTCTTCTCAAGAGAACATACTAGTTAGTTGTTTAGTGTTAAAAAAAAATGAGACCTTTTTCCTGCAAATGTCTTTCCTCAGCAAACTGGTTCTTCAACATCTGCAGAACTCAGAAATGTCAAAAGAAGGAATACAAATTGCATGACTCAATTATTGAAAATAATGTCATGAGGCACCACTCTTCTTACTCTTTGGATTCTTCTTTCTGTAGAAGGGTTACATTGTTTCCACAGGAAACATGATACTTCACCTAATATAGCTGTCTCCTGAGAGGCTCTGCCAGAGCCTTACCAATACAGATGCAGATGCTTGGCCTGATATGGCTCTCTCCTGAGAGTCTATGCCAGAGTCTTACAAATACAGGTGCAGATGCTTGCAGCCAACCAGCAGACTGAGCAAGGGGACCCCAATGGAGGAGTTAGGGGAAGGACTGAAGGAGCTGAGCTGACGTGGTTTGCAAGTCCATAGGAAGAACAACAATATCGACCAATCAGACTCCTCCCCAGAACTCATGGGGACTAAACCACCAACAAAAGAGTACTCATAGAGGAACCCATGGCTCCAGCTGCATATGTAACAGAGGATGGCCTTCTCTGGTATGAATGGGAGGGAAGGTCCTTGGTCCTATAAAGGCTTGATGCCCCAGGGTAGGGGAATGCCAGGGTAGTAACTGGGAATGGGTGGGTAGGTGGGGGAATATTCTCATAGCAGCTGGGATGGGATGGGACGGAGATTTTCAGAGGGGAAACCACAAAGGGGGATAACTTTGAAATGTAATAAAATAACCAATAAAAAATAAAATAATAATAATTTGTTTTATATAATAATAATAGTTTTATTAAGGTACAAATTAAAATATAAAGTAAACCCCCCCAAAAGAAGAAAATAATAAAAGTAATTAACAGAGTAATTAAAAGTAATAGATAGGCATCACTTTGTTTGAATGTTCACAGCACACCTTAGAGGATAATATCTCATCTTCATGGAAAACTCAGCACATCTGCTACATTTTCAATAAGCTGCTCCAATAATTTCTCAGTTCCACTTCAGTTTCTAAGTGAATCAGCATGAGACATGACAGAGATTCTTGTAGCAATGGTCCCCTTCCGCTGCCCTCCTTTGCATAATCTCATGAAAGTTTATTTATAATCATATGTCAGTGAATGAAATATCCTCTAAGTCTTTGAACAGTTTGCTGTTTAAACTTCTGTGCTTAGAAAGGGAAGTTCATAACCAGTACATGGGTTTGTATGAACAAACTGCTAGATGTTCCAGGGTGGAGAAATCCATCAAGTCCACATTCACCAAGGGAAAGGTTGGTCTTTTCAATGAGCAGTCTCTGTTAGGGATTCTGAGTTCTCCTAACTATTGCCAGCAGACACGTTGTGCTGAGGCTATAGCAGCTACATCAGTCTTTATAATGGAAAATCTTTGATTTTAAGATCTAGACATACTTCTATGTAACTACAATGTTACTTCTTTATTTGTGAAAATATTTTCCCAATATTTTAATATTTAAGAAGAAATCCTGAGAGATCGACACTAGGCTAGATCATATTTGTCTACTCAATGGGTTGATGTTCCTTCAGTTGTGGAGGATATTCACTGGTAGGTACTATAAGCAATACATAATCCTCAGACTTCACTCACTCCCCTGTCTTCACCTATGCCTTTACCCCAGACCTTCTTCTAAGAATGGGTGTTTGTGCACGCACACACAAATAATCCTCCAGCTAAGTAATAATGTGGTTGCTGATCTGAAATCAATCAGATGCATATGTAACCCAGATTTTTAAATTTCCTTCTTTCTTCTTCCAGGGACACAGCAGTAGAATGAACTGAATAAGATCTTTTTTTTTTTCTTTTTTTATTGGATATTTTATTTATTTACATTTCAAATGTTATTCTCTTTCCCGGTTTCCCCTCCAAAAACCCCTATCCCATCCTCCTCCCCCTGATTCTATGAGGGTGCACTCCCACCCACCCACCCATGTTGCAGCCCGATGTGCCCCAAGTTTGGGGACCAAAATGTCTCAGACCATTCTATCAATGTTGGGACCCGCACTGCCAAAAGCCTTGGGGGCTAAACTGTTAGAGCCTGCATTGCCCCAAGCTGCTCCAGTCGGGATTCAGCAAGAGAGAGAGTGTGAGGACAGACTCGAAGAATGGAGACCAGACAGAGTGTGATTCAATCCCGTTTATTCTTCAGTCTCTCTTCCTAGTCCAAGTTCCTAGTTCCTAGTCCCTAGTGCCTCCAAGTTCCAAGTTCTGTTTCCAAGTGCTAAGTGCCTAATACCTAATGCCTAATTCTTCCTCCAAGTGCCAAGTGCCTAATACCTAATAATCCTCCTTCTGAGTTCTCTAGTCCAAGTGTCTTCTTCCTCAATGCCTAATTCCTACTCCAAATTGTACTCTAAGTTGTACTCTCTAACCTAATTCCTAGTTCCAAGTTGTACTGCCTAATGTCTAATAACTAACTCTCTGTTCCAAGTTGTACTCTACTCTTCTGTCTGCCTCTCGCCTTTTATATGTCTCACTTCTAAGCCATATCTTTAAGTCACGCCTTTAAGTCATGCCCTTAGGTCTTGTCCCTAAATCTGATATCTAAGTCATGCCCTTAAGTCTCTGCTCTAAATCACACCTTTAAGTCTCACACACCCAAGGGAAAATCCTGGTATCTAAAACAAGATGTTATCAGAGTGTGCTCAGCTGTTGTAGGCTAATGTAACCAAATCTCTTGTCAGGGTATATGGCTCAAGATGGCTGCAAGGATGATAGCTGCCTTCTGTTGGCTCCCCACACACCCACTCCCACCTTCCTGCCCTGGCATTCCCCTACACTGGTGCATCCAGCCTTCACAGGACCAAGGGCCTCTCCTCACCTTGATGACTGACAAGGCCATCCTGTGCTACATATAAGGCTGGAGCCATGGGTCTCTCCATGTGTACTCTTTGGTTGTTGGTTTAGTCCCTGGGAGCTCTGGGGTGGGGGTCTGATTGGTTGATATTGTTGTTCTTATGTGGTTACAAACCCTTTCAGCTCCTTCATTCCTTTATCTAACTCTTTGTAGTGGTTGCCATCGGAACCCTGGCAACCTATTATAGCAAATTTCATTTTCCTTCCAACTACTTTGTGCTCAACTTTGTATTCACCTCTTCTATTTTATGATGAGTTATTGTTGGGATTCATTATAATTTAATGGCATTTATAAGGCTTAGGTTGTGATATTTATTTTTGTCTATATAATTTCTTGAGCCTGTGGAATCCTTGTTTGAAAATTTAGCCTTCTTGTTAATTGATACTGTTGGCCTGCCCTCTAACTATTCTCATTTACTCTTTTGGTTGCATATTTTTCATTATTGTTGTCAGATACTCATATATTCTTACTTTTGAGATTAATGTTTAAATAAAAATCATAGGTTATAGGCAAAGCCCCTTGAGCTACCAATCAATCATCTATAACAAAGACATTCACAAATGTCTACTGGTGAAACATAGCTATCAGTCCTTTAAATGTTGAAAGTCCTCTTACTACTATTATAGGAAGGCACACAGTTGTTAATGCCCTTACTATGTTCCACCACAGTTATACTACCAAATGTTTTGAGAAATATTGATACTTTATATCCTTGAGCTTTCTGTCTTATGGATCACAACATCTGAAGAATTTGGGAGCCATACGTAATACTGTAAGCATGGCCACTTCTCATCTTCCCACACCGTCAGGCATCTAAAGTCTGACATCTCAACTTGACTCAGCATGTTTCAGTAATTATCCTGTACTTGTTGGAGCAATCTTAGTAGTAGTTTCCACAATGCTTGGGGCCTTCCACAATTCAGTTTTATACACTCAAATAAATATGTATTTCTTTATAGAATTTTTTTGTAAGAACACTATGATCACTCACATTCAAAACCAGGTTTCCACCTCTACAGCATCTGCCACTCTCTGCACCCTGTGTTTTATGATTGATTTCTTTGCTAGCATACATATTTTACTCATATTCTAGTAGATATTACTTTTTCTTAAGTATAGGCCTGAAAGAAATTGCTAGGAGGATTGCTAGGGCAGACTTTGGAGGTGGATAATATGGTTGTCCTGCATTTAATCTTTCAAAACGACCCAAGGAAGGTCTGAATAGAAAGAGCCATGCTCCACCCATGGTTTTACTCTATTCAGAGGAGTCTGAAGGGAAACAAATCACAAAACTTCATCTAGATGTTTTCCATTCTATAAGTCAGGGTATCAGTTTTCCTTATCAACATTCTAATCTGGATGTAATAAAGTCTCTTTTGATGGCTTTTCCGTCATCTTTGAAATTCTGCCCTTCATCTTTCATTTCTTCACTCTCTTCTCAGAAGTTGTACCAGCTTCTTTCTGAGTAACCAGAGAGCCATTTACATTGAATGTCTAGCTTTCTTTTGCCCGATACGTCTCCTAGCTTTAGTATGCATCATTACACTTACCTTCAGCCATATAAACTCACTACTTCTACAGCTGCTATTCATTTGTGTTTCATAATCTTCTAATAGATTTCTTCATTTTAGAAAAACTTCTTCATCCATCACCGGGTAATTTTAAGAATTAACCACATTTTATCTGTTGGATTTTCCTAATACTACTAATCCCAATGGTGAAAGATTAAGTTTCTTGAAAATGACTCTATTTCTGAGATATAACCTAGAAATTAAAAATATGTATTAGGGACCAACAGCTATGAAGGAAATGAATAGAAAAAAATTAACTCAAAAGAATATAAAGTACAATAGATTCTGCAAGTCAACAAAGCCTTACGCAGTACAACAAAGAGCTCTGGGGGAAACTGCCTGTCATACTTTCTTACATGAACTGTATACATCTACTTTATTCACAGCTAGATAGGATCTACCAAAAGAATGCACTATCTCAGGGACAGTTATTCCCTGTGGCCAAGTCTGACTCTGAAGAAACTGAATACTGAGTTATTTGATTGTTGAACTCTTCACATTTGGACAGCAGTTCTTTCCTTGAAAAAATTATGGCTTCCAATCCCCTTGACTATAACAATAAAATTAAATTGAGATGTGAGTATAAATGGTTCCTGATGCTCTGGGAAGGTCAGAAAGCAGGGAGTTGTAGCTTCCAGAGGGAAATGAGAATGTAAAAGACCAGAGAAGAATGAAAATAACAGAAAAGACAGAGTTCCATCACAAAAACTACCAGAATTAAACCAAATAGCCCAAATCTTTCCCAGTAAAAGCAATGGGTTTGATATAGGTACTAACTTCACAGTGGTGCCACATACCTAATTGTTGCTTGAAGACTCTTAAACCAACCTGTTTTGGCAACTATACTCAGAGGCATAAAATTTATTCCAAATATTATGATACGCAATTAAAGTTCTAATCAGTGAGGTAGTACGATCTGATTTACACATTTATACTCTAGTTAAACTTCTTTGTATAAAATACATTGTGAGATAAAAAGAGGACTGAAAAGAATTCTAGCTAAGATATGATCACATATTTTTTTCTGTAACATTAAAATAACTCTACTGAACCCCAAAATGAACACTTGCAAAAATTGTCAAGAGCAATGCCGTAAGAAGTCTAGAAATTAGCCAACGGCTTACAGCATTTAAGTAGCAATTCTTGAAGGAAAAGAGCTGAATCTTTATGAATATATCTAACTCTGAAATTAAAAGATTCCCAATTATTACTCCTCTGCTACACCTTTAAAATGCCCATTAGAACCAAATTTTAACAATTATAGTAAATGTAAAACCACTCATCTATAAGGTATAAGAAAAGGAACTAAAGCTTCATAAAATACATATTTAAAAAATAGATTTGACTCTCTTAGCATTTTCATAGAGATGAAGAGTTTTTCTTTTATTTCAGAGGGATTGCCTGGGATAGTTTTTATTTCTTCTTTGTCAATTTTGTGTATGTAAATAATATCCTAGCATCTGCTTACAATTCTTTACTCTGACTTTCCCTGGATTGCTCTAACATATTCCTTTGTCCCTCATTTATGTCCTTTCCTTTTTTTATTACCCTCTAAGTTCAAATACTGCTGCATACTGGAATGTTAACTCATCTTGTCATCTTTATTTTATATAAGCACCCATGGTACAAACACTATCTCCAGGGCATTTTTCAAAAACAAATATTGGTAAATGTATCACAGCTGTTAGGCAACAATATCTGTTGGAGCAAGCAAATAACAGACTAATAAAATGCAATCTTGGAATTTTTTAAAATGCAAGAAAAATAGGAATAAGGCATTCTTGAGAAACCATATACCTAGGTTCTAGAAGACTGTGGTCTGTGCATATTTTCTGAAACATCCCTAAAAGACCATAATTTATCATCTCTGGCTGGTCACAATTTTACAAAGTAGAAAATGAAGATGAAGTGAACTATAAAGTGTCAAGTCACTGAAGAAAAATATCAAAGTATGTGAGCACACACATGTTGAAAATTCTGGAAAACATGTGATCTTACATAATATTTTGTAAATACATGTAAATAAATAATTGTATAACCATTCACTGATCACTACACTAGCATATCTAATTAGATTTAAACAATTTTCACAAAAGAGGAATGTTACCTGCTGCTGCAGACCCATTCTAAAGTCCATGCATATGGTGGTGAGGGTTGGAGAACTGAGAAAGAAATTTAATTCTACTGCTCATCTAGACTGACATAGTGTTTATGAACTAGAGAAACCTGTGAACTTCACTAAAGGCAAAGACTTATGGTTTTCCAAGACAGTAAGATTAAGTGAGAGTTGAGAGGTCAACCCTATATAAGATATTTATTTATACCATCCATTCAAGGTTCCGTAAAAGAGATAGAAAGATCATAGGAGCAGAAATCTCTATGAAATGTTATCACTTGAGCAATACACAGTCAACACAATCACAAACTCAGGAATTATGGATAACTACATCAGGTCAATAGAAGATCAGGCCCATCAACAACAATACAGAATGGGGGAAGGGCTCAGGAGACCCTCCCCCTCACTACTACACTATTTCCTAGTGATAGGTTCAGAAAATGGGGGCAGTATTTCGTTCAGTCATGTACTCAACAGGCACTAATAACTAGTCCAACAGTCACACAGATGGCCCTGGTTAAACTAAGTGGATCACAAAACATAACCAAATGTCATGAGTCTTTGAAAGGGAGAGGTAGCATGTAAAGGAGTTGATATAATGAGAGTAAACAAAATATAATATATATTATATAACAATATATATTATATAACAAAATAATATGTGTGTGTGTTTGTGTGTGTGTGTTTGTGTGTGTGTGTTTGTGTGTGTGTGTGTGTGTGTGTGTGTGTGTGTGTGTGTAATTATACAGCGATCTGTAGAGAACTTTTGGAGCTGTTTGGCAGGAATTTGACATTGGCCAAAGACAAGGAAATGGGCTTTAGATGGGAATCTGACATTGGGCCATGACAAGGAAGTAAGTTCAGTCAGGAATCTAATTTTAGGCTAAAACAGAAAAGTAATTTTAGTCAAAAATCCAAGTCTTAGGCTAGGACAAAGAAGTAGCCCTCAGGCATGGATATGACTGTGGGCTAGGACAGGGAAGTAGGCTCAGGTATTTTTGTCATCCTGATGAACCCTTAGAAACAGCGATCATGAGAATGATCATGGAAGGGAGTAATCGCTGACTTTGTATATTGTCTTGTTTGTTCCTTGACTTTTTGTATCTATTATATTGTTGGTTCCTCAACCTAGAACTGACCTAAATACTTGCATGTAATTAAAAGGGTTTAAAAAGAAAGTTAGAATACACAAACCTGCCTTCAGCCTCAGAATGGGTCTGACATAGTCCCTCTGTATACATGTTATAGTTGTGTACCTTGGTCTTTTTTGAGACTCCTAACAGTGGTGGCAGAAGCTGTCTCTGGTGTTGCTGTCTACTTTTAGGCCTCTCTTCCCCCTATGATGTTGCTCCACATGTCTTAATAAGAGGGGTGGTGTACGACTTGATATGCCTTCTACAGTTGACATCCATGGGAGGTCTGCCTTTATCTGAAAAGAAACAGAGAAAGAATAGATTGGGTGGGAAAGAGGAGGTAGAAAATGGGATGGGAGGAGGGAGGGAAAACTGCAATCTGGATATAATATATAACAGAAGAGTAGAAAAAGAATAAAGAATTACAATGTAATTTTCTCAAGGAATCCACATGTTTATGGATTAATGTGTATGTGGATTAATTATGTTGATAATATGTATATTGTCAATATGATTAGAACAGATAGAGTTAATCTGTATTTGGTTTGAGTTCATCTTCCACTAAAAGCGTAAAACATTGATACTGTCGGATGCTCACTACAGGCAGAATTTTAAGAAATACCTGAGTCCAGACATGCAGGAATAAGAGTACAGGTGACTGAAAAGAGACATAGCCATCTTAAGTCCTGGTTCATTGACCTTTGAGCTTAGAGGCATCACTAGCTCCAGAATTTTCACTTCTTATAACGCGCGCCTCCCGTGTCACCCCACGCCTGGAAGAGAAACACGAGAGACAGTATTCGGGTAGTTACTGCAAAACGAGGCTTTACTCTGTGACACACACGAGGAAAAGGACGCGGATGGACAGGGAAGGGGTAAAAACAGGAAGGGGCCTAGCTTAAATACACCCTAGGGTGACGTATTCACTTCTGATTGGCTGTTCGCTCACCACCCAATATTATGCCTCGGAATTGGCCAGTGACTTTGGCGGGTTTTCTGCCTTTGCAGCTGCGCAGTTACTTGTTTACTGCTGGGAAGACACAAGGCCAGCGCCATCTTGAAATGGCACATACTGACTGCAGCTCCCAACATCTCTCCCTGTTTAAATTATTAATATGAAACAGCCTTTTGCCTATCAAATGCAGTACCAATCAAGATTCGAACTCAAGCCCGATCAAGCAAACTCCATCTTGGGGGAATAAGCGATCAAGAGCTTATAGCCCGAAGATTTTCCCTTACCCTTCCAGGTGCGATGGAAACAAGTCCTCTGGGTGCAAGGGCTAAGGGGAAGTAAAGAGGAATTGACACCCGTCCCTGTGCAATGGAGTATAGCTCCCAGGAGTGCAAGGGCTGTCAGCCTACTATTCAGGTACCACAGCTATTTAGGCAAGGGCTGGCTGGACTTAGACCTCTCATCGACCCAGTGCAATGGGCTGAACCCTTGGGGTGCATCGACTGAGGGTCTCAGTCATCGGCTACTTTCTTAGCCTAGATAGTCAAATTTCAGGGAGAGATGCTTGCTCCAAGGCTGCGAGTAATTGGGCTTAAAGCGACCTTGTCACGTTTTTGTTGGGCTTTGAGCTTACAGACCAACCATCTATGAACACTAATCCACAACATAGGGCTGAATCAAACAGGCCTACCTTCCCTTTTAGAAAGAAAGAAAGAAAAGGCAGAAGAAATTCAAGAAGTAAAATCTCCAGGGGTAACGGGTTCCACTCGTGTTCCAACAAGGCTCGAAATCTGGATCTGCAATTGGTGTTGCACCTGGTCCAACTTCCCATTCCACTTTCCTTTTAAATAAGCAGAAAGATTATGGCTTTAAATGAATGTATCATTCACAAATCTCAGAGGTGTAATACCTAGATGTGGGGTTGCTGACATGCAGCTTATTTGAACCACATCCGTGAGCTGCTCCACATGGGCCTGGAGTAAATCAACTCTCTGATTGACCAAAGTCTCTTTTAAGTCTCCATAACGATGTACTGGGATGGGCACAAAGGTAGGCACATGCACAACCAAGGCTAGGTCTAGTGATCCATTCCAGCATTGTGCTAAAAGCATGTAACATTCTTACAATCTAAGATATCAGAATTATTTTGAAAGTTGGATAACATAAAGAAAAATGGAGGGTCTACACACACCAACACCGGTTGTGCAGATGTATTCTTAAACACCTTATTAATGTTAATGTTATTCAAATGGCTAGAGATATTAGATCATGTAGCCGAAACATTCTGCACTTCATGAAATAGACCATTCAACAAGACAAAGGCAGATACACCCTTTTTTAACATTCTAAACAGTGGCTGCAACACATAATTTAATTGTGTTGAAGCAGGTTAAACTCAAGAAAATATATATATGATTTAATTTAGGACTTACATCCCTTTGAAAATATCAAACAGAGGTTTAAATCCTCCTATGGTAAGCTTAAAATGAGGTTTTAGCCAAATAATATCTCTTAACAACTTTTAAAAATCACTAAGAGCAAATCAAGATTAAAAGTAAACCATTTTCTTTTGCATGTACACTCACAGGCTAGAAGATGGTGTTAGATCCCCACCACAAATGGTTGTGAGCTACCATGTGGTTGCTGGGAGTTCAGCCTTTATATTTTAAATTAAGTCCAGCCTGTAACGGCTGAGCCCTTTCTCTAGTCCAACTTGTCTCAAATATTGAAAGACACTGTCTTTGAATCTTTTTTGAAGTAACAAGTACCCTAAAAATATTTTTAAAGCTCGTTATATTGAAGCAATGGCTTGCAGAAAAAACTTCTTTAGAGAAATCCACTAATAAAGTATCATACAATGAATAATACACACCAAAAGATTTAACCTCTTACTTTTTTGTATTAAAGCAACAACAATATTTATATAAAACAATTAACCATTTTCTGAAGCAATTATTTTTAACAAATATCGCTTCATGGGCTCTTAAAAATTATGAATAAATTTACTATCTGTAAATCTTTCACCTTTATCAGAAATGTAAAGGGATAATATAAAAACATCTTTTATATAAGCATTTATTGAAATGGCAGCTGGAGAAGGCAAGGTAGGCTGTAAAAATCTTAAATTTGAACTTTATTTTGGATTAATTTAATAACCAATCTTCTTTAGTCCAATGAGAATATCGGATAAAAGCCAATCTTATTCTCTAACAATTGTTACATATATTAGAGGAATCTAAAGCATCTCATCCTCAACAACTCCAAATACAGAGGAATTAATTAGGCAGGCTTCCCTGAAGCCATCTTTTAAGACTGTGATGCTTCCTGAGCACGATGTCTGTCACCAGCATTATAAAAAGGTTGCAGGCACAGCATTGCTGTTGGTTTACATCCACATAGCTTGATGGAGTTCAGTGGGTGGTAAGTCAAGGCAATCATACAGAATATAGAACCATTTCCCTGCTGAGCTCAGGGAAATGAAACCCCCTGTCTCAGAATTAGGAGTCCATGTCTTCTGCCAGTATCTATAGAAAGCTAATTTATTAGTTCCCAAACTGGCCAAAGTTTTAGACCTGTCCTAATTCTAGAAGTTATTTAACTTCTAGATTTGAATTTTGTCTTTTGGCACATATGAATACAAAAGTATTTACAGTTCTTTGCAAGCCAGACAAGGTTTCTTGTGCCTTCAATCCTATCACCTAGGAAGCAGAGGCAGGAAAGATCTCTATGAGTTTAAGGCCACCTTGATTTCTATAGAGAGGATACAGCCATGGACACATAGTGTGAAACTGTCTCAAAAATCAATACAGATACATTGGCAATCACTTTTAACAGTGTCATATGGGCAAAACAATTTGTGATTTGTGGAAATTTCTACATTTATCATAGCAAATTCCCTGAGATATGTCCTTCATACACTGGATTCCTTCACTTCTGATATTTTTATCAAAGAACTATCTACTCACTTTCACAGTTTTGTAGAACCTTATATATTCAGAATCAGATAAAAGAATAGCAAAAATAGTTTAGTAATTTGTCTATCTTATATGTTATCCATGACACAGGGCTAGTCCTCTGGACGCCTAAATATAGTTAGTCTTAAACTGTATATCATATTTGTCACACATTGTTAAGATAACAGTTTTGATGATCTTTTGTTTCCCATATTCATTGGGGAATTAGCTGAACACTGGGATAAAAATAAGGATTGAGGGTAGATTAGTAGGTCGTCTGTCAGTTTCACAAATTTTTGAATATGGATTTTGAATATGGATTGATTTCATACATATCATACATATACATATGTCTTCAAGGGTATTAGAGTTTCCTAGAGAAACATAACCACAAGTCTTAATACATATGTATACAAAAGGATATTTTTGAAAGGTTAACACATGTAATTATGGAGAAATTTAACAATGTGCTATGTAAAAGTCAGAGACCTGGGAAGACTATACTATCATACATTATCTAAGAGCACTAGAAATTGGGCAGCATGGAGGTCCATGTAAATTAATCCTTCCTGTCTTTCTTCTACCTGGATGTAAGGGAATAACACTTGTGAGGAGTTCTTTAACATTTGTGAGGTAATGCCATTACCCAATCTGTAGTTTTAAATGTTAATGACTGATAACTTTGCCACTCACATTTTCTGTCCTCAGTCATGTGACACAGACCTCATTTGTTTGCTTATTCTAACAGTGAGGAAAAAAGCAGTAAATAAGTTATGGCTTTTTAAAGATCACTCAGCCTATACATAAAAGAATTGCATTCCCTTCTCTTAATCATTTCAGAAGCCACTTCTAGAATTGTGTTCAGGATGAAGCCAAGTAGAGGTACTGCTGACTATATGTAGGTGAGGTCTCTGAAGGGCTCTACAAAAAGGATAGAACCCTCATTTCATTGAAAATAAAAACGAATGTCCTTTGAAGCCACGGGTTCTTCTTCATTTTCTTGAAACTATGAATTATATAGATGAAATTTTATGCATCTGTGAATACCTACCCAAATGCTCTGAAAAAAAAGCTGATCAATTTTTAAACATAAGGGGCTTATGTTTAAAACATTTTATAAACATAAGTGTTATTTCTATATTGTTACCTTTTTGTCTCCATTAAATACAAACATAGCATATATAAGCCAGACACCATATTAGTTACTTTCTGTTGTTGTCACTAAATGTTGACCAAAAACAATTTAGAAAGAAAAAGATTCTATTTGGTTTACACTTCATTTCACAGTTCATTACTGAGAAAAGTCAGAGCAAGGACTCAAGCAACAACCTGGAGGGAGACAGGAGCTGAAGTAGTGACCACAAGGGGGCGCTGTTTAGCAGCATAGTTCAATGACTTGCTCAGCCTGGTTCTCATACATGCTTTCTCACAAGTGGCACTTACCCACATCAGTCAGTAATCAAGAAAATGGCACATGCCAAGCTGATGCAGGTAACATCTCTAGTTCATGTTAAGTTGACAAAAACCAACCTGCCCTGACACATAGCTAGTTGCTGTAAGTCAGGAAAGCTGACTTACTAATCTATAAGTGCTATTTCTATCTTGTTATTTCAATGTATGGAAGAGGGGGAATCAAACATAAATAAGAAATGAGACTAACTGTGTCTCCAAAGAATTTAGTAGATTCCAGAGACCATAATGGTAGTTTATTGCATTGATACTTCTGAAAAAAACTAAAATTATTCACTTCAACTCTGTAGGTTAGAAAGGGGTAGGGGAGGATGGCTAAGATAAGGAAAGCGAATGAAAGGAAAAAATTGTAATTTGTTCAAATAAGAACCCAGGATTAATATTTGAGTATAATTTTTGGCTGTTACAAATTAAGATTTTAATTAAAAAGTACTAAAATCAGGGCTGAAGAGATGCTGCAGCAGTTAAGAAAGCTGGCTACTCTTTCCGTGGATTTTGAGGTTTAATTCCCTGCATCTACTCTAAATGCTGGTCTTCAACTATCCACAGCTCTAGTTCGAGGGGTTCCAATTCGTTCTTCTGGTTTACATGGGCACTAGACATGAATTTGGTAGGTAAGCATAATACAGTCAAAATGCCTATATATACATATATACATACATATATATATGGTTCTTATAATATATATATTAGCATAAGGTGTTTTCTAGGCCTCTGTGGTGGGACATTTCTCTATGTTATGGCATGTGATCATGACTTTTACCCTGTAAAGCATGTGTCCAGCTACTAGCATTGAACTGAAAGTAAACTGTTGCTTCCAGTATGCCCAGTTTGTTTGCACATGAATGATGTCCAGAAAAAAAAATGATGTCAGTTTACTGCTGACATTTTCTGTCTACCAGCAATTTGCGGAGGGGATGCTGAGAATAAGTTGGTTAGCAATGACGTTAACATGGAGATCACATCAGGTGGCCATATCAAGACTTAGAAAGCTACAAATAGCCAAAGAGTGAGGGATGTAGCTTAGTCAGTCTGAACTCTTTATCCCTAATACAAACATAATATTTTCTATGTCATATACAATGCATGTTAAGCACATAACCCAGTTTTATTACTTAGATAGCATTAAAAAGATAATGACTACAATTAGTCTACTTGTCTTATCTGTCTAAAGTACTGTTACACATTGAACATATTAAATGAGAATACAATATTTCATCTGACAACCTCATGGAAAAATTAATAGTTTGCAATATATATATAAATGTTAGAATTTGTATAATACGCAAGGACCCATAAGATATTAAAATACCAATGAATGTAAATAATTTATACTGATAGATAATATTTAAACTAAATGAGCTTGAGGTCAGCCTGACAAGTTTAGCCAACCAGGATACACAGATATTCTGTTCAGAAGAAAGAAAGAAAGAAAGAAAGAAAGAAAGAAAGAAAGAAAGAAAGAAAGAAAGAGGAAGAGAGAAAGAGAGAGAAAGAAGAGAAGAAAGAAAGAAAGAAAGAAAGAAAGAAAGAAAGGAAGGAAGGAATAAAGAAGCAAAGAAAGAAACAAAGAGAGAAAAGAAATTCTGACATCTAACATCTGACATCTTGTCTTTCCTTGATTCTTGCTAACATCCTGTGAATATAAATGTTTAGTAAATTATTATCATATATGTGAGTGTACTTCCCCACAGGAAAATACATAATACTAAAAAGGAAATATCATTATGAATTTAGGATACTTATGCATGATTGGTAAGAAAACAGGATTGTCTCACAATCCAACATTTTCACTTCTATAGAAATATACTCCCAAATTGAAAGCAAAAAGTAGGGGCACTAATGTGCATATAAGTTTTATGAAAAGTAAGCTGAGAGTGAGAACCCAATCAGCCTCAACTGATACAATGTGGCATAGCCATTTGGCCTATTATTATTCTGTCTTAAAAAGCAAGAAACTCTCTGAACATGTACAAGAAGAAACATGTACAAACCTGTTAACAGGAGAACATACAGTTAGAAATAGGCCAGCCACAAAAAAAAAATACATATTACTATAACTACAACACATACCAAAATAGATGCATGGGGACCCCAATGGAGGAGTTAGGGGAAAGACTGAAGGAGCTGAAGGAGTTTCCAACCCTATAGGAAGAACAACAATATCAACCAACCATACCCCCCAGAGCTCTCAGGAACTAAACAACCAACTAAAGAGCTGGACCCATGGCTCCAGCTGCCTATATAGCAGAGGATGGCCTTATCTGGTATCAATGAGAGGGGAGGCCCTTGGTCCTGTGAAGACTTGATGCCCTGGCATAGGGGAATGCTAGGGCAATGAGGCAGGAGTGAGTGGGTTGTTGGGGGAACACCCACATAGAAGTGAGGGGAGGGGTGAGATAGGGTGTTTGCGGAGGGGAAACCGGGAAGGGGGATAACATTTGAAATATAAATAAATAAAGTAACCAATAAAAATAAATTCATAAAATAGATAAATAACATCCATTTCCAGAAGCTGAGGGAATAGACAGACATTATTTGATGGGTATATAGCACACATTTCTGGAAGTATATAATGAAGAAGTTTGCACAGAATTGTAATTGTATCTAGTACCACTGAATTGTATAACCGAAACTCTCTCTCTCTCTCTCTCTCTCTCTCTCTCTCTCTCTCTCTCTCTCCACATACATGCATACCAACAAAAAAGTCTCCTCAGATTATTTCCCAAATAAACACATTTATTTGTTTAGAAGTATGTTAGATTGTTAGTTGGAAATGTCTTATATATTATGGTTGTTTCACCCCAGACATAAGGTGACAGTCATAAGGTTTGGAGAGAGGGAGAAAATGTTTGTATTTTCATAGTTTCTACTGTATTTTTAGCCTGGCCATATAAAAGCTGTGCTTTAGGCATAATCCCAGGCATATCATGAAGGATTAAAGATTCACCTATCCTCAGAAAATGTGTCAATGATTTGGTAGTTTGTATTTAAAAATAGTCTGGGAGCTATTGGTGAAAACACTGGCAAAGAGAAGAGGCATGTGAAATAGTAAGGGCTACCCATACTGGCTTTCTCTGTATTTAATATACTAATGCAGATTCCTAGTATGTATATTCCTGGGTTTATTTAAGCTGCACTTTGCAACTCTGCCCAATTTGAAACATTTGAAACAGATACTGTCACTTCTCATTCTCCTTTAATGACACCAAAAGGAGTCACCAAAAGTCAAGAAGACAAACAGTGCCCAGTCTGACACCATCCCACCTGTGAGTAGGTAGAAAAGAACACAAGAGCTAGGGTTATTTTGGTCCTGCCTCTCTGAACTCTAAGTATAGGTTTGTATCCTTTCTCCTCCCCCCTGCCATTTCCTTTCTTCATTATCTGTTTGCCGAAAGAGAAACAGTAAATTAAAATGAGGTAAGTTGGGAACAGATGGCCATGTTGGACACAGTCACCTTAAAGAACTTATTTAATGCCAGTTTGTTTGATTTTCATAAGGCAGAATACAAAGGTCACTTCAGCTTTTTGTGATGGCTATGATTTCAAGTCTACAAAAAAATTATAAATGGGAGTTTTGGAATTAGAGTTAGTTTATTTAAATGCAAGGGTGTGAGATTACACTAAAAAAGCTAAAAAAAAAGAAGAAGAAGAAGAAGAAGAAGAAGAAGAAGAAGAAGAAGAAGAAGAAGAAGAAGAAGAAGAAGAAGAAGAAGAAGAATATGTAACGTTTTAAATCTAAAGATCTTAAAGCATTTGACCCCTCATCAGCAGGAATCCACTAATTGTGGAGAGCAACGTGACAAGAATCACCATGTCTTGTCATAAATACTGCTTTGGTGAGCCAGAAACATTGAATTCAAAGAGAGATAAATGGTAGGAGATGTATCAACATAAACAAACAAAGGAAGAATGACTAGGAAGCAAACCTAGAAAAGATTTGGGAAGATGTGGATCCCAGCATTTGATAAGAATATTGGGATTTGTGTTACAGGACATTTGAGCAATACCTGTATGTAACTAATATTATGTTTTCAGTTTACAGGGTAGCTCAGGGCTGTGTGGAGAAACCCAGTAGTGTAGACAAGAAATCATTCCCTTAGGGGCTACAATCAGAAGGAGAGATTCAGGACAACGGGCAGGTAATCATCTCTCGGAATGCACACACAAGAACATGCAGCAGGCAGGATTAGGTGACAAACATGTAATTTTCCTGAGTCTCCAACTAAAGTCACCTGCAGTGGCTCAAGGATTTAGGTGATATGTCCCCCTGCACCTCCTTTTTTGCCACATTTGAGAAGATAATTGTAGTAATAGCAATTGTCCAGGAAGGAACATGAACATTCAAAACTGCATTAAACAATCCTATCAATGGCACCTATGTACAGTTAAGTAGTAACAACAGCATCGTAGTTGTAGCTTTGGCTTCAGTCTTTAATCCACAGTATTTGTTTATGAGAATTATTCCCCATTCTTACTACTTTTTCTGGTATTTGATAACATTTACTATTTTCTACTTATAAAAAACACCGAGAACACACCTAGAACCCTTTGTAGAGAAGAGCTATTGTCTCTATAAAGAATATACTGCAACCTGCCCCTCTGCGCTGCAAGTGTGGCTGGTGTGCTTAATAGGCATAGTAGGTTCCAGAGAAGAGAAACGTCATTCTACACTCAGTGTTCTAACCTATGAACATCTGAATCTTGAGTAACCTAACATCCACTGGATAAAAACAAGCCTGAGATGACCACCAGTGCAGCACCATGCAGGTCTTGTTCCCTGCAGGCCCCAACAACTCCCAAGATGGGGAGCCAGCTAGAGACCAGAAGAATTCCTTCTGGGACTGAGTGGCTTATGGTCCAAGGGGCTAAGAAATTAGATCAGGAACTCAAGGCAGGAACCCGGAAGCAGGACCTGAAACAGAGGCCATGGAGGAGCACCATTTATTGACTCACTCTTCATAGGTTTCTCAACATCTCTGGGGTGTACCCAGGACCACCTTCCCAGGGATGTCACTGCCAGAAGTGAGCTAGGCAATCCTACAACAATCATCAATCGAAACAGTTCCCCACAGGCTTGCCCCCAGTCCAATCTGCTAGGGGTGTTTTCTGTCCTTGTTCATGATGTTTATAGCTCACACTCTATTATTAAGCATATGCCCCTAATAATATGCATATGATTTATATGCTTTCTTGGTTCATTGATCCTTTAATCTCTAGGAAATCACAAAAAAAAAGGATCTTATTTCTTTCAGGTAGTTGTCTTGAGATGCATTTTGTGTTATTTTAATATATTCACATCAGCTATCAATTCTTACCAATTGCATAGTGTAGATTTTCTTATCCTTACACTTTAACCTGCTGACATCACATTTTCACAATAAGCAGATTCTGTATAAACAACGTATCATTGAGACTTGGTTTTGTTATTTATTTTAAAACAGTAGCACCGTCTCTACTTTTAAATCTTAGTATTAGGCCTATTTTCCTTAAATAGCATAATTAACACTAAGCATATAATTATTCAGATTTGCTTTAGATGAGCAATTGCAAAGGTTAATTCTGATGACATCCTTCTTAGACTTAGTGTTTGTACTTTATGAAAAATTATAGCTTTGCCAACACAGTACTCTGTCACCCTCCTCTCGCTTGTTTTGCTACTACAAACCTATAATTTAAGGGTTTTACATCTCCATATGTCATAGTCTTTACAACCCACATATATAATCCATACATCCTTCCTTAATTATGGTTTTAGGTTCTTCAGTTTTACCTGCAGTTGACTGAGCTCTAAGATGAAAACATGAAAATGTGTCTATTGATTGAGGTTTTGAATCAACTTCATGTAAATTGAAGGGATTGTTCACAAGGGGGGACATAGTATTCGCAAATTATCCTAGCTTGTGTCGAATTGATAGAAGACTACCCAGCACAATGGGTTTTTTCCCCTAGATTCTTCATCTGTTTATCATCATTTAATTTATATACTTCCACACACATGCATGCACGCACGCACACACACACATATATGTATATATACATACACACACATATATATATATACATATACAAATACACATATACACACGCACATATATATATATACATATATATATATTCCAGTTTAAAATCTAGTCTTTGATACTAACATTTGAGTCATCTTAAGCATTGTTTCTGTTGTCTACTGTTGCTGTTGACCGTGATTCCAGTTTTCCTTTATTCATTTCACACCTATAGCACTTTAGTTAACATTCACAAACTGTCAATTATATACAATACAAATATGGGCTATAGAATTCTTTTGTAGGTTAGTGTTTTCCTGGGAGGATGTAAGTAAAGGCCCATTCACTCCATACAGCATACTGATTAGAAATTTAACCAACAGTTCTACCCAGGTCTAGCTTAGTGAACCAGTGAATTTATTTTAGCCACTTTCTGTATTGTTGTTGGAGGCTTTCTTTCAGAAGTATGGGTTGCCTCACATATAGCCCCCTCTAACACTGGTGGTAACTTATGAGGTTTGGATCCTCTAGTTATCTGCACAACTTTGAAGCTGTTATCAGTCTGACTCTCATCTCAGCAACTAAGTACTGTCTGCATCTTTCAAGACCTTGAGGAGGAGCCTGAAGAGTCTCGTACCTTCAGAGCTTCCTGACATTCACAAGTTTTGGTAACTTCCCAAGAACTGTGCGCCTTCTTCTCTTTCTGGGAGAGAACAGTTAAATTATCTTGGACTCGTGTGTTTTCATTATATAATTTTTTTTAGACAGGGACTTACTTTGGACTTCATCTTAGGATGAACGTTTAGTCCTGAGGATATTATCATTACTTCCATGTCATAGTCCTTCTGAGGTTTCAATTAAGTATCCTCATTAGAAAATTTTAAATGTCAATTCTGTCAACATTATGGTATGCAGGAAATCTTTGCAGCTTAACATTTTCGACTGCAAACTGATTTGCTCCCGTGTGTTCATTAGACATTCTCCTGCGCATGCAGGGCTTGATGAATGTGGGAGAAATTTTATAGAGCTTTTTGGGCTTGTCTTTTTTAAAGAGACAGTCCTCTTAATTTCTACTTGTCTGGGAGTCTTGGACATTGCATTTGCCAGGACGGGGAAGTAGGAGTGGGTGGGTTGGTGAGCAGAGGGAAGGGAGATGGGAAAGGAAGTTTTTGAAGGGGAAACCAGCAAAGGGGATAACATTTGAAATGTATATAAAGAAAATACCTAATAAAAAATAAAATAGTTTTAAATTGTTGCAACTATGGGTTTCTTTTTATTCATTACATTAAAAATTACTTAATTTTTAAATGGTAGATATGAGTGCTAATAGCGGGTTCAACTAATTTACATTTAGTGCAAGGTGCCAAAAAAATACTGAACACGTAAGTAAATGCCGTCATCTGAGAATGAGTCTTACTTAGTCCAAAGCTGACTTATTTCAAAGAGGAGAATACAGAATTAAAAGGAAAACAGGGTATCTAAAACAACCCTTAATAAGAAAATAACTGCTGCAGTCATTGTCATCCCAAACTTCAAGTTGTGTTACAGAGCTTCCATAATAAACAGCAGGGTACTGTCACTGAAACAGATGTATTGATCAATGAAATCAAACTGAAAACCCTGACATAATTCCACCACCTAACAAAGCATTGTTTTCCTTTTTTATTTGATATTTTATTTATTTACATTTCAGATGTTATCCCCTCCCCTCCCCCCCGCATTAACCCCGTATCCCATCCCTTCTCCTCCCTTTTTGCTTTTATATCGTTTAAATTACATGCAAGTATTACGGTCAGTTCTAGGTTGAGGAACTACATTTTTTTTTTGCTTTGTCTTTGTTTGGGTTTTGGTGAGTTTTGTTGCTGTTGTTTGTTTGTTTGTTTGTTTGTTTTGTTGATGAAGCCAAAAATACTGGAGAATAGACAGTATCTTCAACCAATGCTTCTGGTCAAGATGGATAGCAGTGTGTAGAAGTATTAAAAATAGGTCCTGGTCTATTAGCACAATACTCAATTCTAAATGCATCAAAGAGCTCAGCATAAGACCAGATACTCTAAATCCAATAGAAGGGAAAGTAGAGTAGGCTAGAATTTACAGGTACAGGGAAGGACTTTCTGAGCAAGACGTTGAAAGCATAGGCCTTAAGATAAACTATTAAAAACTGGAATTCCATGAAACTCGAAAGCTTATATATGGCAAAGGAAATTATCATCTGGACAAAGCTACAGCCTAATAATCTCGAAAGGACCTTTTATCTATGAATGTGAGAGAAATTTTATGGAGCTTTGGGGGCTTGTCTTTTTTAAAGAGACAGTCCTCTTAATTTCTACTTGTCTTGGAGTCTTGGACACAATCTGATATAAAGTTAGTATCTAGAATATATAGAGGATTAAAAATACTACTGAACAAGCTGGAGAAAGATGGCTCAGCATTTAAGAGCACCGACTGCTCTTCCAGAAGTCCTGAGTTCAATTCCCAGCAACGACATGGTGGCTCACAACCTGTAATGGGTCTGGTGCCCTCTTCTGGTGTGTTTGAAGAGAGCAATGGTGGTTTACTCTTATTCATAAAATAAATAAATAAATATTTAAAAAAATACTACCTGACATAAAGAAAACAAACAACCCAATTTAAAATTGGATACATAGAGTTCATAAAAATGAAACACAAATGGCTGAGAAAAAACTTTTTTTAAATGTTCAAATTCTTACTAATCAGGGAAAGGCAAATTAAAATTATTTTCAGATTTCAATTTACCATAGTCAGAGTGGCAAGTTTAATAAAACAAATGACAAAACATACTGGCAAGAATGTGGAATATAGAGAAACCTTTAGTAACATGGCTACTCTGACAAGGGAACATATCCAAAAACTTAGATCTGTGTGATCTAGCTGGAATATAGACAATTAGTACATACCTTTATTCACTCTGGCTAGAATACAGACACCCCCTTAGCATACATCTTTAATCCCAAACAAGATAGAGTTAGTTTGTAGAAGGAGCCAGCCATGTTTGGAAGTGACATCTAATTGAGGGGCAGACAATGTGACAAATCAGAGAAAGTTTTGACAGAATGAGTCAGAGATAATGACTCATTATCTCAGAGATAATGATTCATTGTATGTCCACATCTCATGAAAACAGACAGAAAAGTGAAGCAACTTAAGAAGCAGAAAGAGGAAGAAAAGAGGAGACAGTTTTACTGGGACAATTTTACAGAAACATAGCTGAAGACAGAATGAGCCAGAGAATAAAATGGAGACAAAAGGTTAGAAGAAATTGCCAGAGTTAGGTTGAAGTCAAGCAGAGCAATTCAGTGAGAAGCCAAGAGAAGCTAGATTGAATTAGCCAGCTTGGAGAAGAGTTGGAGCCAGAATAGCTGAACCAGCCAGCTAGAATTCAGAAAGAGCTAGAAAGGGAGAGCTATTCAGCAGTAAATCTTTGGGACAAGAGTTACATCTGGTGAATAAAAGTTACATTTACAGTGGGTAAATGAAAATGCTTGTTCATTGCTGGTGGAACTGTAAACTTGCAAAGACATCATGTAAATCAAAAGGTGATTCCTCGGAAAGCTGAGTATTGATCTACCTACATCCGGATATACTATTCTTAGGCATGTACACAAAGGATTTAACATGTTCATTGTTGCTCTGTTCATAATAACCAGATATGGAAACAGCCTACATGTCCACCAACTGGTGAATGGATAATAAAATTGCTAGGTAGGAATCTTTATAAATTAATCACTGCCAAATAGTAAATGAGGGGTTATTGATATAATTTGTAAACAACTGATTAAGAAAACAGGTATACTTGATCTGAAATGACATAGGACTTAAAGGTATGGTTACTACCTTTGCCTGATGTCTCCAGTAAAGAATTCTTACCAGCAACAGTTAATTCTTTCCCTTCTCGTACATGTCAAGAACAACCATACAAGTATTTTTTGTTGTCTATTTTGTGATTCATGTCTATCTGAGAGATAAAAGGATAAAAGTCACTACATTTTTATCCCACAAGATTTCAGAATCTGATGGACACTCGTAGAAAGAGAATCCAAGAAGAGGTTAATGGAATCATGGATCATGCCACTGTCATTTAACAAGGCAAACATCTGGACAGTAGAGGCTGGATCTGTCCTCTAGCCAGGGAGCCACAGAGACAAAGTGCCACCCAAGTGTCCTTACTTAGCTGAGTCCTCAGCCACATTCTGTGCAGTTCACTGAAGGGGGTCTCATTCCTTGTTTGCCTTGAAGGGTATCCATCCCTCAGACTGCCTCAAATTAGTAAAACACTCTCTACCATATACACATGAGCATAGTCACTACTTATTTATCTTTGTAGAGTCACTTAATTTCCAAGGATGATATATCATTCTCTAGCACCTCTTTTCTAAATTTAGAGTTTTGCTGGAGCAATATTTCTTTAACCCAGAAAGCATACATTACAAATTATCCAATTACATCATTTTTAAACAGCCATTGAGTTACATATAGATCACTTGTGACCTCTAGTGGCGAAGCTTGGAACACCTCAAACGACAGCGATTAACTGAAAGGAAATGGTGTCAACACAATGTTTTGGCTAACAGAAAATATTACTGATACACAAACACTTTATTAATATGAAATAAAACAAACATAATGACTTTCTTATATTTCAAAGGTTATATGAAATTTTTCTAAAATGTATCATTCATAAAAATAAGATGTGGAAACACCATGTCAGGTTCAATTCAATATTACTGTTTAATTTTAAGTAGTGATGTTTATCATTCCACATTTTGTAAAATATAATATAAGATATAATGAAGGATTACTTATAATGGTTAAATACTTTTCTGCTACTTAGATAACAAATTCAGTAATATGTAGTGACAGAAACATCAGTGGAAGTTTAAATTTATCAAGTGCTAGGTGATACTATTTTAATACATTTATGTTTATTGTGTTGGACTAACTCCATGCTATTGTACACAGTTGGATGAATGTATGCTTAGTGAGGTTCTGTGGTCCAAGTCTTACTTGTGTTATATGATAAAGACCATAGACCACAGTTCATAGATGATAAATGGCAAATATTATGTCTCCAATATCTCATTGTCATTCAAGCACTAGAAGGCACGACTGAAAGGGAGCATGTTTGATAACTGAGATTAAGCAGGTATTCTTGATGACAAAGAAATAACTTAGTTAGGCAACTCTTTCAGCTATAACTTTCTGAGCATTCTGGAAAAGACAGAACTGGACCCAACCATCAGAATCTTCATCTGCATGAATCCATACCAATCCCTCAGTTTAATATGAGGAAATCCAGGCAGCAAGGGCTGTTACCAACTATATAACCTTGGATTCATAAATCTGACCACATAATACCACTGCGACCTTAAGTTTAGCTTCCTTCACTTTCTCCCTCTCAGCCAGTCGCCATCTATTTAATTTTGAATACCCAGCTTTTACCAGGTATTTCTTTGTGGGCTAAATATTCAAATATATGATGAGCAGTCATAGTAGAGGTGTATGGTATCTCAACAATGATAAAAGATTGATTAGGTAAATATATACATTAGTATATGTAAATCCTCCACCCATAGAGGGAGAAAGAGAAGAAGCTTAATTTTTTTAAGGCCCCAAGTATTAGGTGTTTGGGCTTACATAGATGGTTAGTAACAGTCTCTGCAGCTGTTGCTGTAGGGAGTAACCTGCTCTAATCACCGGGAGGCTACACCACGTGTTCCTTACTAGCCACCCCAGTGCTCTGGATTCTCAAATGAAAGATACACACGCAGCCTTCTATTTTAATATACCTTAAATAGCACAATTGCTGGGCCACTCCCAAACTTCCACGTTGCTAACACTCCCCTCTGACACTCCTAGACCCAGTGAGGGAGGGAGGATCTGGGGCAGCTCTTACCGGGCTCTTACATGCCTGGTGTTATGCTTCTGATGCTCTCAAGCTTGCACCTTATTCCTTCCCTGGCAATGGTGATTCTCCTTTCTTGCCTTGGAACCTCAAAGCCCTGCCTCTGTCTTCCTGCTCAGCCATTAGCCGCTGGCAACTTTCCCAATCAAAGCCAACTGAGGGCAGGGACCCTCCGTGTCTTACATGCAGACATGTGTTTCCTGTGTAATTTTGGAAGCCGAAATCGACACAAGTAGCATTAGAACCAAACCACAACATGTAGCCTGAGTTTTCTCCTTGGTAAATTAAAAGGTTGGTCTGAATACATGTAGAGGAGGACATTGATAGTTGTCTGCCCTTCCATCATTTCCGGAAGGCTCAGGCAGTTATAAGTGATACGATTGCCTGGCTAGTACATGTATTTCCCAGTACCATTGTGAACTTCTGTCACTAATAAAGTTTTTATCACTGATGTCAGCAGCAGTGACACTACTTGCAGACCTAGCTTCTCAACCAGACAGCCTCTATATCTCAGGTCTCTTCTCACCAACTGGAAGAAAGATATATCTGAACCTTGCTCCACACAAGCAAATGAAGACAAATCTTAAGGTATAACCCCGAAGCAGAGTTGGAAATCCAGGTCCTAAAGTATTCCCTGGGGCACAGCTGTCTGCCAGCCCAGAAGGCTTTCCTCAGACTCCCATGTGAGGAAAACATATACTTTCATTTTCTCTAAGCTGTTAAAAATTGCTTCTTCAGACCAGCAGTTTTCTGTAAGTGGTATGTTATATAATTTTTACTATAAAATATTTCATATTTTCGTATTGAAAGCAGTTCTGTGGAAGATCTTCCAGTTCATGAAAGAAGTAGACAAATCTTTAGATTGCTGCATACTTTATAAAAATAGAAATCCCATCTTTTCTTAAATATCACTGTCCCTAATGCCTGCCAGTGCTACGAATCAAACTCAAGTCTTCACCAATCAAGTGCTGCATCACCAAGGCGTACATCCATAACCCAGTTCTATCTTTAAATGCATATGTTTGTAACTACTTATTCCCTGAATAAGGGAACTCACAAAAAGGTGTTCAACATAGTTCTTATTCCCCATGTGTTTAGAGTCTAATTGAAGAGATAAAACAGCATGTTTGACCTTAGATAAAAATGTAAAATGCTTTCACAGGAAAAAAATGAAATAATTACTGATATGAATTTTGTAAAAAAATTAGAATAGGAATATTTTTATTTGGATTTTGATTTGAAGTAGAAAAGCTATACCAAAGGTGAAAACAGAGATAAACTAAGTTAATACTGAGACAGTTTAGAACAAGAGAAGTAAGAATCTGGACCTAACAGAGACAAAAATTGAATTTGGAATGATCAATGTTTTCAGAATATTCAAGACTTTAAAATGTGGGCCCAAGAGTTGTGGCCATAGGAATTAATAATTAGCAACATTTCCAAAGATTTTTCAGATTAAAAGAAATATCACTATGTCAAGTAATTGGTTTCGGTGAAAAATTGAAGATAAAGCAATACTAATTTTGTGGAAATATGAAACATAAACACATGTTGATAAAATTTAACAATGGTTGTGCTAGTTAGTTTTGATTAACTTGACTCAAGATAAAGTCTTCTGGATTAGGGGAACCTCAGATGAGAAAATCTGTGTAGCGGACTGGACTACAGACAAGTTGTGCCTTAATCTCAATGAAGGATTGATGTGTGAGGACCCAGACCACAGATGGTGGTGGCCCTGCTGGCAGGTGGTACTGGTTGTAAAGAAAACTCACTGAAAAGGTAATGAAGAGGAAACCAGTAAGCAGTGTTCTTTCGTGGTTCTGCTTTAGTTCCTACCTCCAGGCTTCTGCCCTGGAGCCCCTCAATGACAGATGACGGTTGATCATCTCCTTCCTGAGTTGCTTTTGATCAGACTGCTTTATGGAAGCAAAAGCTACACAAATTGATGAAGGCGAGGAGAGAGTGAATTCACACACGCAGCTGCTGATGGCAGTGAAAAGCGGCGAGTGAAGCTAACGCTTTAGAAACCTCGAATTTCTATAAGACCCACAATCTCACTCCTAGGAATAGACCACAAAAGAAATGCATGCATTACTACACAAAAGCTTGTACATGGATGCTTACATCTGCATTCATCACCATAATAAAAGGGTAGAAATTATCTTATTTTGTATTAACTGTTAGATAGGTAAGTAAAACGTGGCATGTCCATACAATGGTATAATTATTTGGCAACAAAAAGCAATGAAGTACCTATACACACTACATTGCGAAGGAGCCTAGGAGACATGATGCTAAGAAATAGAATCAGTAATAAAGGAAAAAATTATGTATCATTCTATGTCTCTAATATGCAGATCACTGAGACAAAAAATAAATTGTATTTTTCCTAGTGTTAGGATGAGTAGAAGGCTATTGGTTAATTCTTGGTATGTTAAAGGTTAATTTGGGGAGAAATAACTGTTATGACTTGATTGAAATGATTACTGTGTGGGTTTGTGAATATACCAGACCACAGAATTACACACCTTAAAAGAGTGAATTTTGTGACATCTGAACTATGTATCTCAATAAGGTAATATTTAAATATTTCTTAGAATGAACACAACAAGGGATGCTGGCATCCTTGAAATAATATATTTGCAAATATAGCTATTGTACATTATGGGGCATAACTCCTGTAAATTTAATGTTAAATATTTGAAGAAAAACAAATAAAAGTCAAAATTATTTATTTATATTTCATTCATTGCATTTGTTTTAATGACATGTCATAGACCCATTCAAATTAAATGAAGAAAGAAATAAAGTCATTTATACAAATTCATACAGAAGTGTAGGGAAGGTGAGGGAGCTGGGACCATGTTATTAAATCTGAGATGAAAGGAGTGTGAATTATGATGATTTTTTGCCTGGGAATCTGGGTAGATGCTGTTGTCCATAGATGATGGCTCAAAGCCCTAAGAGCTCATCTGGCCTTTTTATTTTCCAGAACATAAGCAAGGTCTATGCACATTTTTGGTAATTTGAAAACTAAACTCACCCATAGGACACAGAAAAGATTAAGTATAAGAACTTCAGAACTCATTTTATTAAGTTATTAATTAAAATGCATCTAGTGTTTGGTACAATAGCACAATCTACTAAATTTTGCATCATATACTTTGTAGAAATCAGAATTTGTAGAAATATGGCCATGATTTCCTTCTTTTGATGTCTGAAGCCACATCAAGTCCATTCTCACACTTTTAAATCCACCTTCGTATAAAAACTCACCAAGATTAAACAATGGCCAAGCAAGCTATAGAAATAGAATTTAGTTTTTGTGGTCTGCAATATTTAAATCAAGCAACTTTTTTAAGAATTGAAATTTGTTCATGAGTGTTATAACAGCAAAAAGCAGAGTAGATTGGAAACAGAGAAAATGGAGATGTCTTTTGGGAGACAGAACATGACTGAGGATGTACAATGTCAATGACTAAACCACATCATTGTATGATGGAATTGAAGACAAACCAGTTGTTGTTGCCTTCTTTGCTTAGAATAAGGGAAATCTCTGTACTACCATCTAATTATCATTTAACTTCTCCATAATATTATTTAATGCTCTCTTTGTTATTTACTTTTCTATTGCTGTGCAAAAATGGGGAAGGGGTATTTTGGCTCATTGTTTGAATGCATTTCAGTCCATCATAATAGAGAAAACATGGTGGAATAGACCTATCCATGGCAACAAGAACATGAAGCATGGTGGGTAGGTATGATTTAACTCATTGTGTCCATGTATATAAATTACCAAATAATTAAAATAAAGAGGAAAAAAAGGGAACAAAACATAGGGCATGGATCAGCCCCTCTCCATGTCACCATGGACCAGGAAACAGGAGCAGATGAATTAGAGGCAGAGCTGTAACTAAAATCTCACCCTAGAGACAAACTTCACAACTAGGCCACACCTCCTAAAGGTTCCAAGTCCTCCGAGTTTCTTCAACTGGGGATCAGCTGTTCAAGTAATTTCTAATTCCATCTAACGGGCTTCTAGTTTTTAATTGGACCTAGTTTTTTATTTCCAGCTCCTGTGTTTTGTGCATGTTTTCCTTGCTCTATTGAAATGAAGTCTGATATGTTAACCTGACATTCAAAGCTTCCTTTTCCTTCTCTAACTTAACTCTTGACCCACATTTCTTAATTTTAATGAAATGATGACCTAGGCTTTCTGTAAACAGAGACTCGTCTTTATTCACATCCTGCTAGTCTCTCTATGGCTTTCCTCTGATCTCAGCTCCTCAAGAATCTTATGATTTCCCTGTTTCTGTAGCTTTGCATCATTTTATTTTTATTCATTATAGTATGAGTTGCCGTGTGTCCTTCTCCTCGGGAAGTACGTGTCTACCCTTTTCACCATGGAGTGTTTTGACTGTGAAGTGAGGCATGAGATTCATATCAATAAAACAGCTCTGTTCTCACCTGGTGTGTCTACTACTCTACACTCTTCAGCGGTGTGCCATTTCAAGGAAGAGTTCTGTGGGTTAGAATATTTGAATTCTATTAGTGAACTGTTGTAGACAACAGGCCTTTTCTCAGAGAAGTAGGCTACAGTAAGGGTTAAAATTAGCATAGTGAACAGTAGTGTCTGTCGGGAGCCATCTAGGAAAGGCTAAAGGCTAGCAGGTGATCATCCAGAGATGTTTCACCAGGGAACTCTAATGAATGAGCCCTTGGAGTCAAGGCCTGAGGGACAATTCTCAGAAATTGATTCCTGAAGCTGATATGCCTTTTCTGTCCTTGTAAAATTAACATTATATAATTCCTGGGTATTAGCCCACCCTATGGGCCTATTTTCTTCAAATCAACAAAGATGTATTGTCTTGTAGTAATGCTATACAAATAGATGATTTCTTAATTCCTAATAATGATTCTATAAAAGTTCTAAAATTATATTAGTATTATTAAGCCTTTTATAATAAGACTGTTATTAAAGCCCTCTCTGATATGAAAACTGTAATTACAACTCAGCCAGTCTTCACTGTCAGGAGTTAATCACTTCTGAGGTAGAAAGCAATCGTTTACAACTTAGAACACATCCCTTAGAGCTGTAAAACAATTAACCAAAAGTCATAAAAGGGATCAAACAATTTATTGTAGGTGCAAAGACAGGATATAAACTATTGACTGGATTTATACTCTATAAAACTTCAATGCTAACTTAGATGCAAAAATTATAGTTTCAGGCTTTCAACGAACCTGTGGCACTAGTGAGCGATAATAAATGTCTAGCTAGATAACTTGTCTTAATGGAAACACAGGTAAACACCTCTGTTGTTAACTTCTTATTCAATTTATGATTTGAGTTTATGTTTGAACTCTTAGTGAACCTTTGTAAAAAAGAAGAAGAAAGAAGGGGAAGAAGGAGGAAGAGGAGGAGGAGAAGGAAAAGATGACGGCAGAGTAGAGTAACTTAGAAATTAAGAGAGCAGAGCAACCTAAAAATTAGGAGACCATATAGTGTATGTTTCCTCCCCCTTTACTTTCCCTTACAAATAAAGATTAGAATCCTTTTTAAAAGTGTTTTCTTTCTTTCTTCCTTCCTCCCCTTCTTTCTTTCTTTCTTTCTTTCTTTCTTTCTTTCTTTCTTTCATTTCTTTCTTTTCTTCCTGCAAGCAACTTTCCCTAAGTGTCAAGGAGTTTAAAAAAAAAAAAACAAAAAAAAAAAACAAAACAAAACTCTAAGCCATAGGTCCCTATGGAGAAAATAACAAGGGACCCCTTTACCTAATCTGCTGTTTAACAAAGCTGCAGGTATTCTGCCAAGAGGCCTGCAGCTTCTGTCCTAGGAGTAACTTAAAGTCAAGATAGGTAAACATTATTATAGAAAGCAACCTTAATCCCTTGTAAGACAAAGTCTTGCCCCTACCAACAGTCAGCTACCTTCAAGGGAGAGTCAGAGCTCCACAGCTGGTCTTCGCAATTGCTCTTTCTACCAAAAGAAATGATAAAGAATGATAAAGGAATATTAGTCATGAGAAATCTCATAGTATGTAAATAGGCATACATTAGTAATGCCCTAAGAATCACTTTCAAAAAGTATATAAGTGAGTGGGAAAATAAGTACTTGAAAAAACGTAATTGACAACGATAGCCTTGGCTTGGACTAAATAGTCATAAAATAGACATGACTATAACTGTCTAAGTGATTGCATTTGTTAAAGGATAATAGGGTGTGAGCAAGTATTAAAATATAGTACATATCCAACACTGTCCTGTTGTTATAAACATATAGTTATAAATATAGGTTATACCATCTTTGGCCTAACTGTGTTACTACGTAAAACTGTGTTTTACGCTGTGTTTGGCAAATATTACTCCTTCCTTAAGATGTCACATCTTAATCCCCATGCCCTTTAAATATGTTATATTATATAGAAAATGGAGGATTAAGGTTGTAGATGGAATTAAATATTCTAAGCAACAGAAGCTAAAATAAAGATTTTGTGTTGACTCATCCAGGTAGCTCAGTGTAACCTAAAGACCCTTTAATGTGAAAGAGAAAAGAATAAGAGTCAAACCAGAGATGCCTGTTCTGAGAAAGACTCGGTGATGAGCCAAGAACACTGGGAACATTTGAGAACATGGCAAGGACACATACATGTTTGTTTGTTTGCTTTTTCCAAGACTCCAGGCAGGAGTGCAGCTCAGTAAACACCTTGACTGTAGCCCAGTGAGATGAACTTATACTCCTAACACTCACACATGTAAGGTAATAAATGTTTTATTTTAATCTACCAGTTTCTTGGAAACTGTGTCTTACAGAAGCAGTAGGAAATTAATCCACATGCTAAAATTAATCTAATTTTCTGCAGCAGCCCAGATATTACACCTTCTATCTATAGCAGTGAATTATTCTATTTCAGTCATGACACTGACTTCCAAACAATATTTATTTGTAAGATAAACATTGTAATTTAATATAAGGGAAGCTTTTTAATAGATTTATTTGTCAAAACAATTACTAAGACAGCTATTACTAATCTTAATGAATACTTAAGTCATGATTATACAGTTTTTATAATTAATGTCAGTTTATACACCTGTTGGGGACAGCATACAATGACAGGGACTGCCTGCATTCAGCCGGAATGGAGACATCTCAGAAGCCAGCAGCAGGTCCTTGTAAAGAGTATGGTGTCCGGGAACCTGAGGAGCAGGAGACACATCTCTCCAGGAGATCCGCCATCCGAAATAAGGGACTGCCTGAAGGAGGCTGGAATGGACACATCTCAGTAGCCCACAGCAGCTCTTAAAAACAAACAAACAAACGAAAAAACAGTTCTTCCCATTTCTCCTAACCTTAGCCCTGGAGGACAATGGCTGTATGAATTTCACTTGTGTGTGACTGTTTTTCAGTAGTCCTTGGTGTGCATAGTTATTCTATTATATCTGACTTTCTTACTTCTTTCTCCTTCTGCTCTGGTGAACTCTGTGAAACTAGATGTTCCTTGATGTAATGATTTTTTTTCTTTATTATTTTATTGTATTTACATTTCAGATGGTATCCCCTTTCCCCATTTCCTCCCACCCAGAAACCCCCTATCCTATCCCCTTCCTCCTGCTTCTATAAAGATGTGCCACCACCCACCCACCCACCCAACCACCTACTCCCACCTCCCCACCCTCGAATTCCCCCACACTGGGACATCCAGCCTTCACAGGACCAAAGACCTCCTCTCCCACCTGTGCCGGACAAGGCCATCCTTCCTTACATATACAGCTGGAGCCATGGGTCTCTCCCTATGTGCTCCCAGGCTGGTGGTTTAGACTCTGGGAGCTCTGGTTGGTTGGTATTGTTGCTCTCCCCATGGGGCCACAAACCCTTTCAGCTCCTTCAGTCTTCTCTCTAACTCCTCTATTGGGAACCCCATGATCAGTTCAATAGTTAGCTGTGAGCATTTGCCTCTGTATTTATCAGCCTCTGGCAGACCTCTAAGGAGACAGCTATATCAGGCTCCTGTCAGCATGCACTAATTGTTTAAGAATCATTACATCCTGGCATAGGCATAGGGCACAGCACAGCACAGTCCTAGTGGCCCAGGTGCATGCTGTGTGTTCTCATCTTGAAAACAATGCAATAACTGCACAATGGTTAATGCTTGACTTGCAAAGAAAGCTTAAAGAAATTATTAGAAAGTGAAATAGAGCTAACACTGGAACCCCAAGAAAGGAAAAAAGTCTATTGAAAATATGAAATAAGTTTTGCACATTTAAGAGTGGTTCCTAGACAAGTAAGTATAGAATACATAAATTCTTATTCTAGTAAAACTAAGTCAAAACATTAGGACTCTTAGATGAGTCACTGTGTGCAATGCACAGAAGCAGAAAGCTACTGGAACTACTGGTTTAAGGGTTAATTTGTTTCTTTCTGGCCACTGCCTGGGAGCTTTGCCCATGTCAGTCATTTATCATTAGAGCCTCATAGAAAAATGCAAGTAGCTGACCTCAGAGCTCTGAGCTATGAAGTATAAGTTAAAAGTTGAGGTTTGAATAATGATAAGCTTGCAATTATTATTATTTTTGGCTACAGACCTGGGAATAGGGAAGTTTGAAACTTTGGGAACAATTGTAAATCTTAATTCTTTGTGGGATGTGGTTATTCTTTTGAATTTGATTTGACAGTGATTATACAATGTCTTTTTTCTATCTACTTTTGGAGTATCAATAAAAGACCGGGGCAAGAAAAAGGAGAGAGAGCATGGGAAGAGCATGTGAAGAGTGAGTGAAGAGAGAATGTGTGGAGTGAGTGAAGAAAGAATGTGAGGTGTGTATGGAGAGTGTGTGTGTGAGTGAAAGGAGAATACATGTGGTATGTGTGAGTTGTATGTGAAACGTGTGTGAAGAGTGTGTGTGAGAGTGAGAGGGGGAATGCATAGAGGTGTGTAGGAGCGTGGGAGTTCAAGAAAAGTGCACAGGAAAAAAGCAGAGTGCGCAGGAGAATGCAGAGTGTGTACAGCATAAAGCTGCCAGCGAATGAGCGAGAGAGAAAGAAAGCAGAGAGTGAGAGAGAAGAGAGAGAAACTTTAAGCCTTGAAAAATTGCCTGTCAGCTTGTACCCCAAAAGTAGTCTGTGTATTTATTATGTGCCTTCCAGGTAACCCTGCTTCCAGCTGAGAACTCTGATCCTGTGTTGAGGCTGGACCCCGACGTACACCAATTTAGAAGCAAAACATATTTTGAAATCCTCAAATAGCATTTGAGATCTGTACAAGATTAATTTTTAGATGTTAAGGAGACAGACCTGTTATTTGCCATGACGTGATCTCTGCTTTAAAAACAGACTATGCCAAGAAATGAGGAAATGTATGACATCCCAGTCACAGGTGTATTCGTGACAGTGGGGGAAGTGAAGCTGTATCTCACTTTTTGCAGATTCATCAAGATATTCAAAATGCCTTGATCCAGATGTCAGGCAGGCAAATTGAGTTCGGAAAGAGGTTCATTCACACAGGGGAGTCTAAATAGTAGTGAAATGCACACCTCACTACAACTAGACAAAGGCTTAGTGCAGGTGAGAGAGGGTGAAAGGGTCAGGTAAAGATGAGCTTGAGAGGCCAGCAAGAAAGGAATTCTGGAACCTTTTGAACTCTGCTTTGAAGGCAGTTTATCTTTGTCTTGAGAATTAATAGTTCTCGCAAGTTTTGTAAGAATGGTGCCGCCATGCTATGACTTGAAATCCATAAAAAGACAATCTCTCTGAGGCCAGCGAGAAAGTTGGAAAGGAGGGCTAGATGTGGAAATAGAGCAATAGGGCTGTCGTTTGTCTATCTATGCAAGAAGTGGTGATTCCTGGTGGAAAGTTATTGACAATGGAGAATAAAAGATGGAGGCAGACTCAAGAGACATTTAGGAGATAATCAGTCTGCATTAAATTTCAATAAAATAATTATAGAGGTAACTATAAACAAAAAATAAACTCATTTTCTATACGCAAAGAAGTAGAAAATTGCTGTTCTTTGGAGAAGTAGTCTCTGTGCACTTCTTAAGATTAATTCTATTTTTAATTATGTATGTCTATGTGTATAGATTTTTTTCTTCCAGCTCCAGGATATAGTACAGCTCACGATGTGCACATAAGTCCCAGTGCCTTCTGGATCTAGGAATGATAACACCACGATTTTGATCCATAACTAATGTCCTGAGAATCACAAAAAATGTATGATGTAAGTCTCAGCTGATGCCTAAAGGCTCAAGAGCCAGGTTCCCAAAGGGGTGAATCCAGCTCAGGCCTGGGGCCATAATAATATTTTGTCTATTATTTCTTCTTTCCAGATCCACAGTGGATCAAATAGTGCCCGCACACATCTGTGATGTTGTCCTCATTCAGTGTACTGACTCAAATGCTAATTTCCTTCAAAAATATTCTCATAGCCCTACCCACAAAGAGTGATTATAACGTATATTGTAATTCGTGTCATTTTGTAATTCACGTCACGATGTAAAAATTAGTCACCATATCACAGTTGCTTCATCCTTCTCCAAACATCTTGTTGCCATTCCCGTGGAACGGCTGTCTTCCATTTTACATCCTTACCACTGGTCTAAGCATGTTACCTTTCAACAGCAATAACCTTAACAGGAAGGAAATGAAAAATGCCTCTATGTAGGTATCTCTTTGTTGTTGAATTAAAATGAACAATCCTTTTAAGTTCCATAAAGTCCTGCTAATAAGGATGAAATCCAGTGTCTGTATTTTAAATGCAAGAAAACCTTAGAAAGAAGGCTCCTTTGCAGTGGTTCTCACCCTTCCTAATGTTGTGACTCTTCAATACAGTTCCTCATGTTGTGATCTCAACCATAAAATTCTTCCCATTGCTACATCATAATTGTACTGCTAATGTTATACATCATAATGTAGGCATCAGATATGCAGGTTTCTGAAGGGGCCGTGGGCCACAAGTCGTGAACCACTGCTCTAATGGGTTGTAGGTTTGCACAAAAGAGAAGAAAATTAGAGATGACTGCTATAGTAAAAAGGAGTGTCTTGCGGAACAGCCATTGAGATGTGAAACCTGAGGAAGGAAGAAAAATTAACATCATGGCAAAACTATTTGGGTTTTCTGGCTATTTGATAGGAGGCATTGTCATTTACTAAGCTAAGTACAGAAGAAGAAATGGATTTGTGGATGGGGGGATGAGGACTCTCTGAGCGTATTTAAATTTCTAGGTGGGAAACTCAGAACTTGCTTTCATAAGTTTTTAGAGCTCGTAGTTGAGACTGAGGCATTAGCTATGTTTGGGACAACTGAATAAAGTCACAGTATTTGTTCAGAGGAAGTTGACACACTATGCTATAAAATGATTTTTCTTAAAAAATAAAACAGAAATAGAAATAACTTTTAGGAAGTTAAAGTTGTTTGAGAAACTAAACAGTAAAGTCCAGGGAGGTAAGGAGCAATGCTAGCGGGGGAAGTATTCTTACAATTATGTTTGTGTATGCCATACATGCCTGTGTGTGAGAGCATTCATATGTGTGTGGACACATCTCTGTGACTGGAGAGGGGCCTGTGAGGATACTCACACACACGTGCAAAAGCCTGAAACTGATATTGGTTGTCTTTTCGATCACTCCCCTAAACAATAATTATTTATTAAGCAAAGCCTTTTCTGAACTGGGAGCTCATCAATCCCAGAAAGTCTAGAAGGCAAGCTGACTTCTGAGATCTTCTGTCTCTGCCTCTTGATTGCTGGTATTACAGCTGGCCCCCTCCCCTGCCTGGTTTTCACATGGGATTTCAGGATGCAAATTCTGTTTGTTGTGATTGTCTAAGAAGTGCTTTATTCACTGAGTAATCCTTCTCAGCCCAAGATAATATTTTTAAATGGACGAGAGGTCAGTAAAATTAAATGCTTCCCAGAGATCAAATAAGATAACAAATTCTCTAAGATTTTAGCAACAAAATGCCATAGGTACAGTGACTGAGGAGGAAAATATTTTAGGAAAGTTGTCCTATAAATTTACTTTGTTACTTGGTTAAAACAGAGCTGCCAGGCCAGTCTTGTGTCTGTCTCAATCCTGCCCTCTTGTGTGAAAGTGTGGCATAGCAACTCTTATTTTAAATCAAAATAGTTGCAAACAGGGCCCATTTATAATGCTTGTTTTATTCTGGATGCCAAAGACAACATTAAAAGACCTCTTATCACTGTGAGAATTACTTAAGACTTTCCTTACTTGTTCTAAAAGTTTAAATTCAATTTCAAAACACCTTTGTAGATAAGATGATGAGTTCATTTTAAAGTACGAATAGTTGCATCAATTAGAAATAAATATCACCAATAACTTCTTTCGTGCACAATATTCAATTATTGACTGTGTTTGCCTGCCTCCAGCTTCTCTTTAGCATCTAGTGGTAAAATATTTAGGATACACTGACTTAGTTTATGTACATTATTTACAAAGGTACATTTCTTAGCCATAAAACCCTGTGATGTTTCATTCCAAAGCTCTTATTTAATCTTAGGTGTCACTGAGAAACCTCAGGCTATAATTTCACATTTTATAACCCCAGGAAAACTCTCCTTATTAAATTACAGACAAGAGAGAGAGTGTTTTATTCTGTTATTAAAATTGAAATTCCCCAAATCTCATTACACATTCTTACCATCTGCATTTTTATGATTGTTGTCTAAAGACATTTCCATTAAGTCTCAGCACAGATATAAATTCCCCAAATTTTACTATCTGATTTTGTGGCTTTTCAGAACAAAAGTTTTTGTTTTAACTTAAAGGAACAGTGACTCAACCATGATGCCCAAGGATAAATGCTTATCACATGGCTCAGAATGGGGTTTCTCACTATGAATATGGATGCAATAAAATGAAAGCCACAGTAGGATGATTTGGTAGAATTAGAGTTTAATGAAACACTTAAATCAATAGAAACTTATTGTAGCCTTTGATTATAAAACAACTGATGTTTTTCTATTGAAATTTGAACCATCACATCTCTGACGTGGGACACTGTTCCCTCATTTATGAGTCTGAAGACTAGTGTGCATTTCTCATTATTCAATGAATCTTTTGCTTCTGAGTCTTTTATTTTTAACCAATTTTTCTCTACTCTGCAGCCTAAGGTGGAGTCAGTCTATGAAGACCATAGAGACATCTTTTTTTTTTCTTTTTAAGATTTATTTATTTCATGTGAGTACAGTGTTGCTGTCTTCAGACACACCAGAAGAGGGCATCAGATCCCATTACAAATGTTTGTGAGCCACCATGTGGTTGCTAGGAATTGAACACAGGACCTCTGGAAGAGCAGTCAGTGCTCTTAACCACTGAGCCATCTCTCCGGCATCTCCCTCTGAGTCTTAATGTGAGAAGTCTTTATTGTATTTCAGCTTTTGCAGGGAGAGAACACATTAATCTCCCATTGCTATAAAAATCACCTTATGTGCCAGGTAATTTACAACGAGCCCATATTTTTTGGAAGCTGAAGGTCTAAAATGAGGTGGCTTTAATTGTTCTGTGCTCTGGTGGATCCTCATGACAGATGGAATCATGACAGAAGCAAGAGGCAGAAGGATCACCAGATGAAGATGAAGGCAGAGGGCAGGAGCCCTTGCTCTCCCTTTTACACCAATCATTTTACTCTCAAGGCTATAACTTATCCTGGGAGACCAACACTGGTTCCTTCTGAAGGTAGAATTCTCAGTGACCTTTTTCTTGACTAGACACTACCTTTCAAAGACTACACCACTCTTAATAAAGCCAAATTTTCCAGACACAAACCTTCAAGGGACAAAGTCAAACTTCATTTTAACAAGGAATATATGGTTAAGACAGTGCCATAAATGGTATCTTAAGGCCTCCTCCAATTTTGTCAAACTACAAATGACCCAGCAAAATCTAAAATTTAGTTAAAAATAATTAATTAGTAAAATAATTATTACAAATAATAATTAATATTAGATTGTCCAATCTGTCATATATTCATGGGGGGTGGTTAAAGGTAATCTCTCATTACAAACACATTCATACAAATGATAATTCATGCCGGGCAGTGGTGGCACACGCCTTTAATCCCAGCACTCAGGAGGCAGAGGCAGGCAGATTTCTGAGTTCAAGGCCAGCCTGGTCTACAGAGTGAGTTCCAGGACAGCCAGGGCTACACGGAGAAACATTTTCTCGAAAAACCAAAAAAAAAAAAAAAAAAAAAAAAAAAAAAGTGATAACTCATATTAGATAGTCTAATCTTTCATTACAAACATGTGTCTAATGAAAAAAATCAACTCATTAAAAATCATGCACAAATTTTCATTTTTGTTATTTTTGGGTTTTTTTTTTTTTTTGAGATAGAGTATTTTATTATAACCCAGGAGGGCCTGGAAGTCACAGTGTATCCAAGGCTATCCTCAATTTGTGGCAGTCTGCCTACTTCAGCCTGTTAAGTTCTGGTACGCCTAATGTGAGCTATTATGTCTGCTCTAAATATTCTTAAATAAATGAGTAATGTGAGCATATTATACTTTATTGCAGACTTAATTTTCTCTTATCTGGCTGTTCATTCAAATCTCTAACAAAATATATACAGACATATATATTATATATGTGTGTGTGTGTGTATGTATTATATATGTGTCTATACATATATTTTCATACATGTGAAAATGTATCATATCCTTAGGATACATATACTGGTTGCCTTGCATATGAAGTCAAGTCAGGAGCCCAGCTGTTTCATGATGCTAAAAGTGATAGTCATCCCATTGGATGTGTTAAACATCTCTGAGAATCTCATCCTTGTGATCAAATTATTAAAATTTCTCAAAGCCATACACAATTATATTCTTTTTCCAGTGCATTACAGAAGACGTGTAATTGCTATAGAAGTCTTACAAAATCATTCACCGAAAATCTCAGTTGCATTAGAAAGAGAGCGAATGTCAGGAGGGAAAGAATTAAAGCTACTGTTTAATCAGTAAACTACAAGATATCTAGTAAAGATGTGTATAAATTTATTTTCAGAAAACCTTTCTTTGTCCATTGTCCTCATATAGGCTTCCAAGAAAAGGTGTGGCCCGGATTAAATGTATGTCTTTTCACCTCAAGATCTGGATCAAAGTTCTGTTGTCTTCCGTCCTCCAGATCGTGATCACAGGGGTATCCCCCATTTCTGGATTGTAGTTCATTCCAGATATAGTCAAGATGACAGTCAAGAATAGCCATCACAAACCCACCAAGGCCTTGGAAATCTGTACATTGTAAACCTAAATAACATAAAGTAATACAGAGATTTAGCTAGTCATCCAAAACTTACAAAAATTAATGAGTATATTTTACAAAGAATCAAGAATAGTCCTTTTCAAATAGTTTTTCAAAAGTAATATTGAAGAGGAGAGCATGCTTAACTAATTCTATAAAGCTAATACCACTACTATGTACAGCAAGCCAAATATAGCGCAATTAGAACATGTTAATAATTATAAGCATAATTACAAAATATTCTCCATAAATAAGAAATTCACTTCATATCCTAAAAGCTCTTCATTGCCAAACAGGATTTATCCCAAGTATACAATTAATCTAAACTATATTTCATAGAACAGAACAAAAGATCATACAGTTGATTAAATCGACCTAGGAAAAGCACCAAGCAAATCCCAGAACTCCTGCATGAGAGGAGCGTGTGAAAACTAAGACTCATCATCCTCATCTGTGAGAGGCTGAGAGCTTACTTCCGAGTCTAGGAACCAAATAAGGTCTGTTCCTCTCACTATTATATAACATGATCATGAA